>NC_049222.1:47020199-47332865 GCF_011100685.1 Canis lupus familiaris
TTTGTTCTTCCCTCACAATGTAGGATTTTAGAAGTGTGTCTCTTTCTCATCTTTTGCTTTCACTAAATTGTTGTAAAATAACTGAATGGTCTTGTTTTCCTTTGTTTGGGTCAAGAAATTTTAGCTGAAAATTGTTACTGTGTGAAAGAAGATTATTGACTCAACAAGCCTTCAATTTTCCGTGAATAACACTCCCACCCCCTAGCTTCAGGAACACGCCGTGCATGCATTCTATTTTAAAATACAGACTGTAATTTAAAACAGGCAGTTTGATGCCCCACTGAACTTTGTTTAAGCCTGGAATAAAAGAGGGGGAAAAAAAGCTTTAAGCTACAAAAAAGTGACTAAGCTTTCTCAACCACTTTTCTTCATAATGCATTCTATTTAAGAAAAAAAAAAAAAAAGCTGTCGGATACTATCATCTCTTTCCACAGGACCTAAATTTTATCCAGTGTTAAATTGCAGTGTGTGCGTCTTTTCACTTTATTTCATTATTAGGCTATCATTTGAATTTTTTAAGTGTTGGGAGTAGTAGTCATGTGTAGTGGAATCTGAGTGCATTTGTGCATTTTGTCCCCGTTGAGTGCATGTGAGAACATTATTTCTAAAATACATCACTTCTAGTATTCACTTATTGATAGCTAATTTCCTAGAGTTATCTTAATTTAAATAGTACCTGATTATTAGACCAGAATGATAGTAGATAATATTATGGTTAAATATCTATATCAGATCATTAAAAAAAGGATTAGCTGAAAGTAATTTATTTCACTTGCCTGTTTTTTTTTTTTTTTTTTTCCCTCCTCACAAAAAGAAAATGAGCATCTTAGGATGACTTGTATGGAAGGAATGATGACTTTATCCCAAGAGAGTCATATTTTTTGACCTGGAGACCTGTTCTAATGATGATGCTGAATAGCAAACAGGCTTAAGTCTTGGTTAAGTTTCTGGCTCCATGTATACCCTTCAGTAATGGCTCATATATGGCCTAGTATGGTTTCCCTCCCATTTTTGGGTACCATTTACTTTTGAACATATTTAGGGATTTGAGGTTGCCTGATTGAGTCCAAAGCTTTATTCAGGTCCTGGAAAACCACAGGCCTTCTTGTGGCCTTGATCTACAACATTGCAGAGATCCCCTGCTGTGGGGCAGTCTGATGTCTTTGAGTATAGGGTAGTTTTGGAAGAAGGAGAAAAGTTCACATGAATAGCTGAAAAGTACATATACCAGATGTACCATGGTACCATATGAAATGTACCATGAATGGAAATATTAGCAACCCAAGGACATGAAAACCATTTGTTCTTGAGGAACCCAACAGTTTCATGAAAAATGTCCTCTGTATTTCTACATTTTGTGTTTTCTTTCCCTCCCTTCCTTACTGCCTTCCTTCTTTCTGTTTTTGGGGCTCACTGGTTTGATCTGAGTAGAGTGGTATGTTACAAATCTTAACTTGTTAGTTTACTCCTACATTTGTCAAAGCATAGAATGGCATCCACTGAGACAGTGGCACATAAGCTGTGCCTGATCCGTAGGTGATGTCTTCTCTGAAAGTAGGCCAGAATGAGTGAGTACAGCAGTATCCTGCCCCATCTGAGACTTATACACTGATACTGATCCTTTTTTATCCCTCCTCCTCCAAATTTTTCATGTAAGTAGGGATCTTCATCAGTCTTTATTTCTCCAGTTAATACCTTCTAATGATCATAAAAGTTTGTGGTTAGTCTTTTGTAATTACCTGTATCTGGAGGAAATTTGGCTTCAAATAATAATAATTATATGCAATAATTTATTGGACATCATTTTTAAAAGTCTTTTATATAAGTAAAATTTTCAATTAACTAACACTGGAAACTGCTAGTAAAAGAATAGCTGTGCCCAGAGTAAGGGTCTTCATGAATATCATAGGTGTGAGTTGCGTGGACTTTATTTTTTTAAATTTTATTGATTGATTGCGTGGACTTTAAAGATATGCACTTCCTGACACCTATTTTGTCTGCTCAAAGCCAGATCCCACCCCATTCTTCTCTTTGTGAAAGTCTGGTACTTTCAGGTTACCAGGACAAGTGAATTGCTCCCTGCCTTTTATTTATACAAAGCCTTTATTTTTACAATGCCTTTATTACCACTAGAGGCAGGGAGACAACTTTAGAGGCTAGTGTACTATCTCACTAATGAGGTTGAGTCAGATTATTAAAAAGTGTTGGCAGTGAGAATGCAGAAGGAGAAAACTGTTGAAATAAAGAGAAGGATGAATGATAGACGCTTTTGATGTTTTTAAGCTGAGTGGCTAGATGTGTGTTGGTATTGATGACAAACACAGGGAAGTGGTGGTGGGAATTGGTTTAGGGAGAAAAGTATACCCAGAGATTTTATGAGATTTAAAAAGCAAGTCCTGAATAAATTTGCTTGAATTCTACGCCTCCTAGAAAAGCATTTCATCTTTGCTACCAACGCCTTATTTTTTGTATAGTTCTTTACATAAGAGATACAAAACATTGTCATAAATAGCAACTGATGTTGAAAGAATGATAGCAGTGGCTATAACTTTACATTTTGTGTAAATTGTTGGAGATGATTTGAATATCGGAGCAGAGTTTGTATAAACAGCTCAGCAGATCGTACCACAGTACCACAGAGTGTTCTCACTCGAACATGGAGTAAGACAAGAGTGCAATCTAAAAAATAAATGAAACTATATATAATTCAGTTAGGATTCATGGCTGATCCCGTTGTCTTTGCTTTTAGGCTAGTCCAGTAAGTTTATATCCTAATCTGTCTGTTTCGTTAGGTAGTTTTCTTCATACTGCTTTGTCTGGCTTACTTTGGAATGATTTAGACTTGCTTATTGTTGCAATTCATTTTGGAGGAACATTCCTTCGTTTCATTTATCTCATTATGATTTCTCCTTTTCTGAAACTTATTTTGAGTATGTGCGTTAGAGAGCCTAGTATAAAAATTTAATGTTTTTACTTGCTTGTTTGTTTTTCTTTTTTGAGAGTATGTGACGGGGGGAGGGCAGGGGAACCTAGTTTTCCCGAGCTATTTTTGAAAGATGTTCTTTTATTTTGTAGAAACGGTTACCCCTTTGAATACCTTGAGTTTCTGTGATACATTTAAATAAACGTAGAGGAAATAGGGCCTTAGGGAGATTACCATTGAACTCTGAACAGTTTTCTCTTTTTTGTTGTTTTGTTTTTTAAATAAAACCCCTCCTTACTTTTTTTTTTTTTTTTTTTTGGTCAGTGTTTAAAGCCCTGTTATTTCATTTCCTACGGAAAGAACAAAGGTCTAATATTAATGAGTTATTAAAATGTGTGTATTTACATAATTTGATTCAGATTTTTTAAAGCTCTAATTCCCAGATGTGGTAATAAAGAACCCGTAAAGACAGGAAACTTTGCTCAAAGTTCCAAGGATGATGGAATGGTGGTGAATCCGTAGCTGCTTCCATTATTATGGCAGCTGTCTGTCTGCACCTGCTCCAGGACATACCTGAGTGGCCTTCTCTCTTTTTAATACTGTTTTGCCAATTTTGACCAAAATTTTGAGTGTCCTTGAATGAATACGAACATGTTCAAATTTTCCCAAGTGGTTTTGCTTTTTCATAGTTTTATTACATTTATGCTTTTCCTTAGCATGCCTAAGTGTTGACATCCTCAATTAATACACAAAATTTCACAATACACAGGAAAATTCAGTTACAGTTAACATCATTTATTGATGGCCTCCTATATTTAAGATTTTATGTTAGGTGGAGGAATAACATAAAAATAAAATTTGGGGGCAGCCTGGGTGGCGCAGCGGTTTAGCGCTGCCTGCAGCCTGGGGTGTGATCCTGGAGACCCGGGATCGAGTCCCACATCGGGCTCCCTGCGTGGAGCCTGCTTCTCCCTCTGCCAGTGTCTCTGCCTCTATGTCTCTCATGCATAAATAAATAAAATCTTTAAAAAAAATAAAATAAAATAAAATTTGGATTAGCTTATTATTAGTGTCCTTTCCTAACACCTTCAGCAATAAGAAATCAACAAGAAAACATACTTTAATGTATCTTATTATTTTATCTATAAAATCTGCAAAATTCATACTTTTAGTATGGGTAATATCACAGAAATGTTTTGTCATTCTGTGGAAGTTTTGGATATTTGAAAAGGTAAGAGCACTGATGGCCGTATCAAAATGATGTTAGCCTGCTCTGCAAGGCATTCAGGTGGCATTGCGTCCTGCATCGGTAGTGCTCCTTATCACTGGGGAAAGAACATTGCTAATGAACACCTGGTGTGCTAGAGGAATGATTCTCCTGGTTTTCTTGAGTGATTTCATGAGGCTTTTTATTAATATTTTTACTACTTTTTTCCTGACTTAATTTGCACTTTCTCCTTTTATAGGGATGAAAACAAGATATTAAAGTTCTAGCCATCTTTGATAAAATTCTGGCCCTTTTTTGGGGTATTGGACTTTAAAAAGTACACTAAATATGCACATCATGGTTCACAAAGCACATTGACATATACTTCAATTTAGTTTTATTGCCTAGATACTTCACCTTTACCTAACCACATTAAATGAGATATATTTAAAACCTCTTGCGTAGTACTTGCCTTATATGTAAGTTCTCAATAAGTTGTCAGTTTCTTATCCTGTCTTGGCCCCTCCTCTTTGGAAACTCATTTAGCCTCCAGGGCCTGTTAGGGTTGCTAGTATACCAATCTTTCCCAAGATTTAGCTCTTCTTTCCTCTGGGTGAAGAGACCTGGCACTGAGACTTGTAGAGTCACAGCGATTATGACAGCTGACTCTTGGCTAAAACTTTATCCCTTTGACTCTTGGCCTGTGAATCTGTTGTTGGATCTCCCAGTGCTGTAGACCTCTGCTGATGGAGTATGTTGGTGTGAAGACCACTGGGATTCTTCTGCATTTCTTTTGATTTTTGTATTCTTTATTTTTATTTACCACATAACAGAAGAACACGTATATGTGAAAACTATATTAAACACTTTGTAATTTGAAACAATACTACTTGGCCCTCCCAACATTATTGTCAGAGTTGTGTAGGTAACTAAGTGATTGAAGTTTACTTTTCCTAGCTCTTTCCAGCTTGTGGTATTATCAGTAAGTGGTAAGATCACCTAAAAGAAGAGAGAGAAAAGAAAAAGATGTAAGGAAAGGCTCAGATGGAAATCTACTTTGCTTTCAATGAAGTCTGCTTTAGATAAACTCCTTAGATTTTGCAAAGGGTTTTCAGATTTCTGAGGCAGATAACCGTATGAACCATAGTGGTCGTCCAGGTATAACCAGCTGTGACTGATAATACATCTTTAGTGGGACAGGGTGGAGAATCAAGTAAAATCAGATATCCTCCTAAGTCAAATACATTTGTCTCTTTCTCTGTCTCTGTGTTTCTAATACATACACACAGAGAAAGGAAAGGGGAGGCATCAAGAGGATCATGCGTAAATAATTATATTAATATAGGAAACAGACCTTTGGGGATTCTCTGCCATTTATCATCCCGATTGATTAAATGATACTCAGTATGTTGTTGCATGAGTCAGATTAGATGGCATTCTGTGTGTTGTTGTGAGTCAGGTGGTGTTTTTGCAAGTGGGAACACTTTGGAAGCATCTTGTTTTTTTTTAGGACTATTCTTTTAGACAGTTGTGTTTATTCATCTTTAAACTATACATTCCAGGGTGCCTGGGTGGTTCAGTGGTTGAGCGTCTCTCTTTGGCTTAGGTCAGGATCCCGGGGTCCTGGGATCGAGTTCTGCATCAGGCTCCCTGCAGGGAGCCTGCTTCTCCCTCTGCCTATCTCTCTCTCTCTCTCTCTCTCTCTGTGCCTCCCATGAATAAATAAATAAAATCTTAAAAAATAAAAACAAAATAAACTATACATCCCAAATAGCAAACTTCTGCAAATGCTTATTTAATAAACCCAGCATATTTAGCTAGCAGCAGTAGCTAGTGAAAAGGTACCAGGACAAATTATAGAGGAAATGAGTATTACTTTACAGTTGTAAATAGGTTAATATATTTTTTTTACTTCTTTCAACATTTTTATTGACTATCTGATCATATCCCTTGTATATGATACTCCCCATCACCAGTTTTACTTTCGAATTTACTTAGAAGCCCAGTTTCTCATCAAAACAACAAAATTATATGAAATTTAATATAATTCATTTTGTAGCCTCTCTGATTGAAGTTTTTATACTGTGGCATTCTAATAAAAAGTATGACCCAGACACTGTATAATTTAATGATTGAAATTTAAGAACGTAAATTTCTTCATCTATAAAAGTGTTTAAAAGCAACTTGGAAGGGGCATTGTTCTTCCAACATGTGTCCTTATGAATTATAAATAAATTTGTTTATTTTTAAATATACCAATGGCCACTTTTAACTGAAAGAGTCCTGTTGTGACAGAACATTCTCATTTCCTATGATGTTTTTAACATAGAATTTATAACCCATGTGTTTTTAAATAGGAATTCAGCTGACCTACAGTAAAACATTTGTATAACTGAAACTACTCAAAGTGGAATACAAATTTTAAAAATGTTTAAAAAAAGGAGATGTAAACCGTGATAATGCAGTTACCACAAATCACTATTAAATATAAGGCTGCAGAGTGCCTGGCTGGCTCAGTCGGTGGAGCGTGCGACTTTTGATCTCTGGGTTGTGAGTTTGATCCCCATGTGGTGTATAGAGATTACTTAAAATCTTAAGAAAAAAAAATTAAGGCTGCATTCCCAACTATGTAGGTAGAAGGACAAAAATGAGGTTGCAGAATTATTAATGTAAAGTGAAAACATCATTTCTGAAGGGTAGAATATCATATGTATTATTTTGTAAAAGGAAATACTCTATAAAGGAACATATATAGTGCCCTGTGAAAATAGTGACTAATGATGCCAAAATATGGTTTTCTGTTTTTTTTTTTTTTTTTTTTATAATGTTAAAGAAGTTTTTTCATTTTATTTGGGATGATTATCATGAGCCGAAGTTTGGCATCCTGTCACATAAATAAATAAATAAATGATTGGCTGTTTCTTCCGTAATCTGCTTAACTGTCACAATGATAAATCCAGCAATTCTGTCCAACGGAGTAGCTTATTGAGCTGCTTTTTATTTCAGAGTATAAGTCTTGAAAATAATAGTTTTGTAAGTATAAAATATGTAGCAGAATGAGGTCATTTAATAAATAGTTCCATTGTGAAGAGAGTATTTTTCATAAACTTTGTTTTGAGGGATAGGTGACATTTTGTTCTGTAACTTGGTATTTTTCTGTTGTATGTTTTTATGGGAGAAGATTGCTAATGTTTGAGTTACAGGATTTGGACTCAAGATTAATTGGTTAGTCTGGTGACGGTCTAAGTTTTACAATGCAGACATTCCACTAATGACTTAGTACCATTAATTTGTATCTTGTGGTAAAATTTAGTGCTGGTTTTGTTTGTGTTTGCTTTTTGGGGTACCTTTTGACTTAAGTATATCATAAACTTGGAGGAGACATGTTCTTCAGGACAGAAAGGATAAATCCATAATCCGTCTAGCTCCTTCAGAGTTTTTCAGAGTTTTAGTGGGAGGGACGCTAAAGCTGATGTGATTCCTCCAATTTCTACCCTCCCCCCGGGACTGTGTGTTGGTTGCTATGCCTTATACTTTAGAAAGAGTGGGTGAGAAAGCAAGCCTGTGACCCACCCAGTAGGGGGTAAGGATCTTGACACCAGTCCTGATTTGAATCCACAACTATCTTTGGCTCTTGGCCTTTAGGGGGAAAGGGAGCAGGGGTCTGTTGATCCTATCTGTTGAAACGGGGGCAGCTGTATCATGTTCCTGTTATCGTGAGGGAATTGGACTTTTCTGAGCCCCAAACCATATGATAGAATTTAACAGAAAGATTATGTAACATACATTTACTCCTATAAAATAAAACAAAACATAGGAAAACTACCTGTGTTCATTTGTTGGCCGGTCTTGTCATATTTAACTTCCTTTAAGTAAAAAGGGTCTAATATGATAAATTCCTCCTTGTAGAGACTCTTCAAAAGGACTTGAATTCCAGTGTTAATTCTTTTGTATTACCTCTAGGAAAAGTACTTGCTCAAGATTTTTGTGGCTCTCTCAGCTATTGAGCTTGTGCTTTTAAAAATTGTACAGCTACAAAATCGTGAAACAGCAATGTCTATGTCAGCTTTATTTATTTATGTGATTTTTTTTTTAAGACACACAAAAAAACCTATAAATTGGAAAATTGTTTCCCTTCCGAGGGCTTAAAAAATATCTTGAGCTTGTTGGGATTAGATTGGGTGGCAGTCAGGGTAGCTGCTTCTCTGTAGCTGAAGTGCACAAATCGATTTTGCTCCTTTAGCTGCCTTCTTGTGCTTAAAACAATTTTTGACAAATGCTGGAGTTTCACAAATGTAGGAGTAGCAGTTATAGAGGTGGTTTTGCAAGTCCCTTGGAACAGCCATGCACATCTTCAGTCACTCTTAATTTGAATGAGAAAGGGGATGGTAGAAGCTATTTTTATTTTCCCCTGGGAGCAAGAGAAAAGGAGGCGGAACTCTGTACCATGTAATTTTAAAAAAGAAAAAAAAAATCAGATTCCATTGAGATTCTTCCTTGTTTACTTTTTGTTTTACTCTTGCTGTCTCCCAGTGTGTTTGACTAATATAAGTCTTCCCCCAGGAATATGAGAATATGTGGTACAGTCCGCCTCATAACCTTCCTGGATATTTTTATAATTTATCATCAGCTGACACCGCCTGGGTAGAATATTCTTACCACTCCCTCTGGCTGCTGGAAGTCTGAAATTACATCTTTGTCTTTGAAGTCAGGCATACTGTTAGCGTTGCTATGGTGACAGGGTGGGTAATGGCGTCCGCAGACAGGAGATTGGTATTTAGCGTTTAAACGCTGCTGTACCCAAGGCCTTGATTTTTAGAGTGGTTACTGAACTATTCCCTTTTAGTAAATGTTTAAAAATTACATTTTTACATGGTCTTACTAGATTAATAGTCATGGTTTATTTCATTTTAACTGCAAGGATAAAAGCATTATTCCATTAAATGGGTAGCTTTTTTCCCCCTTGGTTTATGCATTATTAACACAGGCTTTCCTGTTTTGCTTGTAACATTTTATAGGCTTTTTCAAACATCCAGTCAGATTTGCTCTGTTGCTCCTTTATTTTTTTGGTCTTAACCCATTATCTGCTTGATCTTCCATGATTTCAGAGGAGACAAAGTTCTGAGGAACTAAGCTTTATAATATTAAAAATGAAGAGAGGGAGGGAGGGTGAGAGCGTGTATGTGTATGTTACCTTGTATGTGATAAAGTTAACTGACCAGTCTTTCCCCATGAATTGCAGTGATAACTTTCTTTTTAAATGTTTCTTTTGTTTCAGGTTTCCTTTTTGCCCCTCTCCTGTACTCTACCTTCACATAGGAGGTTAAAGGAAAGATTATTTACAGTTGTGGGGAACTGTGGGACATCTTGTAAAGGTTTTAGTTAATGTAACTTCTTAACAGATTTATTTATTTATTTATTTATCTATCTATTTATTTATTTATTATTTATTTATTTATTTATGGGGGGAGAGAGAAAGAGAGAGAAATGGAGAAGAGCGCAGGGGGAGGAGCAGAGGGAGAGGGACCCTGACTCACAACAGAGCACAGAGCCCAGTAAGGGACTTGATTTCACAACCCTGAGATCATGACCTTAGCTAAAACCATGACCAAGCTAAACCAATTAAGCTATCTAGGTGTCCCAGTCAATTTAACTTTTGAAGTAATATTCTCTCAATTAAATCTGTTTGGTCTGAGACCGTTACTTATATTACATATAATTTGTTGATTCTTGATTATTTTGGCATTAGAATAATGGTGACTCTTAAGTTTATATAGTTATATACGTATCCCTCTGTACCTCATTTATGAACTGCTTCTAGAATATAATTTTGAGTGCCTCATAATATGAAACTTCATAAAATATTTGTTAGGAAATTCTTCCTGAGATTAACTTAAAATGCTTTCTTGAATTTGAGTTTTACTTCTGCTTTCTTAAGCCAAATGAGATAAATCTAAATCCCTTGTCTCTATCGTGGCTATCCAGATACTTGAAGATAGTTTTCATTTTACCTTGTTTTTTACTAGGCTAATTAATTAGTTCCTTTATTTTCTCCATTAAGTGGTTTCAAATCTGTCACCCTACTTAAAATTCTTTGGTAAACTTACATTTTGTGTAAGTGCCTCCAAATAGCAATCCACAACCAGACTGAATACTCCAACAAAAGTATGGCTGGTATGGATAGAGCCAATTTGTCACTACCTTTGTTCTGGACCTTTATGATGGTAGGGACTGTGTTTCATAGCAGCTACATCCCACTCTGACCCTGTGTTGGGAGGTGCTTCGAAGGCACATGTCTCATCTGTCCTGTACTATACCCTTACTGAGTGCTGTCTTACTTTTTTTGAGTCATTGTTCAACCCTACTAATATGTATTTGGATCCCAAATGTAGCATCTGTTGTATTTAATATAATTTCTACCTTTATGTCCTCTGTAAATTCATTTCATTATAACTCTTAATATAAAAAAATTAAATAGACTAAATGCAGCACTTTTTGACGTTTTGGTGGTTGCCCTTCATCTAAGTATAAAAATCTAGAGCTTCTGTGTGTTCTTGGCCTTACATAACATATTAACCACCACACCATCCTAAGAGACTTAGCCAGAAACTGGATGGGAGTCCAGAACAATTAGGACCATAGTCCTGTTATACATATAAAGACTCCATAATATTAAAAGTTATATATAAGTTGCTTCTGAATTAATTTTGTCTTCATCAAGCCCAAGTTTTCTGCATGAGAGATGAAAATTGACTTTGTAAGCCAGTTCATATTGCTGTATCAAGTGATACGTGTTGGCTTCTTCCCTGTAACCAGGAGGAATACCCAAAATAAACATCAAGAAAAGATAGAAGAACCTGTGCCTACCCTAGAGGGGCCCTGGAAACAGAGCCTGAATGTCCTGGGTCCAAGGCACATGAGAGTTCCCCTAGTCTTGGGGTCTTTGAAATGAAGTGGTCTTGCTTGAAGGATCTCCAGTTTCAGAGAATGAGACTGTTGGTCACAGAAGCCGCTGGCCTATCCCATGAGGTGGTTAGTGGAGGCGGCAGGTAGTGTGTGTGTTTGGGGGTGGGGGGGCTCTCCTTTATATCTTCCTTATTTTTCTGTATTCATCTGTGTATCTGACACATGCTTCATGCTTTTCTTTCCATTACAAAATGTCCAGGACTGAGGGGATGTTGGATCCTAGGGAATGTTAAACTGGCGTAGTCTTTTCTAGGGATAAGATAGTTCCCTTGGGGGAACATGTATGGGGGCCTGGTATTGGGGAGGAGAGCAGGGTACCTGCTCTACAGTACGCAGTGTCTTTGCTTCCTTGCTCATCACTGCCTGTAGGAATGGAGGAGAGCATGAGCCTAGTGAGTCACTAAGAACAAGACATCCTATTTTGATGGGGTCTTGGGTGTCTCCACCTAAGACATGTATGTATGCATGGAGAGGAGGCACACAGTTTTTGCCTGTATTAAGCCACTTCTGCCCTCCTCAATCTTACATCTTTTCTCTCTAAAGAAGCCAGGGCTTTCTTTCTGGACATAGGTTACTTGAGAGGTAGAACACTTAAAAATTAAGAATTTGACAATACATTTTATAGATTGGAAAACAAATGCTTCAGACCAGTGCTGTTTCATGTAGTGACAGGTGGGAAATAATCCTCTAGAGATGGTCTCTAGGTACAGTATTCTTTTCCTTCTTCATTTGTAGGCCCTTTATGACTGATAACCATGCAAGCTACTCTAATTGGCCAGCAGTTTTGGCTTGAATTGGGGTTGAGGAATGGCATGTTCCACTCTACTGAAACTTTTAATGAGATTTTCATTAAGTGAATTCTGTATCTTCCCTCAAAAGGACAAATATATGAGTGAATTTGGCAGCTGAATATCGCCCTGTTTGCAGTATTTGTAACAGAAAGTGTGTTACAAAGACTTTGATAGTCTAGATCTACACCATCCAACAGAATTTTCTGGGATTAAAATATTCCATATCTGTGTCATATAGTATGTTAGCCACTTGCCATATGTTGTTATGTAGCACTTGAAATATGGCTAGTGTGAAGAACTGAATTTTGAATTTTAATTAAATTTAAAATAGCCACATGTGGCTAATGGCTTCCGTATTGGACAGCACATTTCTCTCATGGATCCTATGTAGTCTTGTTTTTACTACAGTGGATTTTGGTAAAATAACAATGTGCTTGCTCATATTCAGGCTTTCAGTGCATTTTGAACTAGGATTTAAGTCTGACTCATTCATTCATGTGTATAGGAGATTATAGGTACAAATATATTTTAGGTGTAGAGTGACTCCCTTGCAGTGTTTTGGTGTATAGATAGAAAACTTAAGATTTCAGGAGTAAGGTAATTGTATCTTCAGTGGATGACTGCTGTGTGCTGGAACATTCTTTCAGAAGTTAGAAAGCTGAAGAGCTTACATGTCTTTCTACTTGCCTCTTTAACTGCACTTTCAATTATCTATATTAATGGAAATAGTTATTCCTGAGGTCATTACCTTAAGGATGTCTTCTGGATGCATCCACCTCCCTTCCACACATACACCAATATCCAGGTCAGCTTCAGCTCTGAGGAGTCCAGGCCTGTGGGCACCAACTATAGGTCAAACAGCAGTGTGACCCGTGGATAGCAGAGTGTATCACATGGACTTCCAGGATTCTGCTTGCCTGGACCACTGTGCAGGTGTAAGCTGCAGCTTTCGGAAACGGAATGTAAAATGTCTTAAGGTCTATGATTTGGCATCTTTCTTAGAACTTCAGTGTCATATCTGAGAAGTAGCCTAGGGTTCAGCCTATAGTATTGAAAATAGTTTCCTGGGAATGTGTCCAGATGATGTCTACTGTTATTTAGGATATTTTTCCTTCTGTTTAATCACAAAGGGCATCAAGACGTGTGTTTTCCCATGAGTCTCCAATCATTTCATATTTACAGTGTGAGAATAAGTGGCAATTTTCAGGGCAGCAGAGGAATTTTCTGACTTTTTAGGGCCGAGTTCCTCCTTTGCCAGGTGAGGAGGGATCTCCTAAAGGAGATGGCAATGCAAGGAAACCCTGATGCTGGTCCTCTTGCTGCCCAACAACTGGATTTCTGTTACGGAATTTGTATGTGGCACCGCCTTCCCCTTATACATAAGAGCTGCCACTTTTCACTATTTTAGTGCTCTGCATGTTTAGAATTTTCATAAGAACTATATTTTACATTTAAAATAATGTAGTTGGGTAGTTTAAATAATATGTTCCAGGATTTCTGATTCACTTGTCACCACCTTCAAAACTCAGCTTTTCCTTGTTGTCTACATTCATTCACTAAACACTACATTTAACAGTCATAGCCTATGTGTTTTATCTCTTCCCCGATATCACGAGTGACTCTTTTTTTCCGAGGTCATTATCTAAACCTAACCCCACCCCACCCCACCCCATTTAAAGAGGAGGAAAAACACCAGGAATGAGTAATAATAATTTTCTCAATATTTGTTGGATTCTTTGGCAGTAATGTACACTTCAGCATCAAAAGTAGATGGATGAGTTAGTGTTGCTTGTTGCTCTTACTCATTCAGTCTATAAACCTAACTTGTTTTATTTATGATGGGAGAAGAATATATGAATTCATTTTACTAAGCAGTTCTTGAGTTTTTGTAGTGTGCTATTTCAATGGACACATTCTTGGTTTGAGAAAGACGAAGAAATACAGAATACCTGAGATTATGAACACTTTTCAGCAAATATATTTTGTTTTGGTAGATATATTTGTTGTGGGATATTTCAGTATTCTCCATATGTCTTCAGTATTTCTTTTGAATAATAACTATTTTTAATTACAATCTGGATTTCTCTTTCCTCTTTTGAGAAATAATAGTGTCCTTCCCCTCCCCCTGTTCCCCTTTTGGGAAAAGTCAGTAATCTGGGCAATTTCTATTAAAAAAGCTCTATTACAACTAAGGAATGATTGTAGTCCACTTAATGAAGCAAAGCACAAAAGATGATGAGGACAGGAGCGATAGAGAGTCAGTTCACTAATGAAGCCACTTACTTTTGAAGGTAAGGAAAAAATAAAGAAGCCCACCTCTCTTTTTTCCAACCTGGTTGTTATCTGGAATTTTCAGTTAAGTAAAATCGTTAACTACTTATATGTGCTTCAAACTAAACACAAAACCCCAAAGACTATTTAATTATCACACTTTTGTTAATAAGATTATGGGACTTGCATAAGAAAGATACTGTGCAACATAGAATTCTTTCCTGTGATCATGAGAATATTTAGTTTGTGTTCTTTTTAATGATTGGGTCTAATACTCTGTTTTTTAGTCCATGAAGGGAGAAAGCAAGCAAATGACCGTTCCTTATCCTCTTGGAAAGGTCTTGCCTAATTCCAGTTGTTTGTTGTTACATTGTGTAGGGTTTTGTTCTTAAAAGCTCTTAAAAAGATGGATGTAATATCTTATTTCTCAAGATGGTTTCAATAAAATCTTAGTAGTTCACTAAAATTTTGTAAGATGTCTTTAGAAAAAAAAGTGTAACAGTTGCAGAGTTGAGTCGACTCCATTATCTGAGTCATTCCTTCTTTTTAAATATTTCACCCATTTAAAAAGTATGAATTTGTCTCCACCCCACCCTCCCCCATTAAATAAATAAATAATATTTAAAGCTGTAGATTTCTCCTGCTAGCTTTCTTTTGTGAGTGGTTTAGTTGGATGAGATCTGCAGGAGCACTGTTAAAAGTGGGAAGTGATTTAACATACCTTTGAGGCATTTGGCTGTAAAGATTTTGTTTCTGCTGAGAAAGCACCAAGGTATGAACTTCCCATGAGGGCGTGGTGGGGGTGGGCCACGGGCAGTGTGGATAGTGCTCTCAGCTCTGCTTGCTGTAGCTCTTTGTTCCGTCACTTTGGGTTGTTAGAAAGAGCGTTTCATTTTTCTACAGATTTCATACTGTAGATGGGAGCAGTCTACTTTCTGAATGAGTGAAGGTGAAGTGATATTCTTGCCCCCCACCCCTGATGCCCTTCTTTCATCCATTTCTGGCAGTTGAGAATTTTGTACACAGTGCATCTTCCTCTGGCGACCCAAGCTTAAATTTTCATTCAGGATTGTCTTTGAAGTTTACGCACATCGTGATTTAATTGAGAACATGATGTTCACCCCAAACTACTGTTACGATTTTTTAAAAGCAGTATTTCATTCTCCTTTACAATTCCTAAATTCTTTGCTTTAAAATAATAATAATAAAAGACATTTCTGTTTTCTGATGGGGAATTGGGCTTTGTACAAAATGTGTGATATGGCATCTGTTTGTGTGACAGATGCCCTTTATGGTCTCATAGTAAGTTCCCCTGTGCGTTGATATAATGGAATTATTGTTCTTAAAATAATTTATCCTCATTTATAGTAAACTACAATTATACTTTAATTTTATGATTTAAATATTAGTGCAACAAGTAAGAAATAACATGCACAAACTTTATTGACAAAGTACTGCCCTTAAAAGTATTATTTTTGTTTATGAGCAAATGTATTCTGTTTCTATGGGTTTGGGTATGCATTCCCTTCAGGTCTGTTTCCAAAGTGCAGCTTATTTACCAAAGCCTCAAAAATTTAAACAACAATTTCACTTCTGTTTTTTGTGTTTATTTTTTATGTGCGTACAGGGCAGTTGTCAAGGGGGGCGGGGGTGAACCCATATTATTCTCTGGGAAGGAAAAAGCCAGCCTGGTAAACTAGAATTAGGATTTGGATTTTGCAGTTTATAGGGTTTTAGAATCATTAGCATGCAGCACTTTCTTATGTTTTTTAAGACTTGAATTTAAAGAAGTGATTTTGTTCATTGAAGATGCAGAATTATTCCCTAAACATTGTAAGAAGCCAAGCACCAGTGTAGAGAGCAGAGCTCATGGGATTTGCCTGTATAGTTCAGGGACCACTTTGAAAAACCATTGCAAAATGGGCAGCCTTTTAATTTTGTTAAAAAGGAACAGATAATTGTAAAATGGAACATTGATTTCTAAATTTGAAGTTTTAGGTGTTCTCACAGAAAAGGAAAGAAATCACTCATAGAAAACAGAAACAGAAAGAAATTCCAAACTCCTCAGCTCTTACCAGGACATCCCTTGCTCACTAGTAAGTCAGAGCAGAGCCCCGAGTCCTTAAAATGGGCAGAACTTGCATGCTCTGTGGCTGAGTGCCTGCTGCCTGGGGTTACTTAATAGAAACCAAGTACTAAAGTAGTTTTTTTTTTTTTAATATATATTTTTTAAGACTTTATTTATTTATTCATAGAGATGCAGAGAGAGAAAGAAAATTTCTTTAGACACAGGCAGAGGGAGAAGCAGGCTCCATGCAGAGAGCCTGATGTGGGACTCGATCCTGGAACTCCAGGATCAGGCCCTGGGCTGCAGGCGGCGCTAAACCGCTGCGCCACCAGGGCTGCCCTACTAAAGTAGTTTTTACATTTAATGAACTTTCTACGTTTAATCAACTTTCTTTCACTGTCAGATTCCAAGCCAAAACTATATTTAAAAATGTGGTGCCATTCCACACAACCTAAGGTGTGTGTTTTGGAGAGTAAAATGAAAGGAATCACTGGTGGGGACCTTTGGGAGGTAGTGAAGTGCTGACTCCAGAGAATTGTGACTTTGGCTCTTCCTTGTGGAACCCAGGTGACTTCAGTGCACAGCATTGAGCACAGCCCTTCAGCCAGTTGCTAGCTGATGCCCATGGGCAAACACTGTACCTCCCCGCTTCTGCCCACATTTGGATCACCCTGGGTAGCAGAGCTACTCCATCAGCACATGTGCCTGGCCCTTTACCTGCTCTGGGTCTGTGTCTCAGGGTGACTGCTTGAGTGACCTCTTGATAGAAGCCTGGTGATCAGCAGTGCTAGTGGGAATACTTGAAATTAGTGATGAAGGGCATAATTGTGCATCACTTTTATCTCCTGTTGAATGTAAAATTGGTACACAGGTACTATTTGCTGTGGTTTCTTGAACTAGAAATAAATGGGCAAAGGAGGCTAAGGAACAACTCTGTCTGTTCGTATATTATTGAGATTTTGTTTTCTAAAGAATGTATTTCTAAAAAGAAAAAAATCATTCTGTGTATTCCATAATAAAGTGAGAAATACCATGTGGTGGGAGCAGCCTGCCAATTCTTCCCTTCTTATAAAAATAAGTCAACTCCACTATGCCACCCACTCTATTTTTACTAGAAAGAATGGGTGTACTGATTTATTTCATAGATAGTTTTTTATGTAATGTATATAATTTTGTATATACATATATATTCTTTAAAATACTATAAAAGGGTAAATGACAATTCAGTGAATTCAAGTTTCTTTTTTTAACTTGTTATTTTAAAATTTCAAAATAAATGAGTAAAATGCATTGCAGTGCTTCTTAATTTTGTTTATATTTTTTAGTTTTAGAAAGTAGTTTTTCAGAAATCTGTATCTATGTCAATTTCTTTAGAAGTATTATATAGTTAACATAACTACTTTGGTAGGCTCTGTTTTAGTGGATTTTATTTAACTGTTGTATTTGTGCATCAATAAGGAATGTAGAAGAAAGAAAGAAACCTATTGCTCAGTGTTTGCTCTATTTAAAAAGAGCATTGCTGATTATTCTCACCACATAGGTAATATATATTCATTTATAAAGTTGAGATTACTATTTTCTGTATCTTAGATTTTTTTCTCCCTATATTCTTGAGTAATTTCTCTTAGAAAAACAGTCATATCACCTATGTACTGTTTTATAACCTGCTGAGACAACTTAATGTAATTTCTTATGAGATACAGTTATAGGCCATCATTTTAAATGATTGCGTAGCATTGATACAGAATAAGCCTGTTTCAGCAAGTATTAAACCAAAATATACTGTATAATTAAGTATTTCAGCTTTGAGTTGCCTTCTTTGTTATATTGAGCTTTAGGGTTCAAAATGATACTTAGACCAAAAAAAATTCTGAGTAGTATTTGCTAAGAGTGATCAAATGCTGTTTTATTTATTTTTTTATTAAATGCTACTTTAAATTAAGTCAGAACCATGGAAGAGTTTTATAAGTAAACAAGACTCCTCTAAACAAACGTTTCCTCTTGGTGTATTTATGTAAGATTCTCCCTGTTTCCAGAAATTGTATCATGTTTATTTTGAAAATAGAAATTTTTAATGTGGGATCCCTGGGTGGCGCAGCGGTTTGGCGCCTGCCTTTGGCCCAGGGCGCGATCCCGGAGACCCGGGATCGAATCCCACATCGGGCTCCCGGTGCATGGAGCCTGCTTCTCCCTCTGCCTGTGTCCCTGCCTCTCTCTCTCTCTGTAACTATCATAAATAAAAAATAAAAATTAAAAAAAAAGAAATTTTTAATGTGCTTATGAAATAGAGGTCTCAGAGGGATGCAAGACTATGTATAGTATGAACTGGGCATGGCATAAATTTGGGTTCTTTAGCAGTTTTTGTGCCTTTTTCTTAAGAATAAATAGATGCTTGCCAAGTATGGAAAGAAGCTCCTTCAGAACATGTGAATGAGAGATCCTTGCAAACCATTCTTTTGTTTCAGTTTCCAAATCTCTTTTGTCACTCTTAGAAGCCATCAGAAAGATTCTGCATTTTGACTTTTACAGTTGTGGGGAACGTTGTCCTCAGTTCCACCCGCCTTTCCCTCCTCCTCAAAAAAAGCTAGCCTTGTCATGGACTCAGCTGCATGCCTTATTAACTCATCTTGTGACCTTTGGCTCATCAGGACTATGAGCTGTCAGAGCTCTCTGTGACATCACAGAGAGTAGTATGTGACTTGAATGGATATACTGCAGGTGCTGAATCAGCTTTTTTCATTCCCTTCCACATGAGAAAAGCAGGTGCTAAGTCTCATTTTGAGAATTTATCGCTGTTGGTGACACTTTAGAGACCACTCCGCTTTTTTGACTAATAGCCAAATGGAAGCTAATAGTCTGTTTTGGCCATAGAAGCCTTAAAATCCTACTAATTTCTTCCCTGATCCCCCCCCCACCCAAAAAAACCTTTTATGTTTTTGTGCTGAGACAAATATGATGACAGACAAATATGATGTTTTGTGTAGGGAAAATTCAGATAGGATTGAGGGATTTGTGGTTTTTAAATTTTTTTGTGGTAGCATAACATTCTTTGTATGCTCAGGATGTTGATGGTTGTATATCTTTGTCTCTGTGTGTAAAAAAATGTAAATTTGGAGTTACTGATTTTGAAAAAAAAAGATACATTTTTAAATCAGGTCTTTTTTAAAGAGCTTAACCTCAGTGGAAGTATGTATTCTCTTACCTGAAAAGGTTTCTTTTTTCATAAATATTTTAGAAAAAATTATTAAAATTACTAAAATTGTATTTATATCAGGTGTATTCAGTCTGTGAAGGTTTTATTTTGGATATTTGGGGAGAATGATTCTTTGGTTCTTTTTATTTTAGCTTGTAGGAAATGAAAATTATATGAACAGTCCAAGTATCAACGTAGATGAGGTGCTAAATAAATTGTAGTAAGCACTAGAGGACATAAGAATGTGTTAATCTCAAAGCTGCATGATGATTTTTGTGTTGTGAAAGGTTAGCTTTTCAATTGCAAGACTTAATTACTTTTCAGATGAATATTTCATAAGTTATTTTTTTCATTGAATATACATCTACATGCGTATTCTATTCCCCATGTGGTAGACATCGGTTAACAGCAGTTTTGAAATTCAGTTATTCCCCTGCAGCACCCCCCCCCACCCAATCTTTGCATACAGCAGTGTAATCAAGAGGTTCTCGTTTTTAAAATATTTTTTAAAGGTTCAAAGTAATAACATAATTCAGCAGTGCTTTCCTTGCCATTACTTTGTTGATTCTTTTATTGAATGTGATGGCACAGCTGATTTCTCAATTTTATCCAGGCGTGCCCCTGTTAGAGTAGGAGACCAATGTTTTCCACCTTCACAAATGCATGTTTGTATCTCTAGGTGATGCTAGTATTTCTGCTTGTGTTTCAGCTCTCTTTCTTGCTCAGTATCCCTCTGACTTTATCTTAACAGTGTGGAAAGAAGGGTGTCTTTGAAGAAAAATTGCTGTTGATTATTCAGTGGCTGTTTTGTCCAGGTTACCAGGAGTTAATGGGATAAGTTAAATTTGTACTTGGATTCATGAATATGTATTAATAGTTGTAAAAAACTTAGAATAAACTTTTATTAAGTTTAAAATAAAAATGTCTTAGTTTCAATTTAGGGGGAAAATTATTGTAATACAAACATATAGATAAGTTTAATAGCCTTTTTTCCAGCTCTTCTATATCAAGTAAAAGTGCGAAATTTTAGAGCCTAATGTAGAGTTATAGCTTGCTAATTACCTTTGGGGGGGATTTGTAGACAGTAAAATTATTTTTTGTTAGCTTGATTATCCAGAAGTCATAATTAAATATACATTTATAGTTTATTGCACATCATACAAAAATACAGTAATCTTGACCAAGTTCTGAGAATTTTCAGATTATGTAATTAGTTTTGTCTTTAAGATGTAGGCAAAATACACTTTTTTAAATTACTGAGATATATCCTTTGTCAGCATGCTTTTCTTTCCTTTTTTTTTCCTTTTCCTTTGCTTTTATTTACTGCTAATGCAGTCTACTGGAACTGGATGGTATCTGGCCTTAGCACAGGGGCCACAACTCATGGTATGTCTCAGATACTTAGGATATGCTGCCCATTTCCTTTTTGGTAAATGGGATGAGCCTCGATTTGTATGTACTGCCAATTTATCATTCAACAAGATAGACTTCTAGCCAAACAAATCCCAGCTAACCATTTCTTAACTTGAAATTCACATTAAGATGTTAGGGTGGGCAAATAATACGTAACTGCTGGTATATTCCCAATATACCAAGATTTTAAAAAGAGGGGCAAACCAGAAAACAAAGTCTTAACTATAGAGACCTGCTAAGGGTTGCTGTAGGGGAGATGGGCAGGGGGGCTAAGTGGGTAATGGGGATGAAGGAGGGCACTTGTGAACATCACCAGGTATCCTGTGTTAAGAGATGAAACACTAAATTCTACACCTGAAACCAATATTAAACTGTATGTTAACTGAAATTTATTTATTTATTTTTTAAAGATCTTATTTATTTATTTATGAGAGAGAGACAGAGGGAGAAGCAGGCCTCCTGGAGGAAGCCTGATGTAGGACTTGATCTCAGAACCCCAGGATCACGACCTGAACCAAAGACAGACGCTCAACCACTGCCCAGGTGTCTCTGTTAACTGGAATTTAAATAAAAACTTGAAACAAAAAATAAAAAGCATACTTTAAAATCTTATTAATCTTCTTATTTTGATAGTGTAAATGCTTAGAGTGGTTTCAATTTGGGGAAACCGTTATCACAATATAGCATAGATAATTTTAACATGTTTTTCTTGCTCTTTTAATAGTCCATTTCCTTTTCCCTGTCCTTGCTGTTTGTATTGATAATGTTGTCTTTTTAATTGCCTTGATTGGAGACTTCATCTCAACCATCTTTAGAGAGATGTAAACCTAGTCTTTTGAGGGACTTTGAAGGGGTTAGAGTAATCTGTTTTTCAAAATATGCCTTGTATTTGAACATGTGAAGGTATGTTTACTGAAAACAAATTAGTTTTATACGTGTACCTGTAAATGCACATACATACACATATGTACACATATATACATATTTGCTTTTCAGATAAGAATATTCACAGTATTAAGACAAGAATCACTATAGGAAATGCCATTAAATAGGTATGAAAAAGTCATGAAGATAAATCAGTTGTCACCTGTCGGTTAATGATTAATTTGGAAATGGGATTTTTTACATTTTTTTCCTCCTGGTGCGCTTCCCTCTTTTGACTGATTTTCACTGCTCTGAATGATGAGTGAAATAGAGAGCGAGAAGAGGGAGAAAATGTGTGTATATCTGTACAGTTGGTACATAAAATTTGTTTCAGTGCTTTAAAAATACAGTAATATGAATTTAGTTTATGTATGTCATTTGAAATAGAAATTTCCAATCTGCTCTTATGGGCTAAAGCATACGCATATTCATTATTGTTATTGTGAAAATTTAAGCTTTAGATTTCTGAATATATTTAATGTTTGAATTGATCAGTAAGTTGAAATTATCCTTATAACTTTAGCTTATAACTGTATTTGAAACACGAATACCCTATGAATGTGATTGGGGGGCTTGCGGGTGCTTTGACAAAAGTGAAAATAAGACTCACGAAGAACTTTGATTCATCCCATAGGAAGAACAGTTTCAGAATTTATTTTCCTTTTCAGTTAAGTAAATCTTTCCAGTAGACATATGCTGAGTTCACATTTGGGTAGAGTTTGGGCATTGAGCTCATGTCTTGTTCTTTATGTCCTTGGAAAAGACTGTTCCTGCTCTTACCTTCAATTACCAGCACACTTCCCCGGTTCCTCCCTGTCTGAGGCAGACTGATGTGCCTGTCACAGGGCCACTCTTTCACATGTCCTTAGCCAGACAACATCTTATCTGGATGTTTCTTGTTACCTAGAAATGGAAATGATTGTTTTGTTTTACCTTATTTTGGGGGAAATTTTTATTTTCTAGTTATCTTTACACCAGTGTCGGGCTTGAACTCATAATCCTGAGATCAAGAGTCGCACATTCTACTGACTGAGCCAGCCAGGTGCCTCTGGAAATTATTATTTTAAACTGTTGTTACTGATAATGCTACTTGGTAGCCAGTATTTTAGTTTTAGTACTAAGTGTTGTAATTTGATATAAGTATTTGGATATTTTGCTCATTTCGCCCTCTAACTTATTTGTAAATTATTTCAAGAATGGACACTGACTAAAATCATACCCTGCTATTATATTAATATCTCATTTGATTTTGCTTTTGTGTGTATCAACAAAATTGTCCAGAAGATATTTAATATGAATGCACATCTCTATTCAGAGTAAGTTTGTTGGTCTTGGCTCAAATTGGATCCCTTTCTAGCCTAAGGGTAGGTTGGATTTGTACTGTAATGTTGGATTTTTACCATAGATTCCCCCATGAGTGCTCACCCATGGTTTAAGATAACCAGCTAGAGAAAGGAGTGTAGTCTGAATTAACTTTGTTTAAGCTTCTAAACACATGACTGGTAGGCATGGTGAGCCAGAATGTTATACATTTATTGAAAAGAGGTGTCAGGGAAAAAAAGACCTCATAATAACACAATTACTCTACATATAGTAGTTACCCAAAGCCAAGTTAATTAACCTTATTCAGCTTTATTCTAATCATTCACTATTTTTATAACTATTAATCTATCTATAGAAGTGTGACTTAATAATATATGTGAGCTTTATGTGGCCAGGGGAACTAACTCTTCTGGGACATTTATTGGAATAGGAGTTTAAAAACATACTTCAGTATTCCTTGCTTTTTTCTTTTTTTTTTTTTCCCCCCTTTAGACTGGGGAGAGGGGCATAGGGAAAGAGGGGAGAGAGACAGAGAATCTGAAGCTGGCTGCATGCCCAGTGTGGGGAAGGAGGGGCTTGATCTCAAAACCCTGATATCATGACTTGAGCCAAAATCAAGAGTCAGATGCTTAACTGACTGATCCACCCAGGTGCCCCTATATCCTTGTTTTCTAAAGAAGAGACAATATCTGATAACTTAGAGGACTCAAAAATTTCAATTTAGTTTTTTTTATTTTTTGTTCTGTAATGTCTCTCTTCAGGGACTCAGATCAGACAAACCAATTCTAGGTTTTAACTTCTTTACAATTTAGACTTTGTAAAGAAAAATTTATATTTACCTTTTCAGTGTTGGTTAGAGAACTACACAGAATGTAGACATTATATAGAATTTTGAATTTACTAGGAATAAAAGCTTTGAATTTTTATAACATTTCTTTTGCTTTAAAAAAATGTCATGCATTGGGCTCCTGGGTGGGTCAGTCGGTTAAGCGGTTGCCTTCGGCTAAGGTCATGATCTCCGGGTCCTGGGATCTAGCTCAACGTCGGACTCCTTGATCAGGGGGGAGTCTGCTTCTCCCCCTGCCCTGACCCCTGCTCATGTTCTCTCTTCCTCTTTGTCTCAAATAAATCTTTAAAAAGGGTCATATATTTTATTTTGTAACATATGAGATATACCTTACTATTTGAATCAAGATTGCTTGATAAGTCTGCTAGATATTTTAAATTTTGGAATATTAACGATTTGTTCTAAAATGTTTTAATTATATTTCATTAATACTGCCAAATTTGGGGCATTAGTAAACAACATTGAAAGATATCGTTTTAGGTTCTAGAACAACTGTTTGTGGCTAGTGGTAAACGTTATTTAATGTCATATGTGCCTTCTATTGTGTCTCTCTTGGATTCTCTCTCTGTGCTCACTGACATAATAGAATGTTTTGGGTGCCTTTTGCTTTCACCATCCTCCATGGATTCTGCTCTGTCCCCCAGCGCTGTGCAGCATGTTTATGTCTGTCTTAAGCTGAATTATAGCACTTGATGTTTTTGACCTAAGACCGTGCACATCCACAGCCTGGACCTGGTTCTCTCTCAGCTTTGCTTTGACCACCCTGCTTACCTACTCCAGAATCTCTAGTGGAGAAACATAATTTTGCTCCTGTTTGTATTTTGTGTGAAAGTTAAGTATCTCATTTTCTCTGGGTCCTGATTTTTCTCTCTGCTGCTGGCTTCCTTAGCCAGTGGAGCTCTGATGCTACTTATACGTAGAAAGGACAGAGCTTACTGATGTATTGTCATCCATCTTCACATATCCTTAAATTCACTGTTGGTGAACTTTTTAGAAATTTATTTCTAATTAAGAGTAGTCATCAAAGGGGCCCCTGAGTGCACGGTTAGTTAAGCATCCAACTCTTGGTTTCTGCTCAGGTTGTGATCTCAGGGTCATGAAATCAAGCCTGTCATGGGGCTTTGCACTCAGTGGGGAGTTTGCTTGAGTTTCTCTCTCCTTCTGCCCCTCCCTCCAATACACATACACACTCTCTCTAAAATAAATCTTTTAAAGAAAAAGAGTCATCATTGGAGAATAAGAACTCAAAGTTGTAATATTTGAGCTTTGGAATCAAGTAGACTCGAATTCAAACATTCCTTTGTGATCTTGGAAAAATTATGACTTCCTAGGGTTTGTTGCATCATCAATGGCATGAGCATCTTAGCCTTACTGTTAGATTACATTAGTTAATTAATGCAGAGAGCTAACTAATGCCTTACCACTGGAGGAGGACGTAGTCATTTTTTTTCCTCCATGTCACTTAGCCTCAAATTCCTTACCTTTAAAATGGGGTTAAGAACACGTTAGCACAATGTAATGGACTTAAGAGAGAGAGAAAGAGAGAGAGAGAGAGAGAGTGTGTGTGTGTGTGTGTGTGTGTGTGGTGTCTGCCTGGGTCTGTGTATGTATCTAGAGGAAATTTCTGAATGAGATACATCCCACAGTAAACAGTGAATGAATTTGGGAATATGTTAGTTTTCTGTTGCTATGTAATAATTTGCCACGAACTTAGAGGCTTTAAACCCATTTATTATTTAAAAAAAAATTTTTTTTATTTATTCATGAGAGATAGTTCTGAATTTCAAAAATTTTTTAAAAATATTTATTTGAGAGAGAGAAAGAGAGCGAAGGGACGGGGAGAGAGGGAGAGAGAATCCTAGACAGACTCCCTGCTGAGAGCAGAGGCACAGAGGGAGAAGCAGGCTCCATTCAGGGAGCCTGATGTGGGACTCAATCCCGGGACTCCAGGATCACACCCTGGGCCGAAGGCAGGCGCTAAACTGCTGTGCCACCCAGGGATTCTGCCCCATTTATTATTTCATGGAGCCTGTGGGGTTAAGAATCTAAGCATAGCATACCTGAGTCCCCCATTTGGGATCTCCTGAGATTGATAATAAGGTGTCACTTGGGGCTGGCACCTCACCTGAGGCTTGGGGTCCTTTTGCAAGCTCATGGTGGTTGACAGAGTTTATTTCCATGTGACCATAGACCTCGTGGCAGCCTATTTCTTAAAAGCCAGCTAGAGAGAGTCTCTCAGACTCTTTAAATAGCATTCCCCAGGTTAGGTCAGTCCCACAGAGATTAATCACCCTTTGATTAATTCAGACCAATTAGGGACCTTCATTTTATTTGAAGAGTCTCTGACTTTACCGTGTAATGTAACTTAATCATGGGTATAATACCCCAACACGTTCACAGGCCCTGTCTGCATCATTGGGAGAGGATTATATACCAGAAGCTGGGAATCGTGAGTGCCATCTTAGAATTCTGCCCGGAGTAGGAATGGATTAGGAAAGACCTCCATTCCTGAGTACATAGTTCTGAAGTTTAAACAGTTTTAAAAAATATTTATTTGAGAGAGAGAAAAGAGAGCAGAGGGAGGGGGAGAGAGGGGGAGAGAATGCCAGGCAGACTCCCTGCTGAGAGCAGAGCCCATTATGGGGCCCAGTCTCATGACCCTGAAATCATGACCCAATCAGAAATTAAGTCAGTCGCCTAACCCACTGAACCACCCAGGCACCTCTGAAGTTTAAATTTTTTTAAATAGTACCTAAAATGCCTAAAACAATGCTTTTTGTTCTCTTGACAGGAGAGTTCCTCCAGAATTCCTAAATGAAAATAATAAAAATTTAAATTTAATTAATTAAAAACTGTTGAACAACAGTTCTCCAATATTTATTGTGCATTCACTTATGATGTCTGAGATACTGACAATCAGAAATAAGTAAATGGGCTAGGTTGGTTACTTTATTTTGTAGATGGTGGGGCAAAGGGTGAAGGCAGCCAAAGGGCTAGGGGACGCAGGTGTCCTCAGTGTCAGGGCACCAGTGAATGAGGGAGGGCTGGCAGTGAGCTACCCACTTCCCTTGATGACCTCATGTTTGCCTCTGAGTTTGTGCAAATCTATTAAGAATACTTATTTTAATGATATTCTGTAACCTTGTTGAAGAATTTTTCCTTAGCTACCAGTGGAAGACTAACATTATTAGTAAGCATGTAAACATGAACTTGGGAAGCATAGTTTGAGGTCAGTATCCTAAGGTGACATGCTTCTCTTACCCATTAGTGTCTATTAAATTAGGAGGCTGTCTCTGTTTACCTTTCTATTTAGATCCTTGCTCTATCTTTGGATTCAGGTGAGTACTTGAATTACAGAGTCATTTCATGTTCAATTGGATGGAGCCCCAGGAACCTACAGAAATTGGTTACAATTCAGAAGTACTTCTCTTAAAGACAAATGATCTAACAAGTGCCCACCAAAAAGGTTAGCCTAGGAATTGTGGTTAAAAAAAAACCCTTCCATTTAAAAAAAAAAAAAGGCACTTTAAACTTTCAGGAATTTTTAATATTTTGGTCCTTCTAAAGAGGCTAAATAGAAAACCATGGAAATAAGTGATACTTTATTTCACTGGCATCCATTACAAGTGCATGTTGTAACAGTCTCCCATGATATTATGCAAGTGAAAAGTTTTAGTCTTCTACATTGTGCAGCCAAACAGCCATTGGGGACACATGGCTGGGAGCACTCAAAATGCGGCTAATGGGACAGAGGAACTGAATTCTAAATTTTATTTAATTTTAATGAATTTAAATTTGAATAGCTACATGTGGTTAGTCGCTGTCATATTAGTGCAGAATATAGAATGTTTCTCTTATCCTATCATATTCTTTTCAACAAGTGTTGGGATAAGTGAATGTAGTTTATAAGTTCATATAATAAAGAGCCAACTAAATGAGCTTTAATATCCGTTCTGGTTCTCAAATTCTGCGCTTTATTGTTTCCTATAAATTACTTTAAAATGAATTTTAATGGGATATGTAGGTTTATTTTATTAATGAGTATCTAAGTTGCTCATCTTTCTGCATATATATTTTTAGTTTTTATGCACTGAAACCAATTTTTTATTGTTGATTTAAATGGAACTCCATTTTTTTAAGCATTACAAAATTTCTACTGTTAGAGGCTAGAGGCACATGAAATTAAGAGAGAATAGTCCATTTAGTTTACAGTTTTAACTCCTCACAATCATTCCACTGGCTTATTTGTCTTGAATGAGTGCCCTCCCCCCATTTGTTTCTGGTTCAGTTTGATTTACTAATTTATATCAGTAGTTATGACATATTTATTTTAAAATTCCTTCATAGCCACTTAGTGACATACTTTACTCCCATAACAAATAGAAAAGCAGAGGAAATAGATCTGTATTTGTGGTTATGATGAAAGAGTATGATGTGGTCTATATGTTTTTGTTGTTTTTCCCATCACCAAATTTCTTGACTGTCCTGGTTAGTGTCACAGACTAACCAGGATTCTCTCTGTATCTCCAGATTTTTTCTTCATGGAACATTTTTCTACAACATTTTACTGGGCTAATTTAGATGTGATTTCCCAAAGGGCACCTGACTTGAAAAAATTACTTTATTCATTCAGGGATTGATATTCCTAGGATTTTAGAAGAACAAAAAGCAGAGAATATGGGGAAGAGTAAAGTAAAAACTGCAATGTAGCTTTGAATTTTGAGTTTTTACTGTGGGTGTACTTTAGTGATTTCTATGTACATTTTATTATTTTTTTAAATCTGAATAAAGATGTGCAATCTAAACAAGTTCAGATTGACTACAGTTCAGGATTTTAAATCATGTAAACTCTTCTGGGAGCTTTAGCTTTATAAACCTTGTAATAACAAAGCTATGAGTCCTAGAATCATTATTCATACTTTTTAGTTTCTCACAAGGGAAGCATTATTGAATCTTTTTTTTTTTTTTTTTTGCAGCGTACCACATTTTAAAACACACTGAATTACAGTTATCAAATAGTTTTCTAGTAAATAATCTTGTTTGCTGAATGTACAAGAAAAGCTAATTGTGTGGAGGTAGAGAGAAAATGTGGCAATTTTGCCTGAGATTAGAAAGGATAAAGGTTAAATTGTTCCTTGAAAACCTTACAACACAGAACAAAAAAAACCAAACACAAATACTATTCTCTGCCATCTTCTTCACACAGAACATACTGTTACATCAGTGAAATTAAGATACTTAAAAAGCCAGTTGAAAGCACATATAGAAATCTTTTAGCTTACGTTCTGTTAGATACTGCCAGGTATGTTATAACTTGGTGAGTAACATCACCTAGAACAGAGGAATGTATTAGTGTAATTTGTTTTTGGATTTCAGATACACATTTTTACAGTATCACAGCCTACCTTCAACTTCTACTGTACCATCTCCCATTCAGCATAGGAGCTTCACAGCAGTGTACTTTTGCTTCTCCTGTCTGGGCCTTTTTGCTGTGATTATTGTAGGTTTAATTACCTGCTATACATTGTGTTTATCTACCATTTATTTGAAGGATGTTTGGATTGTTTCACCTTTTGGTTATTATGACTAGTTCTACCAGGAACTGCTGTCATGTGTAAGTTTTTCTTTAGACATGTGTTTTCAGTCCTTCCTTCCTTCCTTCCTTCCTTCCTTCCTTCCTTCCTTCCTTCTTCCTTTCCTTTCTCCTTTTCTTTCTTTCTTTCTTTCTTTCTTTCTTTCTTTCTTTCTTTCTTTCTTTCTTTCTTTCTTTCTTTCTTTCTTTTCTTTCTTTCTTTCTTTCTTTCTTTCTCTTTCTTTTCTTTCTCTCTTTCTCTCTTTCTTTTCTTTCTTTTCTTTCTTTCTTTCCTGTAATCACGCTTAGTGTGGGGCTCGAACTCACAACCCCCAGATCAAGAGTTGCACACTGCACCAACTGAGCCAGCCATGAGTCCCATTCATTTCTTCTGAGTAGTTACCTACTAGTGGAATTTTGCTGGGACATATGGGGGACATTTCTGTCTCACAATTTAAGAAACTGCCAGTTAACTTCCAAGATGGCCGTATCATTTTACATTCCTCCCAGTGGTGTTCCTTTTTGCGTCCTCGTATCTTCTCACATCTTCTGTCCCTTCATTATAGCCAATCTTGTTAATGTGGCTGGGGTTTCAGTTTGCACTTCCCTAATAACTAGTGATGTTGAGTAGTTTTTCATATGTGCATCGCCCATTTGTATACCTTCTTGGGTGAGAAGTCCATTCAGATCTTTTGCTCGTTTAAAAATTGGGTTATTCTGTCTTCTTATTTAATTTTAAAAGTTCTTTATGTTTCCTGGATACAGGTCTTTGGCAGATAGAACTGGCAGATATATTCTCACAGTCTGTGGCTTATCTTTTCACTTTCTTAAAGGTGTCTTCTGAAGCAAAAAAAAAAAAACCCTTTAATTTTGAAGTTCAGTTTATCATTTTTTAAATCACTTGTGCTTTTTCATGTGAAATGCATGATCACTTCATTTTGAAAGATATTTTCAGTGAATGTAGAATTTCAGTTTGACAGTATTTTTCCTTTAGTAAAGATACTGCTCCACTGTCATCTGGTTTTCAGTGTTTCTGATAAAAAGTCTTTTCTTATCTTGTTCTTTATGTAATGTGGGTTTTTTTTCCTACCTCTTAAGATTTTCTCTATCATTGGTTTTAAGCAATTTAATTATAAGATATTTATAGTCATGTGTATGGCTGTAGTTTACTTTGTCTTCTGCCTGGAGTTTGTTGACCTTTTGGGGTTTGTGGATTTATGGTTCATTGGATTTGGAAAATTGTCAGCCATGGTTTCTTCACATATTCTTTCTGCACCCTCCACCTCTCATTTCTCTGTGTTCATTTTTTCTGTATCATGTCTTCCATTTTAGGTTTACTAGTCTTTTGTATCGTTGTAATCTGCCATTGAATACATCCAGTATTTTTCACATCAGACATTGTAGTTTTCATCCCTTGAAGTTAAATTTGGGTTATTTCACACAGTTTCCATATCTCTACTTAAGATGTACATTTTTCTCTACCTTTTAAAACAGTTGGAGTACATTTATAATTGTTCAAATATTCTTGTCTACTAATTCCATCATCTTTGACATTTTTATGTGTATTTCGGTTGATTGGTTTTTTTCCTCTTTGTTTTGGGTTATAGTTTCCTGCTTCTTTGCATTTCTGGTAATTTTTGTTTGGGTGCTAGACATCATAAGCTTTACTTTGTTGAGTGGTGGACATGTACGTGTATTTCTGAAGGCATATATTTGTTTAAAAATCCGTGATGTGGAATCCAGGTACAATACCTGGAAACGGCTTGATACTCTTGGGTCTTACTTTTTAGGCTCTGGTCAGTGGGACCTGAGCATTGGTAACCACTAATTTTTGTTCTACTTTTGAGGCAGAGTCCTTCCAAGAGTTACATGCAGTTTTCCCCTTTGACTGGTATGAACAGGAAATCTATGTGAGCTCTGAGGATTAGTCCTTCCAATTTTTTTGTTTCTCCCCCATCTTTATTTTTTCTTTTATCTTTTAAAGATTTTATGTATTTATTCATGAGAGACACAGAGGGAGAAGCAGGCTCCCTGTGGGGGAGCTCAGTACAGGATTCGATCCCAGAACCCCAGGTTGAAAACCTGAGCCAAAACAGACACTCAACCACTGAGCCACACAGGTGCCCCTCTCCCCATCTTTAGATGTTATTTCATGCACATGGACCAAACATTACTCTGCAGTGTACCAGAGAGAGGAGACTGCTAGAATCATGAGCCCTGTATGTAAAGGTTTCTCTTTTACTTACTCTTCCCTGAGAATACCAGCCTTCTGATCTTCGGTGGGCTCCCAGCTCCGTTTCCTCAACTCAGGGGCAGATGCCTAGAGTCTGCCTGCTGTTCTCCACCTTGCACCACGCCCTGGAAACTCACTCTAGGCCTTAAATGAGGCAGGCTTAAGGTTCCCCTTGTTCTCCTCTCAGGAACCATTGGCCTTGTTGCCTCATATTCAGCGTCTTGAAAATTGTTGCATTACATACTTTGTCCAGGTTTTTCTTTTTCTTTTCTTTTTTTTTTTTAAGGGAAAGTAAATGTAGTACCTGTGAAAAAAATGAACTTATAACAATAAAAGTTAAAAATAGGGAAAAATATAGATTTCTTCATAACTGGTTTTGACAAGAAGTGATTTCTTCCATAAATTTTATTGCCTTTGAGTTTTACTATATAAGCATATCCTAGATATCATTTTAGTGTAATTTTTAATAAAGTAACATGGATATCTCAGTATATGGTATAGAAGCCATCTCAACACCATGAAAAATCTTTTTGTGTGATACAAATTATCAGAGATGATTGTGTGTCATTATGTAAAAAGTTTTTTTTGCTGTGCTGTTTTGTTACATGGATCTTAAAATCCTATATGGTGCTACAGTAGGTGTATCTTCATTAATACAATTTAAAAGAGAATATAATCTTAGGGGCTTTGTTATTCTAAAACATAGCCATTTTCTTTGAAGAATCACAAGTTCTACCTTCCAGTAGGATATATTTAAATGTGATGTATTACTTTTTTTAGCTACAAATTTTTTTCTGGACTTCTTTATAATAGAATCAAACTGTTATTCTGTTTGTTTCACATTTCTTCCCATTTTTCCCTCCAGATGGCAGCTGACTCAAGTGTACATGATAGTACATTTACTTTTTTTTTTAATTTTTTTAATTTTATGATAGTCACACACAGAGAGAGAAGCTGAGACACAGGCAGAGGGAGAAGCAGGCTCCATGCACTGGGAGCCCGACGTGGGATTCGATCCCCGGTCTCCAGGATCGCGCCCTGGGCCAAAGGCAGGCGCCAAACCGCTGCGCCACCCAGGGATCCCCTACATTTACTTTTTTTAGGTTAAAAGCAATAAACCCATTTTTAATGCTATTGAATTACTTAATGAATGAAAGAAGATTTAAATGTTTTTGGTGCTTTATCTCAGCTTATAAAGCAAGTAATCCTGAAAGTACTAGTAGTGTTGATATTACCTGCTTATAATTTAAGAATTTTGCTTTTCTGCTTTGTAGTTCTGTCAGTACTGTTTCCATATTTATCTGCTTATAGAATCATTTGAAATTCTCAGCCCACAGGAATCCCAACTTTGCAAAGACAATTATATATTGTTATAAATATATAAATACTTATCTAAAGTAACTGCTGAAATGCTTATTTGGAAACCTTTGTGCTTTCTAGATCAGGTTCCAGTGAATTCTCTTTGCCTGATACAGAATATACAGTTAGGCAAACTGACTCAGTTGTAAACCTCCATATCTTGCCATGGGTAGAAATTACCTACCCCTATGACAGGTGTAGGAAGTTGGGAGGACAAGATGGTGCTGCTCATATTCTTTGCTGCTAAGGGTATTGGAAATTACTACTTGCTCTACCTGAATTTCAGCTTGGCAGTGGTCCAGGAACATTAGAGATTTGCATGAAATACAAACATGAATTATTTTTAGTCATTTGGTTCTTCCTTTTAAACATTGATTGCAGTGTGGCCTTTCTTTTTTACCATGCTAGTTAAGAGTCTAAAGAAAGTATCTGTAAAAGTTTAGTATTTCTCACTAAACACTCATCAGAATTTCTTCTAATGCTTAGATCCATAATTATGGCATTGTTATAATTTGATTAGTACATCTGGAAAAGAATTGTTGAGATTCTGTGTCAAGCAGTGTGCTAGTTATTGGGGGGATACAGTGATGAAATTCATGGGGCTTGCCCTTGAGGACGAGGTTGAGTGGTAAAGGCCCTCCATGAAACAGTGCATGTAACAAATTCTGTACTGTTAACTGAGGCATTGTGGGATACCAGTGAGGATCGTTGTGCCACGGTGGGAAGGTCTTAGGGACACCAGAGAGGCCTGGTTGGTGCAGCAGCATGGGGCCTGCACATCTCAGAAGGGGCAGTAATTTTCAGTGTACCAGGAGCTGAGGTTTTAGCTTGAAGCAACAATGAGCCCTCATCATATAGAGGAATACATAGATCTCGGTTGATGTTTTTAGAGAAAACCTCTTTCATTGTTTTAGGGGAGGATCTTAAAATTTGAATTGTTTTTGTTCACTGGAAGAAACAATTTCATGGTAAATCTTTTCAGTATTTGTTTTGATACTTTTATTTCAGTATAGATCTCTGTCATCCTGGCAGTTGAGTGAAACCACAATTTTTGTTTGTTTAATTCATGACCTAGCAAAACCCTGAAAGGTATCTAATTTTTGGCAACTTCTAGCAGACATCATCCCTCGTTGAATCCTATGTGTGATGCCATTGCTGTCCTAACTGTGGGAAAGCACCATTAGTCTCAAGATTACCCACACGTTGTTGACATTACTGGGGCATGGACAGGGCAGTTGATTTTTTTTTTTTTTTTTTAAGGGATGGTAGTAAAGTGGAGGTAATTAATGGCCAGTTAACTGAAATTGGGAAGTGGAGCATTTCTGCATTTCTTCATGCCAAGTATATAGAACCAAGCATTAGAAACTGAAAATGATTTATAGGCACATATGTCCTTTTCTCCTAGGATAAACTGTAACCCAGTTTTCAAAACCTAAGTTTTCAAAAACACCAAATTTAGAAATGTATAACTATAGATGACTTTAAAAAATTAAAAGTTCTTTTTAAATCTTTATTTCCTTTAAGAATGCACATTCATACAATTATTAATATATAGTATCTTCTAAATTCTTCAATTTAGCATTATTTAATGACTTGAGTAGATGAGGATCATAGCTGCTTTCAACCTTCTCATTCCCACTCTTCCCCATTCTCCCAGGGTAATCGTATCTCAACTTTCATTGAAGACCAGATTATTGTTTTTTTATTATATCTTTTTAAGTATTGTTTACTGAGTAAGTCTTGTACTGTACAATAATTACATATCCTTTCTTGGATGACTTTTAGTATTGCGTGGAGTTAAAGTTTGCCTCATTTTTTTTCTCATAGTTTATTTTCTTTGACTATCTAACTAGGTCTTTCTAAGGTTCTACCCTGCAGCAGCTGTAACATAGTTTTACATACTTTCACACCTGTCAGATGATTTTTTTCAGTTTTATTTTTTTTCCCTAGGAGACATACTTTCTGGATTTCCAGAGCATCTTACCCCAATTTGGAGTGGTGGTTACCTTAGAAGTATATAGACATCTCCTCGGATGCTCATTCATTATTTTTCTCACTCTGCCTCTCATATGTGCATATTGTGTTCTCTAAGTCACTTGTCATTTGAATGTGCACATCCTTCAGTAGCTTCATGAGAAAGTGTGCTTCGGATGTAAATTTTTTAGACCTTGTATTTTTAAAAATAGCTTTATACCCTCAACATTTAATAGTTTGTTTGGTGAGGCCAGATAGAATTAGTTAGGATGGAAATAATTTTCTAAGAACTAAAAAATAAAACCTAAATTCTGATATTTCTGCATTTAAATGCTCCATGTAGCTGTTGAGAAATTAGATACCTTTTTAATGAGTGGCCCTTTCTTTGTATGTGACTTATTCCCCCATATTCCCTGGGAGCTATAAAGATTCTCACCCATATTCTAAAATAATGCTATATGGTTCCATGGGTCTTTTTTATTTTTTGTTGTTCCGGGCACTAAGTTTGTACTATTCATCATTTCTGGGCAATTATAGTATTTATTTGATAATTCCTTTCTCTCCCTTTATTCTAATTCCAAAAGTCTTTTTGGGTGGATTTGGATTCTGGATCGATTCTTTTCTGTCCTCTACTAATTTTTCCATTCCTTTAGTGTTTTCTAAGAGATAACTTTGACTTTATCTTCCAACTTGCTTATTATTTTATTTTTCTCCTTATTTTTTTTATTTCATAGTGGTTTTTTTGGATACTTTGTTCCTTTTTTATGACATTATTTATTCCATGGATGTGATACCCATTTTTTCCCTCTTTGAAACAGGATTTTATTAAAAAATTTTTTTCCTGCATTCTCTGTTTCTTCTGAATTACCCTTTTTACTTTTGTAAAAAAAAATTTCTCTTAATGTCCAAGATGTTACTCAGAAGTATTCGTATTTAAGGGTGTGAAGCACTGCAGTGCTGACCGGAAGCTCTCCTTGTACACCAGGCTTATGGACTGTACGCATCTCTTCAGGGTCATCATATTATCAGCCAGCTTTCTCACTGGGAACTTTCTGAGGTTAATATGTGAAAGTCTTTTTCTGGAGTAGGTTTTTGTTTTGTTTTGTTTTTTTGTTTTTTCCAGAGAAGGTACCTATAGTCTTCTGCTTGGAGAGTTGGTAGGTAGTGTGTGAGCTGAATTAAAGAGGATGGCTTCAGGTCCCTGTGTTTGGCCCTTATTCTCATGTATGGGGTCATTTCCCAGGCCTTCCCCACCCTGTGAGCCCTGAGCATTTTAATTAATCCTCTTGATTTGTCTGGTAATCCCCGATTCTTCAGCTTTCCAGGCTGTCTTGGTTTGATTCTTGCTGATAGCCTCAGACATTTAGCATTAGCCTTTCTTCTCTCTGCTAAGTTGTTTGTCATCCCTTCATTTGCTTTGCCATCTGCATATATTGTTAGTAATATTATTTCAGTTAACAAAACACCTCACAACTTCATTTATTTAAAAAGAATCATTTTATTATCTCTACCGTTTCTGTAATTCGGAGGGGGGCAATGTTTTGTTAGGTATCTCTCACATGGTTACAGAGGAGACACTGGCTGGAGCTGGGAGGAGAGGATTGTCTGGTCGTCTTGTCTTGGCATATTAGGGCAGAAGCTAGAGACAGGAAAAAGTATAGCATGGTTGTACAAAGTAATATGGGCAAGCCCCAGAAGTAGGAGTAAGTCATGGTAGTCAGGCACATGAGCTAGATAGTCATTGGAACTAAGTTGCTTTTCAGCTTGCCTGTGTCTTTTCAAATTTCTCCTTAAGTTTCTTCTCAAAATATAATTTTTGGTTCCTTTCTTTGGTCCTTCAGTGCTCTTATTCCTGCTCTTTTAAGGTATCTGAACATCATTCTGTAAGAAAAGATAATCTGGATAAATGAGAAATGCCCTAAAGTAGTTATTTTCCATATAAGGATTTGGATCTCCTTGGACCTGTTTGGCATGTACTGTCTTTTCAAGATTTTTTTTGGGGGGGGGGGGGCGGGGTATATTGTGATGACTTGATGTTACTGAAAAACAAGAGGAAAGTGAGGAGAAGCAGCTCTCTATGACTGCTTTGGAGGAAATACAGGGTGTGAATCAGTGGGTGGTACAGGTAGAAGCAGTTGTGGTGAAGCTTCACTGTAGAACTGGAAAGAAATCAGAAAATTGAGCTCAGGCTAAACTGTATTTCAGGAAGAAACTTTTTTTTGTGAGTGAAGACTTTCGTTTTCAATAATGGTAGGTTATTATTAAACATTGCTATAAATGTATTTAAAGTTCTTATGGAAAGAAAGGTTCCATATATTTTAAACGTTTTGAGAATTTTTCAGATTGTGGCTCTCAAGAGCAGCCCATAGCGTATGTTTAATTGAAACTTAAAAATCAGAAAATCACTTTTCTTCTCCTTAAAGAAAAGAGAAGCAAAGACTGGTGAGAATATAGTCTTGTGGTTTTGTAAAAATTACTCAAATGATCGAAATTGATAATACTTGTCAGATTGTCTTATTTCTAAAATCAGTGTAAATATTGTTCCTGTTCTGATAAACTTAATTAGCAAAGTCTTTAGCATTTGTGTGTAGAGTTTTGTAAAAAAAGGTTTTTAAATTCAGAGAAAATGCTCATGTTTAAAAAGACCATACACAAATCTGGAAGAAGTAAAAGAAATCTTTAAATTAGAATTGCAAGGCTGTCTGCTTGTATTTAATTGACACGTTTAAACATTGGTTGTAATAGATCATTTGCCATTTAACTGACATTAACGACCTCAGTTAATTCGTGTTTTTATATTAACATTGGCTGCTTATTTTTTGTTAATTTACCTTAGTATTTAGCTTCCTATACATTAAAAGTTTTTCTTTTTATAGATATAAACAACTACATGTCTTGAATTGCTCTTTTATTATTAAAACTTTTGCACACATATTGTTTTTAATTGCATTTTACTTTTTATAGCCTGAAAACATGAACCATATTGATCATAAAACTTAAGCATCTGCACATCGTTGCAAAACTTAATTCTGCAAGAAAACTCATACCTAAATGTCATGATACTCTCCAAATCATCCTTAGAAATGGGATTGTGTCCTGCCTCGTTCACCTTGGATCAGTCAGCAGGAGATGAAGGAAAGCCAAAACAGAACTTTTATGACTTTGATTCTGAGATGAAATGTCCCATTGCACTGGGTAATTTTCTGTATTAGTATTCTTACCTCCTATGATTTTTCTGTCAATTTTTATCATTTTCTGCCAAATTTCCTTTACTTAGAAGGTTTTTGTCTTTGATCTGTCAAGACTCCCACTGGTGGGGAAGAGATCTGGGGGGGCTTTCTTCCTTTTAGAGTTAAATAATTTTCATTTGAATTACTCATCTACCCTAGGATGTTGTGAATTTAAGGTGGGTTTGTTAGCCATGCTGACCTTCCTCTCATCCCCTTAACTAGTTGTGTCTCTGCAACACGTGTGGGATGGTATTGCATTTCTGATTGTTATAGGGGGCTCTTCCTCTCTCCCAAATAGGTTTGTGATTATTTTTTATTGAATACAAGGTTTTATGTCTCTTCTGATTCGTGTTTAATAGGAAGATTTTTAAGTTTCCAAAGTTTGGTTGGCTATTTTTAAGTATTGTTCAAAGTATACACCTCATGCGGACTAATACCAATAGAAGAGAGCTGGGACTGGCAGTTAGGGTCCTGGGTTCAAATCCAGATCTGCCACTCATATCAGTTGTCTGACTTCTTTATGCTTTGGTTTCCTTGCCTGACAAAAGAGACAGTAATACCTATCTATATCTTAGGTTAAGGTGAACATGTAATCCACCTAAAATATTGCTTGGCACACAGTAGTCACTCCGTAAATGCTAGGTGTTGCTATTACTATTATTATTAAAGAACACTTATTAGATCCTTTTACACAGACCACAGTCAACTTCTTTTAAAGGCCAGGGCTACCATTTTCGAAGGAAACAACTCAGCATAATAGTATTAAAAATGATTATATGTGATTAAAACACAAAGTGGCTACTCAATATAAGTACTTTTTAAAAACTCTAGAAAAATCTAAGGCCGGGGTGGCGGGGTTTGGGGAGGGGTAGTTAACTTCCTTCCATCCCACAGGGAGTATTACAGCTAATATTTTTATCTATTTCCTCTGTACCCACTATAAGAAAATCTGATAGTGTAGAAAATCTGGGTTTGTAGACCAGACACATGTTGGGCTGAAGGTGAGGGATTATTGCCCAAGGCTTTAGTTGTATATTCACTACAGACTGGGGACTGGGAGTGAGAAGGGAGTTTGAGGGAATAGAATAAATATCTAACCAGTAAGGTGTTGACAGCTATAACTGTCAGGCCAGTGACTTAATTAGCATGTGCCCAATTTGTACAGTCCTTCACACGAGTGTCTTTGTTGCATTCAGTGAGGGACTCACATTTTGTTCTACCTTCATCCATTCTCATAGGGCACTTGGGATGTGCGCTCTGTTTGCTCTGCACTCTGCTGATCTCAGGATTTATGGCAAACAGCAGTGGTGGCAAGGGAAGAATGGCCAAAGTAGTCTTCCAGGCTGACTTGTGGCCATTCGTACCCTAGTTTAAATGGGGACAGCATATTCTCGTCTCTACCAAAAGTGAATGGTTGCATTAGCAAGTCATCAGGGACTTCTGTAGAAGCTCTCCCATCCTCTAGTCGTGGTAGTTTCATTTCCTGTGTGTCTGAATGCATTCACAAGCTTAGGGGCTTGTTAATTATTGCATCCCGCATCACTGTCTTGTCTTCATAGAATGCTAAAGAGGACGTTAGTCTTTTTAACACACTTCAGCATCCTCAACCACCTGATGCTGAGATGGATGTTTTCCTGCTTTATTTCTATGCATTTGGAGCTGGTATTATCCTTGATTGACCAGTCCCAGAGCTGTCACCCTAACCAGCACCTCCATTAGAATATAGCAACCATTATTAACAAGTAGATGTGTGCATTCTTATAGTCAGAGAAATGTGTCATACAGGTAGAGAGAATTTCTTCCTTTTTGCTCATGTATATTCTGACCCAGTAGCTTGGTCCTATGGTCACATAAGGGCCATGTATTCACAGTGATCTGACTTCTGTTGGCTTGTGTTGTCCTTCCCTCCCTTCTTCCTCCCATTATGACATGGAGACCTCTGATTGTGGCAGTTTCTCCCAGTTCTTTTAGCTCTCATTTGTATTTAGCTTCTTGGCCATTGGCTATCATACTTTGTCATTACTCTTCTTTCACCCCTTACTTGTTTATCCCATTTGTTCTGTAAAACCCCTCCAAGTAGACCAGCCTTCCTGTTCCTCTCAGCCTCTCTGTGTTTTCCTAGCACTGCTGCAGGCACAATTGTACAGTCATGGCCATTGGTGTTTCTGCTACAGAGGATCATCCTGTATTCAGGTGAAGATTATGTCTTTTTATGGTTATGAAGATCCCAAGCAAGAGAAAAGATAATGATGTATTTTGACAGTCACAGATATAATGCATGTTAATCTTCAGTGATTGGAAGTTGTGGGAAGCTATCCTGCTGTACTACACAAAGCCAGCGCATAAATTGAAGAAATTTTAAAGTTTTACTCATACTGCTATTTAGTAAGGACTCTGAGTTCACACATTTGGGTTTTAATCCTAGTTGGCTCACCTGATAGCTGCGTGACTATGGGCAATTTGCTTAACATCTCTTAATCTCTATTTCCCCCTCCATAAAACAAAGATGTTAAGCATGTCACAGGGCTGCTCAGAGGAGTCAGCAAGACAGTGATTGCCACTTGCTTATTGTGGTAGATGTAGAAAACATGCTCAGTCAAGAGAGGTGGTGGTCATAGCTTTAAAACAGTGTTTGTGGTTGTTCTTATTTCCCAGGTGATAGGAACCCTTTCTATAGCTGCCTTGTGGGAGAGTGATAAGAAATAGTGATCTAATATTTAATGAGAGACATCTGAAAGGGTAGTTTATTCCTTTCATGTAATTCTTGTCAATTGAAGTACTTTGTAACTTTATAGTGAGTAATGTCAAATTCTTTTTTTAAAAAGACTTATTTACTTGAGAGAGAGAAAGCGAGTGTGAGTGGGCAGAGGGGTAGAGGGCGAGGAAGAATCTCAAGCAGACTCCCCACGGAGCATGTAGGCGATACAAGGCTCGATCTCACAACCCTGAGATCACCAACTGAGCCGAAATCAAGAATTAGATGCTTAACTGACTGAGCCACCTGGGCACACCCTGAAGTGTAAAATTTCTTATATAGAAAAATATTTACCTATGGTGCAGTAATTCCTTGAGAATCAAATGCTGTCTTGCAAGGTTCTGGGCTTACTGTTCTATAAAAGCATGAGCAGGATGTGGCCTTGGTCCTTTGAATGCTTGAGTCTAGTGAACTGTAGGATCAGTGGACTGGATAGAGAGCCAAGGCAGATTTCCTTAACTTCCTGCTTTTATTTTATGCTTTTGCTCTCACTAACCCTAATTACATATCATAAATGGCTTTTCATGGCTAATCATATTTCATAGCCATGAAGATTAATAATTATAACTATAATGGTAACAACAACTAATGTTGATCGAGGTTACTTATGAGCCAGGTACTTCTGCAGTCATTTTACATGTATTAACTCATTTAATTTTCACAGCATTCCTGTGAGGACTGTTATTAACCCTCTCTTATCATCAGCCTCTGAGGAACAACATTTCAGCCACAGTTGCATAGCAGGTATCAGTGGCAGGGACAGAATTAGAGTTCTGGCAGCATGGCCCCGCAGAGCCTGCTATGCTGACCTGCCAGGATATTCATTAGAAAATGGGGATCCATCTATATGTTAATCCAGGATCATCCATGATACTATACCAGTGTAGAATTAAGAAATGTTTCAGGGGAAAAAATGCATTCTTACATATAATTTCATATCCATCTTGAATTTCAAAAATTTAAATGGCATTTTCCTGAATATGTTGTAGGATACTGACTTTTAATTTATTTTACTCAAGAATAATAAAAACTTACTGTTTTCATACACATCAATAGTAATTGCTCTAAATGTCTGGATGTTTTTTTCTCCTAACATTTTTGGTACTTCAAAAGTTTTGTTGGAATTAGATGCATGCAGTGTTTGTAAGCTGCTCTTTATTTGGTACCTTAATTTGCTTCTCAAACAGGTGTTTGTTCAAATATAGACTTTAAAGTTCTTAATATTGAAAATCGTCCAAAGATACATAACAAAGTTTTAATCCTAATTTAATAACAAAACAGCATTTTAAAATAGTCAACAAAGTCACAAAGATCTTTCTCTTGTTGTGAACAATAACCTTGAACATAGATGCTTGTTTTTATTTTCATTCCACAATAGAAATATTTCTTACATTGTACGTAGTATATATACTAAATGTAATAATGTATATAACATAATGATAACTGTACAAGATGGCTTATACATGGAAATTGTATTAAGCTTACATTTTAGTTTTTGGGTTCCTGATTTCTGGTGTGAAAAGTTAAACAATTACAGATATGTGACCTGTGTGTGTGTGCATGTGTGTGTAGTGTCTTGTGTGGGTGTGTGTGTGCTTCATTTGGGAAAGCTATTTGGTAGAATAGCAATTCCTGTAGCTCCTATCCAAGTTTATAGGTTCAAGGGAAGACAGCCAGGCAAAAGGAAAGTGTTATAAATTAATATCTCATCCTGATTTAAATGTACCTTCCAACTTGTTCATGATCATAATAAAAAATGAAAAACCAATTAATTTTGTGTTATTTTCATAGACTTTGATTATAGAAGATCATTAGTTTGTTTTTAGTGATTCTTTGGCTTTGTTCTAAATACGTGTTTTCAGTTCCTGTGTCCATATTTGTGAGTCCTCTGTGTGTTTTCCCTATCAGAAAAGGAGCCCGGTGAGCAGAAGGACAGAAGGCTAGCACCAGGGCCTTGCCTTCTGGAGTGGGAGGTTTTCAGAATGGCTCCCATCTGTTGGGCCTGTTCACGGAGAAGACTTGAAGCCGCTGCCTTGGCTCTCCAGACCAGACGTGACTACTCAGAGGCCTCTGGACCTGGAGGGTTGGCTTAGCTGCGGAGGATGCAGTCCCAACCGGGTTCTAGGCACCACGGTCGTCAGCTACCAGCTCTAGAAAGCGTTGCAAAGGCAGCATTCTGGTGGCCAAGTTTATGCTTTGGATTAAAAAATATTAAGCAGAATTCAAAGATAGTATTCAGTGAATCAGAAGACTTTATGTAATAAGTCTAAAATTCAGATGCCTCCCGTAGAGGTTTGAATCTTTATCATTTAAGTTTAGCCATTTGCATTCACAGGTGGTATTGTAAGATCTACTGAGTGGTGGGTATTCTAATTGTACAAAAGAGGGGATCCCTGGGCGGCTCAGTGGTTTAGTGCCTGCCTTTGGCCCAAGGTGTGCTCCTGGAGTCCCGGGATTGAGTCCCGCGTCGGGCTCCCGACATGGAGCCTGCTTCTCCCTCTGCCTGTGTCTCTGCCTCTCTCTCTCTGTGTCTATCATGAATGAATAAATAAAAATCTTTTAATTGTACAAAAGATAGAGGAAGTTTCTTTGTTCTTAGGTTTTTAGCAGAATTACTTTTAAACATACAGTGTGGTGATTCTGGCACAGAAACATTCCCTATTTTGGGAGATGTTTGTGTTACTTCATTTGTCATTTTGCCGATAGACATGTCACTTGGATGTAAAATATTTTAGACTTCTAAGGTTCTAATGTTTTATTTTTAAAAATTCTCTGAAATATTTATTCTTCAGAGTGACCATCATGAAGTCATATACTAAATCACAATGCCAAAACTACTTAGTATAACTATCTCAATTTCCAAAGTTTTCTGAATGAAGTAGTATTTGTTTCATTGACAAGCCTAGGTGGAAACCATTGCTCTTTTTTTTTTAAAAGGCTTAAAACAGGAGCACCTGGGTGGCTCAGTCTGTTAAGCATCAGACTGTTGGTTTCACCTTAGTTTGTGATCTTGGGGTCCTGGGATCAGGCTATGTCGGACTTTGCACTTACTGCAGAGTCTGCTTGGGATTCTCTCTTCCTCTCCCATTGCCCCTAACTCCACTCTCTCAACCTCTCAAATAAATATAAAATCTTAAAAAAAAAAAAAAAAGGCTAGAAACCTTAGTCTTTAATTTTTAAAATAATTACTGAATTTTAAATTTTTGTTGATAAACATATGAACAACACATTCTAAAATTTATAAAATCAAATGCAAATCCCAAAAGTGCTCTTTGTAAAATATGTCCTATATCCAATATTTACTGAATAGCTAATATAATTGTTGATATTTATTCAAATTATAAAATCAATATTTATTGAATGTCCTATGCTGACAAAAGGCCATTGCACCATGACAACAGGGATTATGTAGGAACATGAGGTTTACTTGGTGTACAAAAATTGAGATGCACATTCTCACTTTTGGATGTTTTTTTTTTTTTTTTTTTTCGTGGATTTCTGTCTTTGCTTTTCCCAAAATATTATTTGAGAATATTTGACATAGTGACAGTGGAAGTAGTGAGTTATTCAAATTGCTTTTTTCCTTCATGAGTCAGTTGACTAGAAAGGATTGAATTGCACTTTTGTTTATAGTAATGTCAGTCATAACTCTGCTCATCATGCATGTTCATCCACAGTCTCTCTTTTTAAAAATATTTAATTTATTTGGGAGAGAGGAGAGAGAGAGAGAGAGAGAGAGAGAGAAAGAGCATATGAGTTGGGAGACGAGCAGAGGGAGAGAGAGAGAGAGAGAGAGAGAGAGAGAGAATCCCAAGCTGATTCCACACTCAGCATGGAGTCCAACATGGGGCTCGATCTCATGACCCTGAGATCCTGACCGGAGCTGAAACCAGGAGTCCGATGCTTAACCGACTGAGACTCCCAGGTGCCCCTGTCAACATTCTTTTTTTTCAACATTTTTTTTAAAGAACAGATCTGACTATATACAAAGGTGGTAGGTTGTCTTAATGCAGACTGCTCCAGTGGAGCATTATGAGCATCTGTGATATCAGTAAAAACATATGATATCAGAAGTTTTGGCTCCAAAGAATGTCATTTGATTATTTATGGATCTGCACAGAGGAGCTGATGAGGTACCTTTGTCGATTTACTCTCTGCAAAGGAGGAAATGATGTTTAAACAAACACACAGGGAGCCTGGGTGGCTAAGTGGCTAAATGTCTGCCTTTGGCTCAGGTCTTGATCCCTGATGCGAATCCCACATCAGGCTCCCTGCAGAGCCCAGGAGCTGGGCAGAGCTGCTTCTTTAGCCTCTGCCTCTCATAAATAAATAAAATCTTTAAACACACACACACACACAAAACATTCACAAAATGCTTTTTCCCAGGTAAAAACCTAGTTCTCATACTTGGATAATCAAAAGCAGCTTTTTGTTTGTGTGTTTTGGGTAATTTTACCCAAAACCTGATTAAGACATGTCCATTATTTGTAACAACTCTTATCATTGTTCCCTGCTTTGAGTCACCTGTGTGCTCTGTCTCTAATCCTCAGATGAGGCCCTCAAACTTCAGTGAAGTTCAGTAACCTGCCCCAAACCATGCAGCCTGTGAGAGGCAGAGGACTGCTTCCAGGTAGGGGCTGCCTGGATTGGTTCACTATTTCCTCTCCTAATGAAACATGGTCTCCTCCCTCTATGCCCTGGGATTTTTCTCTCTTTCTCTGGAGTGCTTGCAGAGGTTCTTTTACCCAGAGCCCCCAGCCCTCACCCTGCCCAGCTGTGCCTGGGTGAACCAAGGAGCAGAGAAGTCGGGGCAGAGGGGCTTTGCCCTGAGTCTTCCCTGTGACTCCTCCTCTGCCATGTAGGATTGTGAGCAGGTGAGGTCGCTGAACTCAGTGGACTCTCTCTCCTGACGACCCAAGCAGGACCTGAGAAGGTGGGCTATGCCCTATTCTTGCAGGCTAAGGGGTTCCAGGTGCACCTTTTGACTAATGAGGCAGTAGGAAGCCACTGTGTCTCCCAGGGTGGACTGAGATGACTTACAAACAAGTCTCTGAAGAATTCATTTCATTTGCTTTTCTCCCTTTCTTACCAAAAAGAGCTCTGGTTGCCTCTAAAATACACATAAAGGGCTAAGAAAAAGGAAGAAATTGGAAATAGCTAACCTGTACCTTGTGTTACAAGTTGACCTATACAGTGTGCTGACTTAGAAACCAGTTTATGTGATGCTTTGTGGACAGAGATTGTCCTAAATGAATAGCAGAGTTTTGGTAACTCTTCACAACAGGCCACATTATAAAGCACTAGTTGGTGAGTACTGAATGGGTGTGTGGTGTAGTGTGTCTAATCTGTGGTAAGCCCACGGTGTTGTGCTAGGAACTGAACAACTTGGGACAAGGTCCTCAAACCTGCCAATTAACCAACCTTTCTGAATGTCAGTTTTCATTTATGTGGCTAGTACCAAGTTCTTGTGATGATGTGCTCAGTGACAGGGCAGCAGGGGATTAAATCCTTGTTAATGCTGTACTAGCTACTCGTTAGCTGTCACTAGACTTGTTAGAGAATCTGCCTGCAACCTGGTAATGTGTTACTGTGTCACTGATTTGGAAACAGGGTTGCCAGATAAAATATAGGGCACCCAGTTTAAATTTGAATTTCAGACAAGCAGTGAATAATTTTTTAGTGTAAGTATGTCCCATATATTGCATGGTACATGTTACACAGAATATATTACTAGATCTGGCAACCCTATATGGAAAGATTCACTTTGGCAATGTGAAGAGGCCTCTCCCTGTTAAGTTGCTGAAAACTTCAGGACCCCACATCAGTTGAACTCTTCATTCTTAGGTCTTCAAAAGTCAGGACTAACTCCTTTTTTCCCTGCATCAGACTCAAGGACTGTATGAATATCTTCTATCCACAAAGATCTGAATTATTCTTAATTTTGTTCAGAAGCTTGGATGAGGAGTGGTCTGAACCACAGTCTGGATGCTGTTAGTGTTCTCTGCAAGCACAACCAAACCCATCAGGAATTACCTACTGGGCTGAGCTCTGTCCCAGGTGTGAATTTCTTTCCCAGCAGTGAGGGATTCAGGATGAGATGCAAGGATGACCAGAATGGGGACTGAGTGTTCTAAGATTTCCTGAGAGCCTCAGAAAGGGGATCTTACAAGCCCTACACCACCAATCCCCTGCCATCATGGTCCCTGGCTAGAGGCAGGCTGGTGAAATGAATGAGTGCAGAACATCAGGAGCCAAAGCCTGAGCCCTCAATGCAAGAGCAGCCTTTTTTTTTTTTTTTTTTTAAAGATTGTATTTATTTATTCATGAGAGACACAGAGAGAGGTGAGACATAGGCAGAGGGAAAAGCAGGCTCTCCATAGGGAGCCTGATGTGGGACTCCATCCCAGGACTCCAGGATTACACTCTTGAGCCTAAGGCAGAGGCTCAACCACTGAACCACCCAGGTGCCCCTGCAACAGTGGACTTAATGGTTCACTGCTGGGTCTCAGTTTGCTCTCTGTCAAATGGGGATAATACCTACTCTCAAAGGACTGCTTGAGAAATTAAAAGTAAATATTAAATCAGGGGCACCTGGGAAGCTCAGTTGGTTAAGCATCAGGTCGTGATCCAGCAGGGAGTCAGCTTGTCTCTGTCTCCCTCTGCCCCTCCCTCTGTTCATTACTTTCTCTCTCTCAAATAAATAAAATTTTTAAAAAATGAATAAAAATAAAATACTAAAACTGTTTTGTAAATGTGATGTGTTTAGAGATGGAGGGTAGTAAGGCTGTGAGTATGACTGTTAGGCTGCATCTTGGGTTTTGGGAACTTTTCTCAAGAGTTTTTGTTTTTCTTTTTTAGCAATTTGTGAGTTTTAAATCTTATCAGTGCTGCATATTGAATTAGCTTTTTGCTGTGCGGTTATTAATAAATTTTGTGAATTGGAATTTCACAATGGTGTTAATGTCTAAATCAAATCAGCCTCATTGATTCTTTTTTTAATCCACACTTTTGCCTAAAGTGGCCATATTATAGATAACCCTGATCATTTATTACAGTGACTTAAAAACCACAGTAAAAACATGACATATGATATTGGGGGGAGGTGGGAATGTGCTCTTAATAGACATTAATTTAATTACATCTGGTAAAGCTGGCCCAGTAGACATGATTATTAGTGTTATTTAAGATAGATAAATTTTCAATAATCTCACTCTCCAGGGAATTACTTCTGAATCTGTTGTTTTCACAAACACATGTGAATTGTTGCAGTCTCTGGAAAACAGCAAAATAAGTGTAAAACTGATGTTCTTAAAAGTTGTAACTACTATGCCTATTACACTAGTCATTTGTATAAACATGTTTTTTCCCCCTCTGAGCAAATTTAGGGGTTGAATACCCCTAAATTGAGGTGCACCTTAAAACCCTAGAAGTTTATCTTTGTATTTCAGATTCCTCTCATGTTCTAAGAAGCCTATAATCTGTTACAACACTTTATCTCCTATTCTGTGGTTGTATAAAGATTGTAATGATACATTTGGCATGCCTGCTGCTTGAGTGTCAAGAGACAATTCTTTATCATTGTCATCGCCACCAATTCTTACTGTTGTGTAGCATCTGATAGTTTTTAGAGTGTTTTACCTTACTTTCTTATGAAATATGTACGATTGCTAAGAGGTCAACTTGGCAGGCATTTTTTATCCTTATTCTATGTAAGATGTAGCAGATGTAAAAAAAAAAATTCTTGTTTACAAAGTTCAGATGGCAAGTTCCAGAGCTGAAATTTAAACACCTGTATTTTAACTTCTTTTTTTACTATTATTTCTGCTGTACTGCGCTGCTCCCTGCCACAATCTACCCCTGCTCATGATTTCTAGAACTTTACATTTAAGTTTACATTAACAGCAAGGAATGTATTTTAATATCTAAACATTCTCTTTTATTAAAGTTTTTTTTTTTTAATTTATTCATGAGAGACACAGAGAGACAGACACACAGGCAGAGGGAGAAGCAGGCTCCCTGCGGGGAGCCTGGTGTGAGACTTGATCCCAGGACCACAACCTGAGCCAAAGAGATGCTCAACCACTGATCCACCCAGGCGCCCCTCTAAACATTCTTTTGTTGAAAATTGATATGAAGTTATTTGACTCTAAATGTATTATTCCAGATGATCTAGAAGCCTAAAAGTATACAAGATAAAGATATTATTGTCCCAAGAAATTATTTATCAGAAAATGTGAACACTAGCAAAATTTTCATAAACTTTAGTATAGTAGATGTGAATAAATTGGCACAGAAAGATATTTGGGGGTATATTTCTACTTTTTTTCCATTTAACATTTAAAGCAACCATGTCATTTTGGAGATTGTCACTTTTGGTAATCCTGTTGGTCACAGAATACTAGAGGGTGGATTATAGGCCTATGCAGTGTGGTAATTCTTACAGCTTTGCTTCTGGGTGTAGACAGAAGGCAGCTCTGAATGCACTTGTGTTATGAATGTGCAACTTATCTGGGTCTAACCTGTTCTCTTTGTATTCCCTCTCCTTTTTTGAAAGAAGTTGAGAAAAGTTCAAAGAGGTGGAGGAAGAATGGGAATGATGGGGTGCAAAGCTGGCCAATCCCATGGTCAGTACTTCATACCCAGTGTTCCCTCATCCTGAGGATAGTTGTGATAAAAGCCACACTGCACTTGAATGTTTGGTATATTTAACAGAAGCAGGGTGAAAAATCAAACCACTATGTTTTCTCTGGTCTTCTATGATAAAATAGTAACTCTACGTTGTATTTATTCTGCTGAAAAGAAGGAAACAAGTGTTCTTTTCCTTCAACTGTCATGGAAATGTGGCTCTTCAGAAAAAAATTGCTGTGTGCTCTTAGGAGAATCTAAGTTGTTCAGCAGAGCTGTTGGAAGAAATTTGGCATGGAAGAAGGGAAAATTTTTATATGTCCTCTCTCCAGCAATCCTCTGAGCCTCATGTGGCAAGTCTAGAGAATTTCTGGGCCAGTAAGTTCACAGGCAGGAGGCCATGAAAGCCATGCAAAGGGCCAAAAGTATGTACTTGTGTGGAAACTAAAATGCATAGTGGACTCTGGGCTTGAATGTACTGTGTACTGTTCACATGTAGGACGATAGTGTCAGGATTAGTACATTAGGATTTTGTTAAAATCTTCCTATTATCCATTTATCCTTGGGATATGTAGTTAAGAGCAGGAAATTTGTAGTCTGGTGAAGTCCAACCATGCAACCAACTAGTCATGTGACATTGGAGAGGATTCTTGATTTTTGTAAGTGATAATTTCCTCCTCTGTAAAATAAAGGTAATCTTGTGTATTTAGTGGTACTTTTGTAAAGGTCAGAGGAGCCTGTGTCGAAGCCTGGCGCAGAGGCGCCCCATAAAGTTTTGTTACACTGTTGTACTCATGGTTATTATTGTTGCAATCAACAGATACTGAAGAGAGTTGCTCTCTTGTGGGGGTTCAGGACACCGCATTCTGTCTTTTTTTTCTGCCTTTGGTTTCATGCTGATTATGGAAGTGAAGAGCCAAAGGAACCTATATATACTGGGATATTTGGTGGTGATGTTTGCATGTTGGTGTGCTTGTGTTTCTGAGTTTGTGAGCATACAAGTGCCCCTGAGCCACCATCAGAGGCCTGTCTTTTCAGCAAACATTTAAGAACTGCTTTTAAGTGTAGCACTGGGAACACAGCCATGAAAAGACAAGTACAGTTGCTGCTCTTGGAGAGCTTGTGTTCCTTCAGGTGGAAAAAGGTGGTTTGGTCAACAAGCAGATACACAAGAGAATGTCAGAAAATGAAGATTGCTGTGAATAGAATTAGATACAGCCATATGAGAGTGAGCAAGCAGGTGGCCAGTTGATACTGTATGTTCCGGAAAGATCTCTGAGGAAATAAGCCGTTCAGCTAAAAATCCAAAGATCCAAGGGGCAACATTCCAAGAGGAGAGGATGGCTAAGGAAAAGGCGCTGACGGTGGAATGGGTGGGGCCTAACAAGCCAGGTCCTGGGGGGCTGGAGAGAGAGAGAGAGAGAGAGAGGCGGGGCTGGAGTCTTGTTCTTTAACTAGTTCTTCTAGAGTGAGTCACAGTTCTGAGAGTTTCTGTGTTAGGTTTTTGAATAGGACTCCAGAAAAATCACTGCAAACCAGATGGAAATGTTGGTCTCCTTTGCCTCTGGGAACTTTTCTTAATTATCAAATGGAGATATGTTTTATGTCTGTTTGTAATGGGGATATGAGTATCATTAAAGTATATGAAAAATATTCTGTATACTGTGAACCAGAGACACATTGAAAATACTGAACAACATCATGTTTCTGAGTAATACAATCATTTTAGATCTTTTGTGCTAATTTTGCTCTTGCATATCATTATTTGCTTGATATTTAGCCCTCTATACCCTCTGTATGGATGAGGTATAATGTTCTTAAGTTTTCCCTCCGTTATAAAGCGTATTTTGGAGGGGTGGTTTCTCCAGCAATTGTGATGGATTTACACTTCTTACAAGCACCTATTGCTAATAAGGCATGCCTAGGTTAGGAATGACTGCTACGGGACCATTTCATAGCATTTTAAGTAATGAAGAACACATTTTTATAGCTCTCTTTATGGTCCTTCAGAACTTGATACACATTTAATCTCTAAGGCTATTTTCATAATGGCAAACAATAAGGAAACGGAGGGTAAGGGTTAAAAACTTGGCTGAGCACCTACTAACTCCAAGTTCTTTTTAAAAGATCTCATTGGAACACCCAGCAAAGCAGGTGGTTGCCTCCTTTTTACAGGTGAAGAAACTGCTGCTCAGAGGCCCAGGGACCCTGATGCAGGTCAGGGCAGCAGAGCCACAATTTGAAATTAGACCCCAGGGTCCCTCCCAGTCTACACAGATAAATAATAGATGCCCTGGCTTTCATCGGAGCCATTTTAAGCAATGGCAGATGCCAGACGTTCTGGATTATTTTGCACATGTTGTCTGGGGGTTCCTGTGCTTCCCTAGAAAGGAAATATCCTTCTTTCTAGGGGAGAATAGCTTAGGAGACTGTGAGAACCAGCTCCTTCATGATCACTGTTTTCAGTTATTGAAGGCTCTGGAAGAAGATTATTGAAATTTGCATTCTTGAATACTTAACAGTTTAATAATCTTGAATATGAAACAAAGCCAGAAAGTCTCGTTTGATATTTTATGCAATGCTGCATCCATATATTCAAGTTTTTATTTAGGTTGCACACACACATACAAAGCCCAGAGGGAGAGTGGAAGTATTTGTATTCCTGGGTTTAAGAGCCCCTGCAGTAACTGCTATGAATGGGGCCCACCTTCATTCTGTCCTTGTTCAGTTGACTCATTACCTTAGCTCTTCTGTTCTCACAAGGTGCAGCCTGCAGAAGGTAGTGATGACCCAGGGAGCTGAGTGCTGGTTCCTGAGGCCCCTGAGGAATTTTGGGGAGGGAGAACTCTGGCGATCTGGATCTGTCGCAGGCTTTGCCAATAGGAGGCAAGGATGCATCTCCTTGAGTGTGAGGACAGGGAGGGTGTCCCTCTGTATTTGCAGGGTATTCGCTTGAATGAAAGTGAGCTCATGGGACTCCTGCTCGCTCTGCTAGGTTGTTGGATTGCCTATTTCAAACTGCTTTGTAAATTGTGAAGTAGCAGAAATGCTAGCTTTTACTTAGTAACCATGACTCTGAAAAGCTCTGTTTTAATTTCCTGATTGCCAAGTCAGAATGAGAAATAGATTTTATAATTGTGACACACTTAAATACCTTGAGGTATATGTTTACCTTTGAAAAGCTAATAAACATGTGACTTTTTGAAATTTTAGTATTTTATGTTCATTTTGCATATTTCAGTTTTGAAAAGAACTCCAGCCAAAGGCATCTTTGTGTTTTTTTATTCCTTCTACTTATCTATATATTTATTTTTATGTTTAGAGGCCCTCCCTTTAACTCTAGATTCTGAAGACCTCCTATTCTCTAGGAAGGCTAAGAATTCTCTATGTAATATTGATTATACAAAAGTTGGCTCTTATAGTGCACAAATCAGCTCTGCATTTGTAGGAGGGATACAGATGTAACTTTATTAATACACTGTATTGCTGTCTAACCAGAAGCATTTGCTAGTTCTTGAGGTCTCCTCATTCTGGATACTTTTTATGATTGTGATAAATTTGTCTTTTGGAAGTGCTTTGGAATACATTAAACCACTTGTTAGACTTGTAAAATAATGGCTGGAGATCTTAATTTGGCCTGCATGCAGATGTTCATTGCATCCTTCATGCAGCTCATTTTAGTTGCTCACTTGCTGGAAGTAGAGAAGCTCCACTAATGACAGGTAGCAGACCTGTCCTCATGTTACTTTATAATTTAGTGGGGGAGAACATCTTGCAAGGAAAATACAAATTGAAAAAATGTTACATTAGGAATAAATATGGAATTACATGGAAGAGGGCATAAATTTTAAGTCAGAGAGGGCATCTAAATAAGGCAAAACCTGAAGGTCAAGTAGCCAGGCAGCATAATGAGAAGAGGATTCTAGGTAGAGGGAAGAGCTGAGACCAGAGACATGCCGGGACCATGGGATGATCCAGGAATTCCAAGTCAGACAGTGTCCTCTGGTGAAGGAAGCTGATGTGGGGACCGCTGGTTTAAGTGTAAGGGCTGGGGAGATAAGTTAGGGCAAGGTCAACAAGGGGCTTTTGCATTCTTGTAAAGAGTTTAGCCTTGATCCTGAGAGCAATGGAAAACCATTGAAGAGTAATTTTATTTTAATCTGGGATGTGGCCTGAGTAGACTTGAATTTCAGAAAGATCCTCCTTTCTGCAAAGTGTAGAATATCGAAGGAGACAGTCGTGGTGGGCCTTTTGTGTATGGCCACCATGTCCATGCAGGTTTTGTGGTGTTGCATTTCAGTGAGCATCACATTAATGTTCCCATCTTCCATCTCATAGTGCCCAACCCAGGCAATGTTCCACAGCAGCTCTGTGAGCGGGGAAACTGTAGAAAGTCAGAATTGAGACTATAGCAGTCTGATGTAGGCAGCAACCTTGGAGTTGGAATAAAAAAAGGCCAAATTGTTGCTACAGGCCTTAGAATGGCTTGGCTCTAAAGGTGAAGGAGGGGGAGGAGTTGGAAAGATACCTAGCCTTCAGACTTGTCAATCTGAGAGGATAAGGGAACACAGGAAAAGGGAACACAGCAAGTCCATTTACTGTTTTCTTCCTCGTTCCACAAAGAAATCCAGAATCCTATGGTAAAGTGAAAATTGTAGCTATATTACGTAGCCTTATGGCTTCTTTGACTCTGCCTCTTATGCATCCACATCTAACAAAAAAAAAGGCCACTGATTAACATTAGGGTACATCCCATGATGTTTTCTATCAAAATGTCTCAAATTTGGGAAGCTAAGCATATGCCAAAAAAAAAAAAGCTTGAACTCTAAATTGCCTACTTTTTAAGTTACATGTTTGTTAACTGTTTAGCTAGAATAATCATTTTACTGCTCCTAAAATGTTAAATGAAGCCGTTTTGTTTCTCCTGTGAACAAATATTAGATACAGAGATCTAAGTGATAAAATACCATCATTTTGCTTGATTTTTATGAAGTGTAATTTCTTGACATAAAGACTCAAAGGAACACAGACCAAGTAAGGAGATTAAATATTTATTTCATTCTGCAGACTTTGAAATTTTAAAATATAAGTTGTAATTTAAAAGATAAAATTGGTCTCTTTTATAAGCCCACAGAAAAATGATAGTTATCTTAAATTTAGAAATGTGTTTAGTTGTGGAATTGAATTCAGCTTTAGACGCTGAGCAGCCTTGTATGGATATTAAAGAATTCTATATTGAGTTAGGAGCAGTCTTTGAGAAAGCACACACTTTTGTACCATATTGTTTTACTAATTTTATTAATCTTCATCAGTGGATACTAGAAAGAATCTAATTGTTTCTAAGGGTAGGAGAAAAATATCTATAGTACAGTAAAATCTATCCTTCATTGGCATTTCTGACACAAAAGATCCATTTTCACCAAAAATGGCAAGGGGGAAAGACTTGATTCACAAGGAGGTCCATTTACCAGTTTCCAAGAAGAATCAATAATTAGTTAACTTAAGCTTTAACTGAAGATAAAATCCTAACATCCTACATTTTATGAGCAGATGAATTTAACGTAATGTATTTAACAACATAACTTCAAATCTTTTAAAAATGCCTTTTTAAAACATAGTCTGCCTTTCAACCCCTACCCCCTGCCTTTCAATCTCCCTCCTCTGCTACCTCCTTTATTTATTTATTTTTTTTAAGATTTTATTTGTTCTTGAGAGAGAGAGAGGCAGAGGGAGAGAAGCAGGCTCCACGCAGGGAGCCCGATGGGGGACTCGATCCCGGAACCCCAGGATCTTGCCCTGTGCGGAAGGCAGATGCTCAACCATTGAGCCGCCCAGGCGTCCCATCCTCTGCTACCTCCTAATCTCAGAATTGAGCTCTGGCTTGTTTTACATTACTATCTTGAACTTTGCTTTTTATGCCTTGGAAATATGTACAAAAGCTACAGTGTTACTTTAAGAAGCTTGCTTATGAAAGGTCTCCCCTGTCTAGTCTTCCTGACCCTGCCTTCCTTCCGTATTCCTTCCATCCTCCTGCTCCTTCTGCCTGCCCCCCACCCCTTCCCTCATTTAAAAGACCCAAACAAAACAGAATCCTTTGCCTTTGGTATTCTATGGAAAGTTCAGTGATACCTTGTCTTGCTGTTGTAAAAATTCATAGTATATAGTAGTTCAAAAAAGATTCTTACCTCAGAGACCTGATGTAAAGACCATTTGGAACCATATCTGGGCTCTACCACTGATACCAAGTTTTATACTAGTAGTTCATTAATAATGTTTTCCTGTCAGAGCCTTAGTGTATTGCACATCACTTTATTAAAATAAATGCTAGTGGAGACAGTAACTCAATGTAATGTGGCTGATGTGGAATCGTGTCTAATATTCTCTCCTCCACCCCCACTCCAGCTCCACCCCCAGCGTAAAAATTGCCATTCTGAAGAGGAAAAATATATTTAAAGAATTGTAGCATAAGGTCAAATTATATTATTTTATTGCAATACTACTGTAGTACAGAGATATTATGTAATGGAAAGGAGTGCCAATTTCCGTTCTGATGAAGCGGTCATCCTTTGGATATGCTTAGGAGGATAACTAAGCTAGTTACCAATAAATATACAGTTCTAAAAATTTCGGTTATTAATCATTAGGAAACGTCTTAAACTTTTTTAACATTGGAAAGATATCAATGAGATGTGTAATGAGAATGAAAAATATTTTGCTTTGTTCAGAATACTCAGAGCACCATGTAATGTTCTTAGGAAACGAAAGAGGAGCCTGTTCTGATCTGTCTTCCGTGAAGAGGCTTCTCCCACAGAGCTGCCATTTCTAGACTGAATGTTTTCATTTCAGAATGGAAAGAGACTTGATTCACAAGAAAGTCCACTTACCAGAAGGGTGGGGTTTTTTTTTTTTTTTTGTCTTTTTTTCATGTTTAAATCCAAAATTATTATTGCATAAAAGGAAATGTTATCACTTATCTGAAGGAAAATGCTGTGTATTCTGGGGCTATTTGTTTGCATGACTCACATAGTCGCACATGGTTTGTCAGGCACCAGAGAAATGGTCCTCTGCTTTAACTTTGTAATTCCTCTGGTGAGAGTCTGTCCTAAAGAAATAATCCAGAGTGTTAGGGGCAGGGAGAGCTCTGAGCATAAAGACAATTTTCTTGATCTCCTGTATAGACTAGTGAAAAATTGGAAACAACCTATAGGACTCATAGAAGGGGCTTGCTTATTAGTTTAATGAATTTTCACACAGTCCCTCAAATGGAAATCTTATATGAGTAAAGATAATGGTTATTAAAACTTTTAGGAAGTTGGAAAATCTGCTTTTAATTAAAGTGTTAGGCTACAGTATTTTTCTTCAGTTTTCCAAATTTTGCACTTTATTACTTTCATAATGAAGGAAAAATAGAATTTCAAAATATGTTGTTTCTGCTCTGAAATTTTTTTCTTAAATAAATATTGAAGATTGCTGCCAGACTGCAGCCAACAATTTTAGGGACCCTAAAGCTTGAATTTCGTTTAAACACATTAATGGTTTTGGTATATTCTGAAAGTGTGTTTAATTTAAAACGAACCATTTAGTTTCTGTTTAGATTGGTTTTAGCCTTAAGTATATATAGTTAATTCTAGAGAGGAGCCCTAGAATTTGGGGTATAAAATAAGAAAGAGAATTTTAAGAAATGAGTAATAATGTTATTTTAAAAAGAGAATTAATTACAAAGAAGAATTTCTGGAACATTGATACTAGAAGTTCCGAGGGAACTTTTGCAACAGGAGTCAGAGGACCTAGGTTGAGAAATTTCTAAAAGCTTAAATTATACAAAGAACTCATGGAACCATTTCAATCTGGGAAATATGTTACTAACAAGAAATGCATTTGTTTCATTTCTTTTCCTCCCTCCCTTCCTCCTTTCCTCCATCCTCATTTTTCTTTTCTTTTTTTCCTTTGTTTATTGTGGTAAAATACACATGACAGAACCATTTTAACCATTTTAACCACCAGTGGTCTTATGTGCTTTCCTCTTGTCCCGAAGCCACCACCACCATCCATGTCCAGAACCCTCATCATCATCCTGAACTGGAGCTCTGGTCCCATTCAAACCTACCCCCCAACCCCCACCCTCCCTGCCCTCACCACCCTTCTGCGTGTGGCTCCAGGTACCTCATATCCATATCCTCTTTCCTTTGCTCTTAATCTAGATGCTGGAAGCATCACCCACACTCATTCACTCCCCTCACAGTTACTGCCCATCTCCTGTGTTCAGAGGCTCCAGTATGGCTTACCAACATGAAAAGCAAGGAACCTGTTAAATTTGCAGTCTAGTGAGTATAAACAAGCCCATCCCTACACAGGTAACTGGAGTAAAGGATAGTAATTATCATTTGAAAGGGCAGAAAAGAAGAAGAAGAAGTGTGCTACTTGAGTTACAAGAGTGAAGGAGTAACTGTGGACAGTTTATGGGAAGTTTATGGGAAGTTTATGTGGACAGTTTATTGCAGGATATGGGAAGAAAGTAGCATCCCATCACCCCGATGAGATTTGTAGGCATCATGAAGATGCCACCGCCCCAGTGTCTCTAGTAGGAGTCACATTTTATTAAGTTTTTGTGGTGGTGGTTTGCCTGCTGTTGTTTTATTTTGTTTTATAGTTGGTTAGTTGGTTTTTTGGTAGTAGTGATAGGCTGAACTTAGTCCCTCCCTTTCCTGATCCAGTAATCAATGCCTTGCAAGCCCTGGGCTATATGGTGCAGTTGAGTGGTTGGAGAATATAGGGAGTGCCCGATAAGCTAGGAGAATAATCTGGTCTGTTATCCATTTGGGAGGTTAAGAAGCCCATGGGCAAACCTGGATTTGCACCTGCACCCTGATCTATTCAAGTTAACTAAGGTAAAATTTCTTGAAACAGGCACCCCTTGTCTAGGCTAGTGGTTTTTATTACTGCAATTCCGATTATTAGCTGTTTTTTTATGTATAAATTTATTTTTTATTGGTGTTCAATTTCCAACATATAGAATAACACCCAGTGCTCATCCCATCAAGTGCCCCCTCAGTGCCCGTCACCCAGTCACCCCCACCTCCCCTTCCACCCCCCCTGTTTCGTTTCCCAGAGTTAGGAGTCTCTCATATTCTGTCTCCCTTTCTGATATTTCCCACTCATTCGATTATTAGCTGTTTAAGAATTTTAGGCAAACGTGCCTTTTGAGTTGGGTGGGAGACTGAGAGGCCTTTCCTGGCATTGCTTACTTAGTAGTGTTCATGCCCATTGTTCTGTGTTCCGCAGGTCTCTCCAAGACGACAGTGTGTGTCCTTCACTGGTCATTCTTCCCCTGGCTTGTCTGAGGTCCCTTCGTTTGTAAATGGAGTGGGTGCTAGGAACTGACAGGCTTTTGGTTTGACCCTGGCACGCCTGTTCCTCCTAAATCCTCTTAACACCACCTCCCATATTAAGATGTTCGGACTTCCTTTGTTGTATTGAAGAATAGTTTAGTTATAGTCTGTCTGGAAGAAGGTCAGTAAATCACTGGCTAGTATCACAATGAAAGAAGGTTTATTTAGCTTCTCGCCTGCTTGGTGAATACTAGGCACTCTTCTTTACTTTGCCTTGGAGTTATTCTTTGTACTGTGGATCTGTGAGAGGAAACGCCTGCCTGTCATTGAACTGGAGAGGCCATTATGTGCAGAGATGGTGGTGGTCACAGGTGTTGGTTGTTGATAGGAAACCATGCACGATTTTGTTGGAAAACTGAGCAGTTCTGTTACGACTAAATCGAGGATACCTCAAGGGGAGTAAGATTGAGGTCAAGTAGGTAGTGGGGTTAACCCTGAGTATTGGAACAGAGAGGAAACATGCACTGCTGCCCGAGGCTTGTTAGGCATTAGGACTTCTTACAATAGAAGTAGAATGGGATGACGAGGGGGCAAGGAGGCCAGTTTAAAGCAGATGGAACAGCTGAAAAATTGGCCCTCAACTAGTTGATGGCATAGAATATGGAAAATGGGTTTCTCTTGATGAAGGTTATAATTAAAGACACTGGTTTCTAGAGTATTCTGTCTATATAGTTTCTTTCAGCAAGTATTTATTATATGTCACTACCTTAGATACAGAAGCTTTATCTGATCAGCACCAAAAAAAATCTCATAAATATCATTGTTGTGTATGATGAGATAAAATGCTTATCACTTAAGACATTTAATTCATGTTTATTTGCTAATGATAGTAACAGACTTTTCTAAGTGCCTCACAAGTATTAATCTGTGTGGTCCCTCACAACAGCCCTATGATGTGGATACTTCTTTTCAATAGACCAATTTGCAGAAAGGTTAAATAATCTTGGTGTCAGGATTTGAACACAGGCCATTGGCCTGTGTAGCCTATGTTTCAGAAAGTTCACCTCTTGAGCAAAGAGTATGATGTAACTTGGCCAACCTGTTTACCGTAGTTCTGGCAAAAGATTGTGAGAGGGTGTGTTCCGCTGATTTATGGGGCAATCTTAGGGTTCTTATCCTTTCTCATATGAAGGATGTTCCAGAATCCTGGAATAAGAATTTCTAAAATGAAGTATAGCGAACCATTTAGACCTAATGTTAGAACACGGACACTGCTAATTCACTGGTTTTAACTCAGAGATTTTTGTCACCTTCCCTCTCTCCACCCTCCTTCTCTCTCCTCCACCCTTCTTCATCTTTAGGTACCTTTGAATATGGCAGGGCTATTCTTTACTATTGATCAGTATACATTCTAGACTGCTAATTTTGTAAACATTTGTGCATTTTGTCCTCATTGCCTATAAAAATAACTGTATTCTAATGCAGCAAGTCTTCCTATCAGCTTAGGCAAAGTAACTGTGTGAATTTATCTAAGTGGAGGGTGTGCATGTGTGGAAGTGAAAAGTCTTTCCCCACAGTGGTTAACCCTTCACTGTAAGGAAGTAGGATGGCCTTTTTTGTTTTTCACAGTGAAAATGCTACTTCGTTCTTCTCTATTCTGTAGGAAATTTATAAATTGTGATAAGTGAAACCAATCATCTAGAGAATTTCATGGTTTAACTTTTTTTAACAAAGAGAAAAAAGAAAGAAATTGTGTGTTTAATTTCACCTGTTTAGCAACAGCCTGAAGAAATCCAAAGACCAGACAGACTATTTCTCAGAGTTTACTGCCTACCCCCAGTCCCCCCATGATGTGTTAGTTTTTGGTTTTTAAAACTGTTGCTTTGTGGAGAGAGGTGTGGAATGGACAAGTGAATAGGGAAGCCATTCTCAATTTCATTTCTTTAACTTTCTCATTTCCTTTTGTTTTCAGTACAGGGACAATAAACTTTTTGTGCCCTAGCAAGAATTTTTGTGTTATCATTGAGTATATGGAGTATTGATATTTAAATAAATGGAAAAAATATAATTATAAGATAAATAAATTGATATTTGAGCATTTTGCGATTCCTTTGAGTTTTTTTTAATAAATTTATTTTTTATTGGTGTTCAATTTGTCAACATACAGAATAACACCCAGCCTTTGAGTTCTAATTGTGGCAAAAGTATTATAGTTCTTTTTATTTTCTTCTATTTATTATTTTGAGAGAAAGAGAAGGGAGCACATGAACGAAGAGGGGGAAGAGGCAGAGGGAGAAGCAGACTCCCTGCTGAGCAGGGAGCAGAACATGGGGCTCCATCCCAGGACCCTGAGATCATGATTGGAACCAAAGGCATAGACGCCCAAGCGTCTGAGCCACTCAGGCACTCCAAAAGTATTATAGTTCTATCATAAACTCCCTTCCATGTAAGTTCCATACCTTTAGTCAGCAGTTATTATTTTTTATTTTTTATTTTTAAAAGCTCCTTAAAGAGCCAGTTTTCTTCAGATTTTATCTATTTATTCATGAGAGACATGGGGGGTGAGAGGAGAGAGAGAGAGAAAGAGAGAGAGAGAGAGAGGCAGAGACACAGGCAGAGGGAGAAGCAGGCTCCATGCAGGGAGCTGGATGTGGGACTCGATCCCAGGTCTCCTGGATCACGCCCTGGTCTGAAGGTAGGCGCTAAACCGCTAAGCCACCTGGGCTGCCCTAGTCAGCAGTTAGAGCCAAGAACGAATTATGTAGTGGTTGTGATTTGATTAGTTAAGATGAACTAACAGGAAAAACTGCAAAGAAAACTTAATAGGTGTGAAGTGTTACATTAGTTTATGCCGTGGGAACTTGTATGATGAAGTATAAAATGAAAACAATATAAATATGTTTTGAAGTCCTTGAGGAAAAAATTCTATCACCACAGTGGTTTTTTATGAACTATGGTCCATGAAAACCCATATCACAATAGACATAGTAGTCCAAAGTTTAATTTTAGATGTGTTTTGTTTATTTTTATGAGATGATAACATGGATGTTAGAGCATTTGTCTTCTATTATGTGAATTTAAATGCATAAATGCCATATTTATTACCATTGTCTTTCTGTACTACTGTATCTTGGTTGGTACCGGTGTTGCATGTTTCAAAAGTTAGAGTATTCCAGGTTTAAATCAGAAATGTCTAGATGTTATCATAACTATAAACCGTAAAAGACAAAGTCTTGAAAGTAGCCAGAGAAAAAGAGCAGGTCGCCTATTAAAATTTGGTGAGAATCTTAGTAAATTTCTGTGGTACTGTAAAATGCAGAAGAAGTAGGGAAAATATCTACAAGATGTGAATTTGCAAAATTACTTTAAGTGCTGTTCAAGAATTATGATAAAATGGAAATGGTTGAGTTTATCCCTGAAAGACCTCTGCATTTCCTCTAAAGGAACTTCTGTAGGATGTAATTCAAGGGAATGAAAAATTGTTCCAGAAGGAATAATGAGAAATAAGAATAGTAAGCAGGTAGGAGGCACAAATATAGGTAAAGCCAAACAAACATGATATAAAAATTGTGTCAAACCCATGGAATTAAAAAGTAAAAAAACTGCAACATTGTTCAACAGGAGAATGTACCCCTGAAAGGGGCGGTGGTGGCAACTAATGTCCTTTTACTGTCCAGGAAGGGAGATTTTGTTGAGGTAAATATGTGTTTATGGTAAGTTGTCAAGGAAGACCGCTGAAGGAATTAAAGAGTGAAAAACTTATGAACTAGTGAAGAAGGGGGTATGGGGAGATAGAGGACAGGGTCCTACTGGTCTGACAGTAACCTTAAAATAACAAAATCAACTGTTTTCAACAAGAGCATCTCAGGGCTTTTTAAAACATCATTAGACCTGTTCCTGATTATGGAAATCTATAAACAATGCAGTCAAGTTTTTAACCTTAAGTAGCTTAAATTCTCTCGATTTGTACAGTATTGATCAATTTAGGAAACCTTTATATCAGAGCTCACAACAAATTAATGGAGACAAAAGTTACTGAGGCTTTACTGCTCTGTAGGAGATTTATGACTCCTGAAAGGATTACGGACATTCACGAGATTTCTGGGTGCTTATGTTTTGAAATGGGTATTTTAGAGGAAAATAGGAATGCAAGTAGCTTATATATTTGGATAGTGTTCAGTAATAATGGTCAGTGCAAATGCTGCTTATGTGTTTTTGTTGTTTAATCTCTTTGTCCTCTATTTTGAAACTGTAATAATCATTCTCATTTATTTTATTATTTTTTTATTTAAGTGCAATTCATTAACACATAGTGTGTCATTTAGTTTCAGGGGTAGATCATTCTCATTTATTGAGCACTAGTCTGGGCATTTTGCTAGTTGTTCTACTTATTTATTATTTGTAGCCCTCACAACAGCTCTGTAAACAAAGGTATGTTTTGCCCATTTCACATGTTAGAAACTTCATGTTGTCAGAGTTTACCCTGTCCCGGGCTCCTCACCCAGCTGGCCAATGGCAGAGGCGAAGCCAAACCTGCATATGCTCCACTTCTGCAGTAGGTTTTCCCTCTGTCCTTCAAGTGGTCTTTTTTTTTTTTTTTTTTTTTTTTAAGATTTTATTTATTTATTCATGAGAGACACACAGAGAGAGGCAGAGACATAGGCAGAGGGAGAAGCAGGCTCTCACAGTGAGCCAGATGTGAGATTCCATCCCAGGACTCCAGGATCACACTCTGAGCTAGAGGCAGATGCTCAACCACTGAGCTGCCCAGGCATCCCTCAAGTGGTCTTTAAGGGGTGAATACCAGTGATTCTTTCTGTTGCTTTTTGTTAATCTGAGAGGCAGTTGCTTTGCTAAACAGTGCAATTAGGGGAAGACTAAGGAGAGCTAATCTGAGTATGCTTATGTGATGTGTTTATTATGATGAAGCCAGATTCCAAGAGCTTGTATTTTATCACAGAACAGCCGATGACTCTGAATGCTTTGCTCCAGGGACTTAGAGGCCCTGGGTGGAAGAACTGATGGCAGTTACATTCCCCTGCAATAGAGAAATGTGGTCCAGGGTATCTTGCAGTTAAGGTCCCTTGTGTTCAGACCCAAAGCATTTGTGAGACGTACTTTTACTTCTGTATATAGAAAGAAAAGAACCTTGAGGCTATGCCATCAGTGCCCATGTGGGATGCCACTGGGTGGTTCCCCATCTAAAGCACAAAAACACCGGGTATTTATTTCAAGGAGGTTACTGTTCAATAGGAAACTGGTTCTCAAAGAGGTGGAATTCAGGGTTGGGGGGTGGCATCTGGAAATCCCTGTGATCCAAATCTGCTAATTCTGCGATGTAAGATCCCCACAGCCTCAAAAGACTCTTGCTTGACGTTGGAACCGGTCCCCCCCTCAGAATGAATGACTTTCTGTGCCAAAAGTTTTCTCTTCGCTATTCTATTGAATAGTAAAGATCTAGAACATTTTCCAGCCAAATTTCTTTACTTTTGCCAGTGATTTTCAACCTCAGCTGAGAAATTAGCAGGACCTGGGAGCTTTACAACTCCTCATACCCAGGTCAGTTATAGCAGAATCTCTGGAAATCTCTGAAATCCAGACATCCGTAAAGTATATCATGTGACTCTTTAAGGCTTCTATAAATCCATGACCCCTCTCCCCATTTTTAGTTCTTTTAGTTAATTCATTACTTGAACAACCCTTGCTGTTCTTCACATATTTAAACTATTTTTCTTGTTTTACAGTTTAATCTCATTTCTTCTCGGAAGTGCATTATATAGAATAAAAATTAATATTTTGGGAGAGATAAGATATTTATTTCTAAGAAGTGAAAGCTGAGAGAGATGCAGGGTTTCAAATCATCCTGCATAAAGTAGGTTACAAGGGAAAGGATCTAGCTCAGCTGAAAGAAGCTAGTTGATCTGGTTGGTTTGTTTGTTTGTTTATTTATTTATTTATTTATTTATTTATTTATTTATTTATTTATTTATTTATTTTTTAAAGGCTTTATTTATTTATTCATGAGAGATACACACAGAGAGACACAGGCAGAGGGAGAAGCAGGCTCCACGCAGGGAGCCTGACGTGGGACTCGATCCCGGGTCTCCAGGATCACACCCTGGGCGGAAAGCGGCACTAAACCGCCGAGCCACCCGGGCTACCCAAGTTGATCTAGTTTAGAGCTGGCCTCCAAGAATTGTGTCCAGAAGTAAAAATTTCAAGAAGTAAAATTTTTCAAGAGTATGGGGATTCAGTGCAGGAAGAGGTGTATACCAGTACCGTCTAAGCAAGCCTTTTCATAGTCATCAGCTGGTGGGAATATCTTGATTCCCAGAGGGAGTTGGAACTGGCAGTTGTGGGAATACTGGAGTAGCAGAATGAGTTAGATGACAGGGGCTCCATTCTCAGCAGACAAGTGGAGCAGAAACCAGGAATAAATCTGCTTAGATTGGGAATACCTGCTAGACACATGGGCTACGTTTTGGTCCACTGAAATATATACACTGGAGGCTAGTTGAGGGCACCCTGTAGGAACAGGCTGCTGATACCCACCTGGCCTTGGTGGTCATTGGTTGGCTCTAACCTAAAGATTCTTCAGGTTGAAGCTAGTTCTCGCCAAATGTAGAGACAAGACCTTATGGAATGGGTATAGTGTAGTATAAGAGCACTGACCCTAAGGTCAGGAGACCTAAGGTCTAGTCTCATTTTCTCAAAGAACTAGATTTGCAACCTGAGACAACTCATTTAATCTAGTAAGCTTCTGTTTTTCTGCATCGATGAAATAAAAAGTACTCTCTTAATGTCTAGTACTATTCCTTTCAGGTCTGTGAATATTGCTGTAAAAAAGTGAAAGCAACAAATGTGCCCAAGTAATATGTACAGTAGAAAACTTTAAAAGAGTGTGTTTTTACATAGGGTGTGATGTTCTTGAGCTAGTCTTCTTACTGTTCTCATGTTGCCTGAGGCATACTGTAGTTCTATAGAGGTAGTCTGTGCCTCCCAGGCTTGATCTCAGTTTAAGCTACTTGTCTTCTGAGGTGATCCCAGGAACTGGCAACTCTGTGCCCTGATACTTAGAGCCAGTACTTTCTGAAGCATATTGACTCAGCATTTGTCACTTTATACAGTGATGGCAAGAAAAAAATTCAATATTAGAACAGTTGTACCCTTAAGTGAAGTCTCAGTAGAGCCTCATGATAAAAATAAGTGCTAGAAGCACTATTATTGCTTTACATCAACTTCATTTGGTTCATCAAAAATCAAAAGGCATTTATTTACCAGATTAGGTAACTATTACTGAAGTTAGGATCTGTTGTGAGCCAAGAATTTCAGTGGTTTTTTAAAGATTTTTATTGAGAAGCATAAATAAAAGGGTTTATCTCAAAAAAAAAAAGATTTTTATTTATTCATGAGAGACACACACACAGAGAGAGGCAGAGACACAGGCAGAGGGAGAAGCAGGTTCCATGCAGGGAGCCCGATGTAGGACTCGATCCCGGGACCCCAGGATCATGCCCTGGGCCGAAGGCAGGCACTAAACCACTGAGCCACCCAGGGATCCCTTTCAATGTGTTTTTTGTTCAACGTGAGCCTGGTGTCTGTCGCTCACACTGAATGCCGATACAAAAGTCTGCTTGAGAGTATGTTGCTTGCACACAATCTCATGAACTTATTTTTTTCTCTACTGACTAGAAACTGGTACCATAGCCAAATTAGATGTCAGCACAAAGGGAATTCAGTGGCATACCTGAACAGAAGTGACAAGCGAAAATCAATTAAAGGAGCCAGCCACATGGGTATATTTGGTAACACAGGCCAGCACTATAGGAATCTTATACTCATTGCCTTCCTTGAGATCAATGCTTTGACTTTGTGCATTGCTAACACACACATAAACCTTTGTTCATCATGATCTTTTTGATGATGGTATTGAACATATGTTGGGGTTTTTCTGTTTGTTTTTGATGGCTCAGCTTATAACTTGTTTTCGGTGTCCCCTGTCCCACAAAGATGAGACTTGAAGGAAGAACAACATTGTATTTTCCACTTCTGAATCCAGAGACTTAGAGACTGGTAGGTGAATATGCACGTGACTGAGATGCTAGCAGATATTTAATGGAGGCTTCATTATTCTGGAGCAGAGATACTCTTTTTCTCTTGGAAATTAGAAAGGAAGCATATAAGCTTTCCACAGCTACTGCTGCCATTTTTGTAACTACAAGGAATACGATTTTAGGCTTAAGCAGACACCACACTGGAGGGCAAGACTGATTTTGAGAAAGCAGGTCTTGAGTGACATTGCTGAGCCACTAGACTACGACTGACCAGAAGCCCATCCCTCCCTTTTTTTAAAGTAAGCTCCATGCCCGTTGTGGGACTTAAACTCACGACCTCATGATCAAGAGTTGTGTGCTCTACTGACTGAGGCAACCAGCCGCCCCCAAATGCCTACCCTTTTCCAAGAGTCTATATTTATGTTATTCAATAAATTTCCTATATAATTTGAGCTAATATGAGTCAGGTTTTCTACAGCTTGCAACATAAAGATTCCTAAAGCATATACTTCTCAGTGTTTTGTTTTTTCAGTGCCCTGTAACATTTTCTTGGTTCAATTTTTATGTCATTTTTTCCCTAATCTACACTGTAATATTATATATGTCTTACTTCTAATTGGGCCAGAAGTTCAGAGCTTGCAAAGGTATATATCAAACATGTCTTTAGATTCATTGCATCTTAACCAGGACCCTGTGTATTCATTAGTCCTTTATATATCAGATGTGAACCTCAGAATGCTTCAGACACTGTGTTAATAAGTATAGAGGACAGAGAGTTATCTGGTGGTAGCAAGCTACCCCAAAACTTAGTGGCTTAAAAAAAAAGGTATTTTGATAAGATTCATCAGGGGTAGTATAACCCTTCTCTATGTGGTGTTACTGGGCTGGAGGCATTATTTCCAAGATGATACACTTCCATGACAGGCAAATGGGTGCTAGCTGTCGCCTGAGAGTACAGTCGGAACTGTCAGCTGGGGGCTTTGATTTCTCTCCACATGGGTTCTTCCATGGTGCTTCCTTAATATTAGGAATCAGCTGATACTTGGGCTTCCATTTAATATTAGTATCAGCTGATACTTGGGCTTCCTTAAATGACAAAGGTTTGGATCTTCCATGAAATTTCCTTCCAGGGTAAGATTGCTAAACTGTTTCAAGCCTTTCAAAGAACTTTGATGCTGTAGTTAGTAAATTAGCTCCATGTGAGTTGTAAACTAAGGGGAAGTATGGTAACTTAGGTCCTGTGAGATTAAATGTCATAAGAGATGGTCTTTCTATACTTACTTACATGGGTTAAAACTTATTTGTAATTGTCTTGGTATGGAAATAAGCATTTTTTCCCTTTTTTACCAGTACTAGGCTTTATAGATGTAAAAACTTCATATGAAAATTTCTGGAATTCTGACCATTACCTTATGCAATACAATGTGGGATGCTGTTGTCAACTCCCCTGAATTAAACAGCTTTTTGATAGAAAAACGATCATCTGGATTCTAAATTTGAAGACAAGACTCAATTTTAGTTAAATATAAACCTTTAGGTAGCATGACAAGTGGAATAGTTAAGTTTCCTTTGTAAGCTGAAACCAAATGCACATTTTATTTATTCAACAGAGTTGATCAATTACCTTCTGTATACTAAATACTGTCCTGTCCCTGTATTATGCCAAGATAAAAGGAGGAATAGCCAAACATGTCATTCTTTATCTTCTAGGAATTTTCAGGCCAATGTAGAAAACAGAGAATCAGATCAGTATAAATTAGTATTTTGATGAGTTGGCTAACCTGAGTGAGAGATCAGGTTGGGAAAGAGGAGGTAACATTTGGTACCATATGCATCTTTTATACCCAGCATATTTCACACAATGCTTGGCACACTGTAGGTACTTAGAAAATGTTTGTGGAATTAAGTTTGAAATGTACTGTGAAGAATAAATAGTTGACAAGAGCCTAAATTAAAGCAGAAATGATGGAGAAACAGAAAGATGGCGGTGTGATTTCTGATTGGAACAATATCAGAAGGCGTGGGTAAGTTCCAAAGTTTCAAGCTCTGGCAGATGGATAGTTTGTTATTAACTGAACAAGGAGAACACAGAAGTTGGTTTGAGATCAGTGGAATGATAAGAGAAATTTATTTTAGGTTTTGACTTGTTAAAATCAGGGTTTTTGAGGGAACATCTTTATGAGATTGTTCAGTAAGCATTCAGAGAAACCTGGTCAGTCCTGGAGCTCCAGTGGAGGAAATGAAGATAAAAATTCAGGATTCATCGAAATATTTGATACCTACAGCCATGGGAGTGGGTGGGATTGCTCAAGTAAAGTGATAAAAAATCTCCATGATAGGTCTATGAAGAAGGTAATGTTTTTAAATTGGTATTTCTAGAGCCAATTAGATTTATTTGAAAAGGTGATCCACTCAATAGAACCAAGCACCTCAGTAGCCTGTTTCTATGGAAGTAAGTGGGTGTCCTGATTCACAATATAGCAAGTGCTGACTCTTAACAGTGCATTTGCTGTCATTCTGTCTTCCCTTTGCTGCTTTCATCTCTTGCATGTGAGTAAAATTGCAGGAAGGGCTCTCCTGTCACTGTGCCAGTCCCAGCATTACTCCTGCCCAACCACAACATACAGCTCACCCACCTCAGAAAGAAAGGCAAAGTTCCAGTGTGATTGCTGCTGCTTCATTGCTTTTAAGAGCAAAAATTATCTCAGAATGATCAGAGCCTCTTGCTGTATCTGTAAGACGCCATCGTCGCTGGAGACTTGTCACAACTAATAACAATTTCCACTGTGGTCCAAGGAAGGGTCTATAAAAAATGTTCTTTCACTTCTACCGCTCAGAAGACATCTGACTACTTTATGTGTGTGTGCAGTTGGCTGCAATTTTTTACATTATTAGAACTATTACAGTTTCATCTTTATAGATCTTCTTTGAATGCTTTGTACTTTACTTTTCTATCAATAAAGTAACCACTAATACCCTTTATGCAATGTTATCTTTAGTGAAAAAGTCCTCCTCAGTAAAAATTTAAACTATATTGCCCAATCTCAAATCTTTCTCCCCCTCCTCCACCAAGATATCTTGACCTATCTGATAGGGCTGTTGAGCATCTGAACTATGGCTAGTCCAAATTGAGATATGCTGCAACCATAAAACACATTGGATTTTGAAGACATAAGCATTAAGAAAAGTAAAATATATCGTTAATTTTTATACTGAGTACATGCTGAAATGATAATATTTTGGGTATATCGGGTCTGAGAAAATCTATTTTACCATTTTTTCTTTTGCTTTTCTTAACGTAGCTACTAGAAAATTTTAAATTACATACATGTTTCTTTCAGACAGACTGATGTAGACTAAACTACTCTAAAGACAACCCCTTCCCACAACATACCCTAAATGAGTTGTCCCTACTTATAGGTTTGTTAGTGATAACTTGCTCTTGTGCCTAATGTCACTGCCCAGTGCTGAAGCCTATGGTAATCCAGCAACAGTTCTGGTGATTTTTAAAGCTAGATTTGTTGATTACAGAGAATTTTGCAAAGGGCAGATTGGGGAAATAATTCACATTTATTGAGCTACTCAGAAGTAATACTTATAACCAGTAAAACATCTGTTGGGGACCATGGCAAGATGTTCTCTGTTTTTGGCTATAATTTCTATAAAAATGACTATTGGATTTTATAAAATACGTTTTTACTTTCTACCTTGTTCTAAAATGGATTTTAAATAGCCAATTTAATAAAGTAATTAATCGGTTAGCACCTTTTTAGGAATCCACCAATAGAAAGATGGTATCTGTTATTTTAGGAAATGAGCTAGTTGAAATTCCAGTAAAATAAAAATTCACGCTCCTCTAGATGATTGCTTCTTATCCTTTTTTTGGTCTGTCTCCTGAGACCAGACCTCATTCATCTGGAAACAAAGCACTGTCAGTCTGACCAAGGACAATCCATAAGAGGATCTCACATTTAGAATGCCTCACCTTCTCACATTGTGCTTTGAAGTTGAAAGTAAACATAGACCCTGCTCCTCCTGGTTGGTAAATGTCTAGAGCCTAAATGTCTTCTAACATGGAAACTAACAATTTTAGGGGGGAAAAGTGTCCAAAACTAAGTTGTAAATTTAAGAAATAACTGCCCACCTCTTTTTTATGATGATAAAGAAAATTCTCCACTTCCTGCAGATACTAAGTTACAGCTATTTAATGATTCCCTATATACATATAAGAGTATCTTCCTGTCTCAACCTTACTCCTACTTATTAATCTGAGGATTTGTATTGCTGGAGTGTGAGAACATTTGATGTCCAGCATTTCTCTTTTTAAGTTTCTATGATTTAGTACCTACTATGTGTCACACACTTTCTAGGGCTTTGCCTGTGAATAATACACATAAATACAGAATGGATGGACCTTGCCTTCAGTCATCTAAGAGGCAAATAGACATGTATATGGTTACATATAAATGATTAAATCAATTCAGTAGTGTACAAAGTGCAGTAAATTCTATTGAAGGGAAGGGATCAAAAAAGTCTTTTTGGAAGGAAGCATGGGATTTCAAAAGGGGCAAGTTATAGAGAAAGTGAAGGGTTCAATATGAATAAAGACCTTAAAAAAATATATCTCGTAGGTTCAGCACACAAGTCACCAAAGACGGTGATTAAAGGAGCAAGTGCAGGGAGATGAAACCGCATGGCAGATTAGAAACAGACTCCCCAGGGCACCTTCTCCCAAGGTAGGGAGTCTGCACCCAGTTCTCTTGATATTCTCAAGGATTTTGAGCAGAGTAACATATTCAAATCTGTGTTTGCTGAAGACAAAGACAAGCACTTTGAAAGATAATGGGTGGGAAAGAGCGAAAGAGTCTGGTGTCAAGGAAACCAGTTTCACAGAATTCTGGGTTTTAAAAAGGAGAGATATGGCCCTTTACTGAGGCAGTGCTAACAGGAATAGAGGCTAGGATGGATCTGAGAAACCGAATTTGGGGAGTGATTGAATGATGATGAAAGCAAGCTTTGAGTAATTGCTGTTTAACTCCTAACAACCACCTGCTGTTATTAGTCTTCTCACTTTATACCTGAGGCACAGGGGTGCTAAGAAACTTGCCCCAAGAATACAATGCCATTGCTCAGAGGAGTTAAATTCAGTCCCAGGCAATCTTGCCTGCATCCAAGCTCTTAATTTCTATTTCTCCCTGGAAATGGAGGAAAAGCATTCTGAAGTCCTAACATTTCTAGCTTCATTGGCTGTTGCTTCCACCAAAGAAAAGAGAAACTTTGTCCTTTACGTCTTGGTGCTCATTGAAGGTTCTTTTTGAGGGTTTATGCTCATCTCATTCCACATGCTTTTCTATAATAATAAACTCAGGCATCCATTCCCATGAACCCAGCTATCCTCTCCTTGCCCATGACTCCATGTTCTGTTATCTTTAGTACAGATACTCTGTCCTGTACTTCCTGTTGCCAGCTGGCTGGCTCCTTGGTAGACCACAAGCTTGTCAAGGTAAACAGCCCCAAACCAACCCCATTAGTTACTAGTAATGACATAACCATGCTGTTATGCAGCCCACCAAGTTGAAAACTAGGATTTCATCCTGACTACTCTCACATACAGCCATTATCTTACTTGAACTAGAAGCGTCTCAGAGTCTCATTCGGTCCCTTAGGTGGCCTTTTTTTTTTTTTTTTTTTTTTTTTTTTAACCCCCTGCCTTCTTCTCTTGGCTTGCATGCCTGCATACATACAGAAATAACTGCCTACCTACCAACCAACCAGTTGGCATAATTTGGAGTACTACAGAGCAGCAAAAGACCAAAAGTACCCATAAGCGGGAGAGAAGGAGAAAGAAAGTAGGTAATCTCAGGAGGGAGGGGGATAGTACATAAATTTGCTTTTAAGAAAATTATCCGAGGTTTTAAAAAGCTTTGAAATAAAATTGAAAACCATTTAGCAAAGTATGTTGTTAGGAAATTAATAATATTCAGAAAAATAAATGGGATAATTGGGAATATAAATAACTTTTGAATATTTCAAGGACTTGGGTAGTTCTCAGTATTCTTGATTTTTAACCTTGCGTAAATAGCATTTTTTTTAACTTAGGCTTTAAGATTTTATTTATTTATTTATTTATTTATTTATTTATTTATTTATTTTTTAAGATTTTATTTATTTATTCATGAGATACACAGAGAGAGGGAGAGAGAGGCAGAGACACAGGCAGAGGGAGAAGCAGGCTCCATCCAGGGAGCTTGATGTGGGACTTGATCCCGGGTCTTCCGGATCACGCCCTGGGTGGAAGGCAGGCACTAAACCGCTGAGCCACCCAGGGATCCCAAAATATCATCATTTTATATATGTTACTCGTTTATAGCCTGGTACTAGTTCCAGCAGCTCATAAAAGATATAATTTAAAGTTAAAAAGTAAGAGATATGTGGGCAAACCTTTATATTAAAAAATGTTGTCAAGCCATGTAATTGTAAATCAGTACCTAAAAAAATGTTTAATAGGCATCTTTTTTTATTAACCCAAACTTTAAAATTTGAATAAAGGTGGTAAATGTTTGAGTTCTTAGTGTATATGGCACCATGCATGTCTGTTATTGGTAATTGCTGGTGTGTACTATAAATAGTAGGTAGAGTTGAATGAGAAATGGTATTCTATAAACAACAATGAAGCCTACTATTAGCCATTTTTCTTATTCAAATAGAGATTCAAAATATTTCGTAATAGTATTTTAAAACTTTGAAGTTTTCTCAAAATTAGTTTTCTCAAAATGGTTTGAGGAAACTCCCTCCACATAACTCTTGTTTATGACTCAAGAAATTACTTTCTTGGTGTATGTGCGTTTATACCGTGTGTGCTTTCTTTTACGGATCTATCCGATTCTTTAATTTTCTCCCAAAAGAAATAATCTGGCATTTGTGGCTATAAATTATGTATAATCTTAGTGGGGGACAGTGTTGCTTATTTGTTTAACTTGATAATTAAATTAGATACCCATTTTGGAAAACCAAAACTTTAAATATCTGCCCTCAAAGTCATGCTCCGGGTGAATCTCAGAAGCAGCCAGCCGCTGGCAGGTGCTGCGCTGAGTCCCTCCCCTGGCGGCCTCCGCCTTGCGCGGGGTCTTCGCCCTGCCCCGCCCCGCCCCGCCCCGCCCCGGCCTGGCCCTGGCCCGCCCCGCCCCGCCCCGGCCCGGCCCGCCCCGCCCCGGCCTGGCCCTGGCCCTGGCCCTGGCTCGCTCTCCTACTTCTCTCTCCCTTCCTGGCCCGCTTGTCAGCTTCTGAATCAATCATGCATCATCATCATAGTTTATCTATTTTTGTTGCCAGCCACTGGCTTTGTAGAGTATCGAACACACGAAGGAAGACCCCTTGCTAGCCAGTCACCAGGCCCTAAAATTACTTTTTTCCTATACATTAAAAACCATTGTCATGTGTTTCCTTCTCAACTGTTTACGCATCCAGTGATTCGGTTGGGCACTCAATTAGCAAGACACAGATGTTTAGAAAGTCTAAAAAACCGGAAAGGTGGGGGAGGAGAGGCAGGTGAATGATTAAGCGAGCTCAGAAATGCCGGGGGCCGGGGGCCCGGAGCCCGGGGCGGCGGGGGCGGCGGCGGGGGCGGCGGCGGCGGCGGGGGCGGCGGGGGCGGCGGCGGCGCGGGCCGGGCCGGGCAACAAAGCTGCGGCGGGGCGAGCTCCCAGCAGGCACCGCTCCGCGCCGCCCTCCGCCCGCGCTCCGGGCTTCCCGGCAGGCAGCCCTCGCCCCGCCCCGCCCCGCCCCGCGTCCTGCCCTCCTCCTTCCCGCACGTAGGCCGGCGGCGGAGGGAGGACGTGGAGCGCTGGCCGGAGCGCCCCTTCCCCTGGAGCCGGAGCCGCAGCCGCAGCCGCGTGCTGGCCCCATGGCCATCTTCCCTGAGCTGGCGGCCCCGGGCCTGCGGCGGGAGCTCGGGCCGCCGTCTGCAAGCCAGGAGACCGGCTCCCAGGCGGGCGGTGCCACGGCACTGTCAGGCCCCGCTGTGTAAAGTTTCTGCTGACACAGCCTAACATTAAATGAAACACTCCAGCTGGATTGGCGAAGGCAAAGAACGTTTTTCCGTACCATTTTAGCCACATTTTACCCTCAATGGCTTCATTTGCCCCCTAACCTCCTCCCGCGGGACTTGCCAAAATCTGCGTGTTGTTTTCCTACTTCCTTTGGTGCCTCTTTCTGCTCCTCTTCCCCTGCCCCCGAAGAAATACCACCGCCTAACTTCCAGGGCTGGATGAGGTCGCAACTCGTTTGCGCAATTACCAGTGCCTGGTGGTGGAAAAGAACAGGGAGCCGGGGAGGAAGGACGCAGGGTCGGAGCTGAGCCCAGGCCTCCGAGCGTCGGGTGGGGCCGGCGCTGCTGGGCGGGGGGCGGGAGGACGCCGAGCAGGGCGTGTCACGTGCCACCGGGCGGGGCGGGGCCTGCGGCGGGGGCGGGGCCTGCGGCGGGGGCGGGGCCGGAGCCGGGCCCGGGCCCGGGCCGCAGAGCGCTGGGCGGGACCTGCTGGCTGGGGCGAGGCTCGAGTTCTGAACCCGGTGGACAAAAACAGGGCGGGGCGGCGGGTGAGGGGCGGGGCCAGTCCGGGGTTTAGGCTCCCAATGCAGAGCGGGGCCGGGTGCTGGAGGGCGGAGGGGCGGGCGCCGGCAGCGGGCAGGCGGGCGGAGCCTGAAGCCCAGGCCTGCAAGAGCTCTGCTGGGCTGGAGGGTTGGCCTCAGAGCTGGCTGGAGCCAGGGAGATGGAGGCTGGGGCTGCTTAGACAGGCATTTGTGTTAAATAATCTGCAGCGAAGTACGCGCTCATCAGCCTTCCGTGGCGGGAAAACCTGCTCACAGCATTCTTTTAAAAGCTTAGCAAATTCTTAAGTTTGTCTGATTTTGTCTCCTGCCTGTGATTTCCTATCTTAATTAAATGCTAACAAATCATTTCAGAATATTGCCTTTTCTGCTTTTCAGCCTGTCTCTGATGAAGACTCAAACATCCTTCATTAGGTCTTCTCTTTGGTCACTTTCTATGGGAGTTTTAAGTAGAATGTTGCAATCTGGACGCCTTTGACTACATTTTCAGCTAAACAAGGTGACACATAAAACTGTAATAGATTAGTTAAGACACGCATTTAATCCAACTAGTAGTAAGCAATTATGGCCACTTGGTTTGTAAACTTCTTTTATTCCACTCAGTGGAGTATATAATTTTTAAAAGTCTGTTTACTGTGTTGATACAACTTAGATAAGTAGCTTATTGTTTGGTAGTGGCGGTTCTGCTTACTCTCTATCATACTCAGATAAACTGAAAATTGATGAAATTTCCTTTAAAATGGAATCCAGAGGCTAGTGGAGGAGCTCTACTGCCCACCACTTCTGATCAACTGCAGACCCCGTAGGTAGACACATACTTTACAAAACCATCCTGCTCTAGCTAAGACTTCGAGTTTCCCGGCCTGAAGAAAGGTTTTCTCCTCCCACAGCAACAGTTTAGCCAGTGAAAGACTGTCCTAACTCAGCGAGAAACCACTATACTTCTAACAGTTTACTACATTAGACTTTTTGTTTATAATACCCCTCTCGGTTTCCTGCTTTTCCTTTATAAAATGTTCCTCTCTTTTGTTCTTGGGAGTCACCTATGGTTTTGTCATAGCTTGCTTGTTCTGAGTTGTAATTCTCTATTTCTTTCTTTTTAAAAAAGATGTTATTTATTTATTTATTTATTTATTTATTTATTTGAGAGAGAGCAAATGCTCACGTGTGAATGTGAGCTGGGGGACAGAGGAGAGAGTGCATCCTAAAGTCAAAGAGGAGCCCATGCAGGGCAAGATCCCAGGATTCCAAAATCATGAACCCATTGGAAATCAAGGGTCAGTCGCTCCATCCATTGAGCCACCCAAGGGGCCCCAATTCTCCATTTCAGTTAACTTTTGCTGTAAAATAACAGGCAGTTTTATTTTTAAGTTTCTCACAACTTAATTTTGAAACTCTTGAATTTTAAGTGATGGTTTATTATGAGAATTATAGTCTGCCTCTGTATCAATATTGATAAACTAAGAAATGAGTGTTCAGAAGGTTATAAGAGAAATGGCTTTCAGTAATTCTGAATATTAACATTCTGTTTGCTTTTGTGCCTTATAAAGTTACAATGTTTGTGGTATATATGAATATACACAGTATTTTCACTTGTATATACAAACATTTAATTTTAAATAGATTGTATCAGGGACATTCTAACCTTGATCAAGTTGCTACTCACTTAATGACACCTGCCAGTTCCATTTTAAGTTAGATTAAATCCAAAATTCTTTTTGAGTGTTTCATTACAAGAGGTAGTCGTGTACCAGGACCTAATGTCGTAATCCCCATCCCTCTTCATATTGTAGTGAGTAGGGAGAGCAAATGTAGTGTTAGGGTAAACCCTGATTGGTGGCCATCTGTAGGCTAAGATTAGCAGCTCTTTTTAGGTTTTGAGCTTCAGTTTTGTGTAGTAATGGTTAAATTGATTTAGGTGTGTGAGTTTGGGGATGTTTACCTCCTTAGCTTTGTGAATATTGACTAATGGAAAGGCTTAATTTTCTCTGTATCTCAGAAAGATACCTATAATTGGAAAAGAAAACGGAACAAACTCTTTCACATAACCTGAAATTTTAAAACAGTGCAACCTTAACTGAATCAGTTTCAGAACAATTTCACCTGTCATCCTTCCACATATTCAGTAGTTAATCAACGCTTCTCCCAGCTCTAATGGTGAAAATGCATCTGGAAATATAGGTACATCAAGCTTTACTTAGGGGCACCTGGGTGGTTCAGTGGTTGAGTGTCTGCCTTCAGGCTCAGGTCCTGGTTCTGGGATGGAGTCCCTGCATCAGGCTCCCCCGCAGGGAGTCAGCTTCTCCCTCTGCCTGTATCTCTGCCTCTCTCTGTGTGTCTCTCATGAATAAATACATAAATCTTAAAAAAAATAAAAATAAAAGCTTTACTTAGGAATTACCATCCTAATACTACCTAGAAAGTCTTGGATTTTAAAAATCCTAACTCATTTGAGTATTAGCACAAAAGTTGTGTCTATTTGGATAGTCATTTATGCCCATTCTCCCCAAGAGTACAGTTTCTATTTGCTTTAGGCATTTGCCTGGTTTACAGTAAAATTCTAAAGTTATACTTTGCCCACCTAATATCCTAGTGAATATGAGATTCCAGTATCCACCCTCCCCGAGGCTCTCCAAGGGACTCTTGAAGTAAATAATTTAAATGAGATTTATTTTATTTTATTTTATTTTATTTTATTTTATTTTATTTTATTTTATTTATTTATTTATTTATTTATTTATTTATTTATTTATTTATTTATTTATTTATTTATTTATTTATTTTAGAGAGAGCATGCACAAGCATGGGGGTGGGGGGGTGCAGAGGGAGAGGGAGGAGCAGGCTTCCCCATGTGGAGCTTGATCCCAGGGCCCTGAGATCATAATCTGAGCAGAAATGCTTCACATCTGAAGGTTGTATAATATTTTCAAGATGCTTAACTGACTGAGCCACCCAGATGCCCCTTCAGTGAATTTCAAGCAAATGCCTGATTTAACTAGTTTTGCATTCATATTATAGATAGGGCTAAAATACACATATGCAGACGTATACATGCACGCATATACACACATGTTAACAAGAGTTAGTTATCTCAGAGGTTAAGTTTTACCCATTTCCTCTTTTTCAAGATACTGAATTTGTATTAATCATAATTGGTAACTGTCCCATTTTAAAAAAGTAATATATGGCGTTGAGCTCACATTTCATATGAGTAGTTTTATTCTGTGTGCTGGGTTGTCACTGAACTCCAGAGCTGTTTCCTGGAGGGAAACTTTGTTTTACATTTTACTTAAGCTATACTTCGCTTTGTAGCAGCTCTTTTCTGTAGCCCTTGAGGCAGGTTAACTGTGTCAGCAATGGAGGTAGTGTTCATCCCAAACACTGCTTGGATTCATGTTAATTAAAAAGATCTGATTTGAGATCTACCTGTTTTCAATCTTTTGAATTATTGGTAGCCGGGACTTTTAATATCTAGACTAGGATTTCTTAATCTTGGTCCCATTGACATTTTGGGCCTGATAATTGATTGTTGTAAAGAGGCTATTCTGTGCACTGTATTATTTACCCACCAGATACCAGGAGCAAACCCCTCCCTCCAGTTCTGATGACCAAAAATGTTTCTGGACATTGTTGAATGTCCCCTAGATTGGGGCAAGAGGGGGCACACAAAATTGCCTCTGGTTGAGAACCACTGGTCTAGACAAAACTTAAATTCACTGGAAATCCTTGGCCAAAAGTGTTTATAAACTTTGGTAAAACATGACACGAATGAATGAAACATGAAATAAATAAAACCATCTAAGTAGCTAGTTTCTTTTCAAGTTTGGTTGTACATTGTTTATTTTAGAAACCTCATTTTTGCTTAAGCTGTGAAGAATTTGTATGAACAAAACTGACTCTACTTAATAATATGGAAAGGACCTCCTGAGAGTAGATGTTTCAGACATTAAAAATTAAGCTTTTCAACTTTGAGACTGTATTCCAAGCTTTTGCTACTTTTTAAGTAGTAAGTAGTTTGATGGTGTAACTTCTGTAACTCTCCTAGAGTTACTGGAGCTGACTTACCAAACAAATGTAAATAAATATGTGGTCCTTTACGAGATTTTTAAGATTTCATTTTCAAAAATTGAGCTTCAAGATTTCTGAGCTAAGAGCAAGGGGTACAGTTAGTTACAAAGAGGGAAGTATCATGCTTCACATCTGAAGGTTGTATAATATTTTCAAGCCTGAGCCTGTACATACTACTTTAGCTTTAGTGTTGACTGTAGTTTTGATTTTAAGTTAATTTGCTAGTTTTCATGTTGGAGTTCAAATTTATATGCCATTTGTATTGAATAAAAACATTTTTTTATTAGACACATTCTTTTCTAACTTCCAACTGGCAATTCCCAAATCATGCAGAAATCTCTAGAAGTTATCAACTGAAGATTTCAATTATATGAAACATAATTTATCAAAATAAACCAAAACATAAAGTTGTACTATACAATGAAAATGAAAGGCATTTTGAGGGTGAGAAGGTATGGAATGTTATTTAAATTTTTTATCTGTATATTTGGAAAAGGTGACATTTTCTGAGTGCCATGGATTATTGCATTTTGAAATGCAAAACAAGATAACATATAAGGATAGTATTTTTATAGAATCTGAAAACAGTTGTAATAGAACACTTTTATTACCCAAAAAGTTTCCCTTGCCCCTTACCTCCTTCTATCATACCTAGTTCCAGGCAAACACTTATCTGTTTTCTTTCCCTGTAGATTTGCTTTTTCTAAAATGTTACAGGGGGGATCCCTGGATGGCTCAGTGGTTTAGCGCCTGCCTTTGGCCCAGGGCGCGATCCTGGAGTCCCAGGATTGAGTCCCATGTCGGGCTCCCGGCATGGAGCCTGCTTTTCCCTCCTCCTGTGTCTCTGCCTCTTTCTCTATGTCATAAATGAATAAATGAATGAATGAATGAATGAATGAATGAATGGTATTAAATCATACAGCCTCTTTTATTTGGCATAACACTTTTGAGATTCATTCATGTTCAGATAATTTCTTTTTTATTGGTGAGTAGTTTTCCATTGTGTGCATGTGGTCCGTAGTTTCATCGGTTCACTAATTGATAGACATTTGCATTGCTCGCAGTCTTTGACAATTATAAATAAAGCCATATTCTCATATGGGCTTTCACGTGAATGTGTTTTCAATTCTCTTGGGTACATACCTACAAGGGGAATTTCTAGATCATATGGTAATAAGCTTACTTTTACCTCCTCGGAAACTGTCAAACTCTTTTCCAAAGTGTCTCTGTTATTTTACCACAATTAGATTATTAAAAAAAAAAAATTCTGTTCTTATGTTTGAATTCCATGTTTCTTCACAAATCACTCTTTTGGGAAAGGAGTATATAGTACTGCTATCTGTTGGAATCAGAGAATTCTTTCCTCGGAAGATCTTATTTAGGGGAGCACTGTAATCCCATCACTAGTATTTTAGAAAGTTACTTTACTATTTCATGTCAGGACATGCCTCTTGATAGGAGATAGCTTTTCTTAATAAAGCAGTTACAGATGAGTGTCACAGCTTGGTGCCATACTTCCTCTTGGGGCCAGTCTTGGGTCCCTTCCTCTGTGGGTTCAGCTTTGTACCTCCTGTCTGACCTGTCTCACGTGTCCTCAGACACCAGTTCTTAAGTGGGCGGAGGAGTGTTTCTAATTTTCTGCCTCTTTTCTGTACTAAAATGTCTATCTCTTGAATCATCAGTATTTTTTGACTGCTGAAAACTCTACTTTAGAATCTTTGTGTTCATTCTGGAAGATTAATATTGAAGAATTTTAAGCAAATGAACTCAGTAAAACTTTTTCACACAACTAATAACTATTTTTAAAGGCTTCCTCTTTTTCTTGTACAGTTTTTTTTTTTTTTTTTTTTTTTAGATATATTTGTTTTGGGGAGAGGAAGAGGGGGCAGAGTCAATATACAGTGGTCTGCTGACAGTTACTTGCCTTGAAAACTTCAGCTCTTTTTTTTCTTAATTTGCCCCTTCCAGAACTTCCTGTACTGGCCTCAGTTTCCTTCACATACTGATGCTCCTGGCTTGAAAGTTTTCTTGTTGCCCTCAGCAGATAAGGCTGGACTTAAACTGCCGACTGAGCAAAGGAGGTGACATGGCTCCTGGGGGGCCGGTGTAGATTAGCTTGTTTGGAGGAATACCACTTTACAAAACTATGAAAATTGAAAAGTGGTTGACTTCCCCAGAGACTTCTTTCTTAGTTTTACAGTTACTAGCTTACCTAACTAAAGGAGCGGATTCTTCAAAATAAGTCCCATCCAAAACAAAAATAAGATTTAAATGTAAAGGGTAGAAGTTTGTGGTTAAATTTAAGTATCACTAACTTTATGTTCTTTTTCCTCTCTTTACTAAGTCATCTCTCTGTTCCAACTTGATCATCAAAATAGCCCTGAACAGTTTAAAACTTTTGAAAGGCCTTAAAGAAATACATGGTAATAAAAGTGTGACTGTCACCACTATCCCAGTAGTTTAAAAACCCGGTGCATGGAGCCTGCTTCTCCCTCTGCCTGTGTCTCTGCCTCTCTCTCTCTCTCTCTATGATGACTATCATAAATAAATAAAAAATAAAAATAAAAAAAAATAAAAATAAAAACCAGTGTATTTTGGTAGCAGTATTTTTGGGTAAAAAGGGAGATTTGACACCTGCCATTTTTTCTCACATGCAGACTCTAGTGACAGAGTTGGGGGGATGGTGGGACATGTGGACAGGGAAGAAGGGAGCAGGAAAAGGAAACCAGTGATGCATAATTAAATTTATTAGGTATAAACAGCCATTTGGGGCAGTAATAGAAGTTTAATTTGTTGATCTAAAAATATTTTTGTTTTTAGAACACCTTTTCATTCTAATCTAATCACTTTAAGTCACCTTTTTGTGCCTCCGACCCTTGGACACAGGAATGCACGTCACATGGCCTTTATGTGGGTCTCCACAACCTGTCTCTAGGACCTCATCTGCATACTGACTTTAAAACAACTTTCAACTTGCTTTTCTGAGCCAGCCTTAATCGTGGGTAGGATTGGAAAGGGGGAGTTAAGTATGGGCAAATAGTAGTTTAGCTAAATTTTCAGTTACCTTAGTAGGTATATTTGGTTATTTTTAACATACAAAATTTTCCTCATTATGAAATATATTTAAAATTAGAGAAAAAAGGTTATATTACTGGCTTTTTTTAGAGCATTTGAATTTATCAAACTATAGTGTAGTGAATTTAATATAGTATATAGAAAATCTGATAATTTTTTGTATCAATTTATATATGAATAAGTTGATACATGGGTAAACAGGGAGGTGTTGCTTAAAATGGCATTGAATTATGACACTTCACAGTGAATATGATATAGTAGGAGATGAAATAATAGAATTATCTCAATTTTTAGGAAGTTTAGATAAACTACCACTTATTGTTTAAAATTTTTTAACATTTGAACTGCCTGGACACTTGTAGCTTTTATATTTTCCTTCATCAAACTTCCTAGAAATTATGATTAAGTATAGAAGATTTCTTTAACTGCAAGTTGGTGAGTGTTGGGGGGTGGGGAGGGGGAGAGAGAGAGAGAATATCTTAAGCAGGCTCCGTGCCCAGTGGAGAGCCCAGTGCAGGGCTCAATGTCATGACCCTGAGATCATAACTTCAGCCAAAATCAGGAGTTGGACACTTAACTGACAAAGTCACTCAGGCATCCCAAAAAGTATAGAAAATCTTAATAAAAATAGATATTAACTTGAAGTATACAGATAAGGCAATCACATAGAAATGATAATGTAATGAATAATTAGTGTTTCATTGTACATGTATTTTCTACTTTAATAAAATATGATTTACAGAAATATCTAAAGATGAATATGAAAGCATTGCTTTTATTGAAAGTATGATCTGTTTTCAAAAGTTTTGTTTAAAAATTTGCATTATTTGTATACTCGTGTTATATTAGGAAAGCTAAATGAAATCATGAATAGGTACATAATCATTGATCTATATTTTTCATGATTCCATAGCCCATATTTTTTGGTATACACTATAAATAAAGAATTGATTAACTTTTATACATATGTTTTTTTAGGTATAGCATTCTGAATGCCCCCAAATCTAACTGACATGATAATCCTTGAGCTCCTGTTGCACTTTGTGTCAAGGAGGGCATCTAGAATTGGTGTGGTGCTATGACCATGAAGCCTGCCAAGTGCCAGTATTTTTCAGTACAATTTATGCCTGTCGATATTTCTCACAGTGCAGACCTGCAGCATGGGCAGGGCATTCTTAACCTAACCTGCTGTGTTGTGGTCAACCATCCTCAATGCAAAACTGAAATTTACTTTTAGAAATTAAATTTGGAAAGATTGTGAGCTGTATGTGGTCTTTGTAAAATATTTACTATAGTCATTTCTTGGTATGGTATACATCTAAAAAAATGATTATGTTTTAATTTAGGAATATGGAGAAAAGAATGTTATGTTTGAGGGACAGCCTTCATTGCCATCAATTTTAAAAATGAATTTTTAAAAGGAATTTAAAATTTACTCTTCACTAGAGAGACAGATGCATCAAATGCATATATGTCATTAAATACAGTCAAACTTTTTAAAAATAACTAGTATATTATGCATACTTGTATATATCATCGGCCAAGTGGTACATACATAAGACTTTAATGTGTGTAGGTATATTAGGTGGAACATGTTTTAAATCTTGTTGTTATGTCTACATGTATGACATAGTGGGCAATATTAAATTTGAGTTCATAAACAGATTTGAATATATATATATTATATATATATAATATATATATATATACATATTTTAAAATTTATTTATTCATGAGAGACACAGAGAGAGAGAAAGAGAGAGGCAGGCAGAGGGAGAAGCAGGCTCCATGTAGGGAGCCCAGGGATCCTCACATATTTATATTTTGATGGTATTTTATTTTTTGACCCATTCACACGTGTACATTCATTCTTTCAACAGTTACTGGAGGGATCCCTGGATGGCTCTGGTTTAGCTCCTGCCTTCGGCCCAGGGCGTGATCCTGGAGTCCCGGGATCGAGTTCCGCATCAGGCTCCCTGCATGGAGCCTGCTTCTCCCTCTGCCTGTGTGTCTGCCTCTGTCTCTCTCTGTCTCTCATGAATAGATAAATAAATCTTTAAAAAAAAAAACAAAACAGTTACTGGAAAAAAAAATACTAATAGGCCCCTGCTTTTATGAAGTTTATGGTTTAGTAAAGGGATGAACAGTCAAATTTCATTCAAGTGGTTATACAGGAGAGGAAGAGGGGCTTTCTGAGGATACCACCTTTAAACGGAGGTGGGAGTGGTGTGAAGGGAACCAGAAAGGGAAGATCTGGTACAGAGTATTCCAGGAGGTGGGAGCAGCAAGTACAAAGGCTCAGAGAAAGAGCCATTTTTAGGAATGGAAAGGAAGCTGGTATATCTGAAATGTTGTATGTGGGGGGGCCAAGGTGGAATTGGGGATCAGTGAGGCAAGCAGGAGCCTCATTGTTCAGATGCTTGTGGACCACAGTAAAGAATTCAAACAGAATTTTATGATCTTGGAAAATTCCAAATAGAGAGTGGAGATGGAGAAGGACTTGGCTATGAAGATATGTGAGAGGTTTTAGAATTGCCTTTACCATCATAGTGTTCTTGCCTGAAACTCTGCCAGTAGATGTTTGACACTTAGAGTTCCATGATGTAGAGCCCCTCAGTGTGTTAGTTAGCTTTTGTTGTGCAGCAGACCAACCCATAACTTAATGCTTGGAACATCCACCACTTATTTAGCTCACTATCCTACAGTTGGACAATTTGGTTTGAGCCTGAGTTCTTCTGGTTTCTGCTGTGCTCAGGGTCTCTCAGGAGCTGATTAGATAAGTGGCTCTGAATGGCTCTTGGCCAGGGTGATGTGGTAACAGAACCATTATGTCTCTTTGCCTCCAATAGACCAGTCTGGGCTTGTTCGCATAGTAGCTGGTTGACTTTCAGGAGAGCTATTAGAAGAAGTATGCATTGCCTTTTGGGTCTTAAGACTTGGAAGTGGTACAATATGAATCTTTTTTTTTTTTTTAAGATTGTCTTTATTTATTTATTGGAGACACACAGAGAGAGGCAGAGACATAAGCAGGGGGAGAAGCAGACTCCCTGTAGGGAGCCTGATCCTGTAGGATCACGGCCTGAGCCAAAGGCAGATGCTCAGCTACTGAGCCACCCAGGTGCCCCATGATTCTTCAGCTGCATTCTATTGATCCAAGCAACTCACATGCCTAGTCCAGTTTAAAGTAGAGAAATAGATTCCACCTTTTGGTGGACGGGGCTGTAAACTCACATTGCATAGTGTTGGCTATTTTTACACGCTCTTGTTTCACATTCAAGGTCTTTTTTCTCTGAGCCATCATGAGTTTATGATTGCTCTGTGAACCTCATGTGAAGGTATCCTAACTCAGAGAACCTAATTAGAAAGTGGAGTATGACCATAATGGCGACAACTTTTGTTTTAATGTCATAGCCTAGGATATGAAGACAAGAGAACATCCTAGTATAGAAGATTTTGTGAACAAAAGACTTGTAGTCAAAAGCATAATTATAACATATCCACTATTTGTCTTGAAATCATGTTACACTGTATTTAGTGTAGTAGAAATGCTCTTTGGTTGCATAGATGGAATTTAGCATTGCTATTAATATTTACTGGTCCCCTAACTAGAGGCAGATTTTTAGTTAATTTTAAATACATTCAGAGAATGGTGGTTCTGCTCAGCAACATTTAGCAGTAGAAGGCATCATTGCATGTTCTCTTACCAGCTAAGCAAACACTGAGCAGTTTCAGCAAGCCGTGTCCTTGAGCTGTCTTGTGGCCTGTTCATGCTAATAAGGAGAATGAGGAGAATTAATAAGAGAAGAGTGCTGGCAAGGCTTTGCATGGTTTTTTTAAGTGTTCATTGTTTTCAATGGATTCCAAAACATAAGATAATGAAAATAATAGTAGCAATAGCAAGCAATAGTAATAAAACGACAAAACAACTTCCTTGCTTGAAAAATAAAAACTTTGCAGTCCAGCACTAGCTGCTTATGTGATTGTGAATGTGAGGGAGAGAGAGGGAGGCAAAGGAGCTGCTTGTCCTGCAGTTTAAATTGTCATAAATCTGGGGACATGGTTTTAGAAAGCCATTTATTTATTAGTGTCTGCTTCTCCTTAGTGATACATTGCTTTTTCTGGCCCAACTAAACTAGGCACGGCTATCTTTGTAAGTATGGACAGTGTTGTCATTCCTTGAACACCAATCTAGGAAAAAATTATTTTTTTTCAAGAGCATCTGAATTCTTAGTGATACACTCATGGACAGATATTGTGACTGCAAATTCTCTCAGGTTCTTGGTGATAGAATCTACCTGATTTTATTAGGTTCTATCAGGGAGTTGATCAACTCCCATCTCCCTTAGGTTGAATACCTTACAGGTTATTTTGCTTTTCCCATTACTACCTGGAATTGGGAGGCAAAATTTATATCATTTTGATGTTTAATTATGATAAAGATGTGGCATCTCTGATCACTGGAGAAAATAGCGGATCATTCTGCACCATGGTTATTCAAATGGAAAATTAAAACTGAGTCACCTCTTCCCCTTGTTATTTCAAAATAAATTATAGATGGATCAAATATTTAAATGTAAAAAATGAAAGTCAAACATATTAAAAGAAAACATGAATGAATATGTAAAAAATCCTGGAGTGGGGAAGGCATTTTTCCACATGGCACATATTCTAGAAGGCATGAAAGAAGCAAATAGTTAGATGTGAATGTTTGTAATGCCAAATTCCTGTTTTTAATCCTACTTTTAAAATTTAATATGTTTATAAGCATTTTCTCATGTTCGAAAAGATTTCATGAACAGTGAGCTTTTTATGATTATGTAATTGTCTATCATATGAAATACCAAACTTTATTTAACCATCACCTATTTTTGTACATTTTTTCTAATTTGTCATTATCTTTCAAATAATGGCATAGTATACATACTTCATAATTTACAAATAGTTGATAACAAATTAGATCATAAAGATAGATTTCTCTAGCAAATAGGTTATCACATTTGCTTACATTTCTGTGATTATTACTGAACATTATGTTATTGGTTGATTTTGTTAACTACTTTTAATTGAACAAGAAACACATGCACATCATGAAAAATATTCTTAACATTTTAAGACAAAACATAAGAATAATAAGTTCTTTCCCTTGAGGTAATCACTGATGTGTCTCTTGCATATCTTTCCAGAAATGATCCAAGTATATCAAGCACATAACCCACTCCTACTTAAAAAAAAAATATTAGCTTACTGTGCACACTCTTCTGATTCTTTTCACTTAATATATCATAGAAATCTTATCTGCACACAGATTTACCTCCTTTTATTTATTTATTTTTTTAATTTTTATTTATTTATGATAGTCACACACAGAGAGAGAGAGAGAGAGAGGCAGAGACATAGGCAGAGGGAGAAGCAGGTTCCAGGCACCGGGAGCCCAATGTGGGATTCGATCCCGGGTCTCCAGGATGGCGCCCTGGGCCAAAGGCAGGCGCCAAACCGCTGCGCCACCCAGGGATCCCCGATTCACCTCCTTTTAAACAGTAGTATAGTATTCTATTGCTTGGATGTATTATAGTTTATTAAATACTCCTTTGTTGTCAGTCATTTGGTTGGTAGATGTTTTCAGCTTTTTACTGTTATATACAACTTTGGTAAGCACTTGAGTAAATACTTTTACACTTGAATATCAGTAGAATTATTGGCTTAACAATTACGTACCATATACATTTTGATGGATACTGCAAAAATGCACATTATTCCAACATATGTTCTCATAATGAGTGCAAGGCTGTGTGATGTGATTTTCCACATTCTTACCAATATTGTAATTATCAACATTTTTAATTTTGGTAGTCTGTAGTGAGAAAAATAGAATAATGTTAGGAGTTCGGATTTGCATTCCTTTAATTATGAATAAGATTCTTTACGATTATAGGTCATCACTGTCACTTTACTTTTTGTGACAGTGATCTTGACTTTAGAAAGAAATGTTTTTCATTAAAATGGGACATATTTTTGGCATAGTTTTATTTTAATGGAGGTGCTGCTGGATATTAGTATTCTCTGCTTTTCAGGTAAAAGTAGAAAGGACTTCAGAAGTCATTCAAGAAAGGTCTAACCATTTTCACTTCAAATTCATGAATTCATATTTTTTCAATTTTCTTGATGGAATGATTGGAAATAAATGGTGGGTTTTTTTTTTTTTTTTTTTCTCTAATTTTGGTGAAGGTAGGCCTTAGTAGGCTACCTGGGAGAGAGAAACCACTGAAAGGTTTTTTGCTGAGCAGAGTGCAAGGACTGTTAAGAGGCCTAGCTGCTGCTGAACTTTCTGAATGATTTGCACAGTTCTCTACAGACGGAATCCTTTTAGGCACTGGTGTTACAGCGTGTTGATTGTGACATCATTTGAAATAACGGGATTTAATGGGAAGGGCCTTGTCTTGGACTTGGGAAGCCTCTGCTTTGCTAGCCTGCTCATATCACTTCACACCTTGCAGCTCGGACGCCCTGACAAGTTCTCTCCCTGGGATGATGCCAGCTGTGCTGCTCATCAGGGTCCTCTGTCTTTGTATTCGTTACAGCCTCTGTGTGGGGAGAACATTGGGTATTGTGCCCTCATTTTACATTGCATAAAACCTGTGACTATTTTTTCTTGGGTATGGGTTTTGTTTTGTTTTGTTTTAATAATACTGCCAGTTTTAAATCTCCCAAAACTGAAGTTTAAAAAAGAAAAATGGCACCGTGAATAATCTAATCTGGTCATTTCTGAATATGAATTTGTTTGTTAAATGAATGTTTAAGTACATTTCATTCAGGTATAGATACTTGAGTGAAATTCGTCATTTTTCAACTCTTACAGTAGCATTAAGCACAATGCCTTGCATGCAGTAAATATCCAGAAAGTCTTTGTTAATGAGTCAGGTAAATGGAAACCGTCAGCATTCACTCTTCCCAGGACATTATTAAATTCTTCCACTGAGATGTACTAATTTTTTCCAGTTGTACATTCCTGTTTTAACTTCAAATTGTGACTACTTTATAGCCAAATTAAATTTGATGATAATGGTTGATTAGTAACTAAAATCCCATCAGATAAACATAAATCTACTTCTAGCATATGTGTGTGTGTGTGTGTGTGTGTGTGTGTGTGAGAGAGAGAGAGAGAGAATTACAGATGTTTTAGGCTTGTGAAATATTTTAAAATATTTAAATTGATGATGAAAGGAAAAGCTGATCTCTGCTGATTGTTAAGTTTAATGACTGCTACCTGAAAATTTTATGTGAAGGTTGAAATACTCCCTTACTCCCACTAGAGGGGGATTCCTTCCAACTTAGGTAAAAATGCTCTTAGAAAACCTTTGTATGACATTGATCTTTGTTTTTTATTAAATTGAAGTTAGTTTCATATTTTTAAAATCAACTGTTTTTGTGTTGGCATTGAAATATAAAATCAGAAACAGAAAATATAAAGGAAATTATAAAATATAATTCAGTAGAACTCAAGTGCTTATGTATTTAAACCATAATGCTTTTGAATAAAACAAATATACATTTTCAGTTGGTCCAGTTAAATCGGTTAGTACTTAGGAATTGCAAACCTCTTCAGCCTTCCTGGAGATAGAATCTGGGATGGAGGATGAGGCTGACCTTTTGAGATCCACCTCCTTCAACCAGTGCCCAAGGTCTGCCTTTGTCTACTGACACAGCCGCACGACAGTTCCTAAATTCCACTTGAAAGCTTTGGTTTTGTTATTATCTCAAGTTGTCAAATAGATCGAAGCCATATCTTGAAATAGATTTCTATTTGCTATTGACTTTTCTCACTTTGACTTTTTATAATATATTAAGCAAACACAGAACTCACTGGGGATGGTTTTTGCAGATTTAAACTTCTAATATATTTTTCAGATAATTGTATGTACATTAAAGTATCACATCAGAAGGGTGAATGTACCTAAAAAATATATGCAGATATGCTCTGTGTCTGTAACATAAGAGTCAATGCTGTATAGTATTTACAATAGTTAAGATGCACTGAATTTGTCGTGTGTCCTTTGCCTTCAACTAAACTCTTCAATGTTGATTAGAGGTTTTAATGTAAAAATATTTGAGGTTAGTAATCTAATACTGTGAAAGACAGGACTTAGGAAATTCAAACATATGTAAATTGCCAATAACTGTTGCTTCCCTCCACCCCCCTTAAACAAAGTCTGTAATAAAATCTTGCTTCTAAATCTAACAATTAGCTTTGGAAATCAAAGTGGAAACAGACATGCTGTCACTGAATCTTATAATGATTTTGTACTATAGTTGATCCAGCATTTCACATTTGTTATCAGCAACATATGGTTTTTGTCAAAATGAGGCTGGTCATCTTCCCAATACCTAATTGTGTGTTTCTCCTGCTTTATGAACCAGTTTCCGCCAAGTCCCAGGTGGTGGATGAGCCTCCTTTGCAGCCAATCAGTTGGAGAATACAATTTCTTTGTTTCTTTTTGACCCCTTTACTTTTGTACTGGATGACAATCTTACTGAAATGGTCTTCCTTTCTGTATTTCCTTCTCTCAAGGGAAGAATCCAATTTTGTTTTATAGCAAGATACATTGGATAGGCTTGTGTGCCTTCTACTTAAACACCGATCACAAAGTCCTAATTCTAAAAGTTGAAAATTCGACGGTGAAGTCAGCTAGTCTGAGATTACTGCTCCACCCCCACTTGTCTTCTTTCAGACACTTAAAAAAATCCATATTCTGTTGCTTTCTTTCTTTGCTCTCTTGTATCATATATTGGTACTTTGTAGTAGTCAAAGTTAAAGCTTTACACACCAGACTGAATAATTATGTTTAAAAAACAGTAATTATCAATACACGTCTTGTTCCATGCAGCTTTTTGAATTCATGTTAATGAGTTCTGTCTTCTCATGCACAAGACTGACAGGCAATTTTGAAGTTTTGCCATCATTTCACAACTTGTTGCTTAGACTCTGCCTGCCTTTTCCTGAGTATTGCTTTCAGTCACTCTTGCTCTGCAACATTCCAGATTCTCAGGACTACCCACTCTGATGGGAGCAGGACAAGAAATTACTAGCAGCATCATAAGCATGATGAAATTGCTTTACGAAGCATAACTTTCCCCTCACTGTCCGTAAAAGATCAAAAAGCATATGCAACATCTTGTGATTTTAACTGAGAAAGATGATTCTTCTGACTTCTAGATCATTTTGAGGAACTTATACCACCACTTCAACATGATGACAAATACATAAATTTGATAGGCACTTGCCCTATTTTAGAACTGGAGCCTGGGGCAATGACCTATGTTTATACCCAGCCAACTCTTGAAGAGAATCCCAGATCTCTCTTTCTTGATGCCTTACATAAATTGAATACCAGTTTTCTCCAAACTCTTAGTTCCAGGCCATGCCTGTGCTCTGGTGTCTGTGGCTAGACTCAAAGAACATTTTTGAGAGTGCCTAAATTATTTTTTCCTTATGATTTCAGGTTGAAGTCTTGACCTCGGAGGATACCGCCTTTGGACTCAAGGTGTGTAGTCTGATGTAGCTTATTGGGTAGCTCCCCTAGGTGGATCAGAAGCCTCACACAGCTAGGACTTGTTTTTATTATCAAATGCAGAGGTTCTAGAAATCTTCCAGAGTTTAAGATTTCCCCCCTTCTTTTGTAAGATTAGACTATCGTAGTATTTTCTTTACCTTCATTCTTTGTTGTCGGGAATATAAGAAATAGTACAGGAAACGAAGAGTTTCATTTAGTAGTAATTGATGTTTAAGTTTGAATTAGCCATGGAACAGGATTTACTCAGTGGCTCCAAGTGTGGAGGGGACTGCAGTACCACTGCTGAATGTTGTTGGAGTGCTGTTTGGGTTTACTACTCTACTTTCATTAGTCCATTTATTCATTATCCCTGCTTCAAATATTTGTTGAACCCCTATGTTCCAGTCGCAACGAAATTCAATCCCAGTCCCTGCCCTTAAGTTGCTCACAGTGATTTGGTAGGCATAGGTTGTCCTGCCATGTGGTTGTCTGCTAGACATACGCGGAGGATTGCGAGAATGGGTAGGGCAGAGTGGGAAAGCATTCTAGGAGCTTGAGAGAGTGTATTCCATGAGGCAGGAGAGGAGGACAAGAGAAATGAGAACTGTTTTCAGGTCAGAGGACAACCATGAGAAAAATCAGAGGGAACTAAAAGTTAAATTCTGCCTGTGTGGCAAGATCAGAGGTTGAAGAGATTAAAGACTTGAATTTTATCCTATAGAAAATACAAAGCTGTTCTTAGATTTTGGCCACCTTGTTGAGGATGGATTTGCCAGAGACCAGTGAAGGGCGGTTGAATGGATCAGGTAAAAAACAATGTGGACCTGAGCTAGCAAAGTGGAAGAGGAAAGGAATTCTTAGGAAGTGAGTCTTGGGGACCCGGTAATCACTGGGATATGTGCAATGAGGAAGGTGGAGGAGCTGAGAATGAGCCAGAGGAAGAGATGGTGTGTCACAAAGAGAGGGAGCACACAGTGGGAGCAGTCACAGATATCTTAGATTACAGTCTTTTGGACTTGTGTGTTAGCAGATTGACTTGCCTTTTGGACATATTTGCTCATAATTCTTAAACCATGTAAGTAAATTGGTAGAAGGCACTTATTAGGAGAGGCACTTACATGACTTCATTTTCATCTAGAAGTGCAGAAGTAATGTAGGTGCCATCAGTTACTTTGGAAGTCAGAAGTTTAGGAGAATAATTGGTGGAGACTTTAGAGTACAAGGTATGGGTGATTGATTACTCTTAGCTGACTCCTGTATGTGCAACATCTTTAGCTTAAAAATAAAAATTAGTTGTTTATATTTTTCATATTTTTTCTATTTCCATTTTATGTGCTTGGCATTTTACTAGTACAGTTTAATGGTTGTGCTGCAATTATAGGTGGATGACATTGTAATACTAGCAAAATCAAAGCTGTTCTGAGGTTATAAGCTTAGCAAGGTTTATGTCACAAATGAATATAACTTAAAAGTAAAAATATAAGTTAAGACTTTATAAATATTCAGCTATTTGGTGAACGAACTCAAGTTTACCCTTAACCTGTTTCTTCTATTTCTGTGTCAAAAATTACTAAAGAAAATTTCAATTCTAAATAGAGCTAATTCAGTATTTGCAGTATTTAACATATCGTCATCGTTTTAATTTTTCATTTTTTTATTTAATGCCCAGCATGGCATGCAGAATATTCACTGCATATTTAATAAACCTGTAGGGTCAGTTCTTGTGAACTCATCTCCATAATCCTTCATACTTACCGAGTAGGCAGCAGTATTATGAAGATTACTGTACAGGCAGCTCTCGTGGTCTGCCCCACTGTGTAAAAGGCTTTTATTTGTTTTATGGCTAAACTAGCAGATTGCTTTTGTAGTCTTCAATTCAATTTGTAGAGACAGTAGTTTGAAATATTTTCCCAATAATTCAGTGATTTTTCAAAGAATTAAAGAGTTTTTCCACATTTATAGATCTATATCAGATTGTACATATAACTAAAAATGAGAAATTTGAAATTTTATTTTTTGCTTCATTCATTATCCACAAGTCAGCAAGTACATCTTGTTTCTTGAAAAGTCTGGATATTTGGTATTGGTCACATTTCTGAACATTTATTCACAACTGCCTCCTTTGTCCTATTTTTATGCCCTGGGAAAAAGAACTCAGATACTTCCTCACTGGGAATACAGTAATGGCATCACTTTGGCAAATGAGTAGAATGCTGAAGTGTGCATCTGCACCATGTATGTCTCTGATCCTGTTAGTACTGATATTTAATATGCCTCTCCTCTTTTTTTTACTTTTTCCCCCCACTATCGACTTATTCACCCCTTGGATGCTTCTCCTTCTCTTAAGTCTGCAGGCTTTATATTTACTTAAGATTGAAGCATGAATTCTTCAGTCTTGTTGGAAAATAACTTAAACGTGTTGGGACGCAGAGATACAAACAGCCTGTTATTGTGTGTGAGTGTGCTGAAACTGCGACCTTAGGAACAATTTTGCAGTCATTCCAAACTCTCATGACTGTTCGTGCTGGCTTGAGATTAATTTTTTTCAAGCTAATCTAATGAGAGATAGCTATGCTTTCATACGTTTCAAATCTTAATTTCTCAAATCCCAATTCGTCATTAGGCTTTTCTCAGTCAAAAGTAGCTTAGAATTTGAAATGCTAATAGCTTTACCACAGTAGATACTCCAGGTGTTTCCAATGGTTCTCATTTTTCGCTCTGAATTACAGCAACTTTGATTTTCTGGAATTTGTTTCTATACAGGTTTGGAAAGATGCTTAATTTAAAATCATGTACTTTCCAAAAATAAGAATTGTAGTGAATAGAAGAGGTGCTTCAAAATAAATGAGCAAATATATTAGGAAAGGAAAGTTCTGCAAACTGTAGGACACTGATCTTGACTTTGGTTCTCATCAAAACTTAAACATATTAAGAAGTTTATAATTCTATAGAATAATACATTAGGAGTCACAGGGACAGGCAAAATGGGTCAGTTCTTTTAACAAGATAAGATGCCTCTGTATCATTAATGCACTAAATAAGGCTGCTAGCAATAGATAATGAGATGATAAATCAGCTAAGGAAATATATATACAGTTATGCTATTAAAAATAGAAAAGGCTAAAAGTTTGCTGCTTATGAGTTCTACAAAGAAATTTATAGTAGAGAAGTGAAAAAGAGGAGTGAGTAAAATATTTCTGGGTCATTAAAAAGAGAAACTAGATAATTGTAACTTTTCCATGAATTTTTTGAGAGATCTTATCAAAATCTAAATACTTTAAAATTTCATGATCATGAATATCTTTTGTTTCTTGTTTGTTGTAGGTAGCTAAGTCAAGAATCATAAAGAAGCAAGTTTTTTATTTAATCCATTCTCCCAATGAGTTAGGGACTGTGTTATTCTCAGTTTTGGGGAAGGAAATAGAAATTGACACAGCTAATGAATAACAGAAGTGGGATGGGAACCCAAGCCTGTTCTCTTTCTTGAATGTCCTAAGAACCAGTGAGGTCTGCACTGCTACCTGCCTCCTCACTTCCCATGTCATCTCATCTGCCCATAACTCTGTCCCCACTCCACCCCTCTTGCTAAGGTCCCGCTCATTCCTTTCCTTTCACTTGCCTCTTCATAGCCACCTGTCTCAGTTGGACCCTTCTTCCTTCCTTGGCCCTCTTCCCTTGGTTTCTCCAACAGTGCTCTGCTGATCTTCCTCCTGTGAGTGTGGCCATGGTTTCTCAGACTTCTCTTCCTTCTCCACAGCCATGCCATAAAGCACTCCACCAGGGCTCTGTCGTGGATTCTCCTTATGAATGTGGCACCTCTCCCTCCTGCTCCAGGGCTGCTTCTTGAATATCGTGCTGAGTTAATGAATATGCATAAAGCCAAGACAAAGATTTAAAAATATACCTGTGGTTCAGTACAACATTTTTTCTAGGGTAAATTCTTAGTGCTTGTTTTGGCTGTAATATAATTTGGTTACCAAAATCATTTTTTAAAGACTTTTACTTTGGGGGTGCCTGGATGGCTCAGTCCATTAAGCGACTGACTTTGGCTCGCGTCATGATCTCAGGGTCCTGGGAAGTCTGGGCTCTCTACGCGGGGCTTCTTGCTCGGTGGGGAGTCTGCTTCACCCTCTGCTCTGCACCACTGCCCTGCTTGTTCTCTCTTTCATGTCTCTCTCTTAGATAAATAAAATCTTGAAAAAATAAATAAAAACTTTTACTTTTGAAAGATGGGTGAACATAAATATATATTATCAGTTCATTTGTTTTCCACTTCTAAATTGGCATTAGAATTCCACAAATTCAAAAAATACTTCAATACGTTATTTTGGCTGGCATGTTCTTTGGAAAAACGAAATCCTGTATTCTATGCCCATTTTCATGATTTTATTATAAAAATGTATGTGGGTAGATAATTTTAAGCCGAATGTTAAGAAAAATCAAGGGTAAGCATGTATGTTCTAGAAAAGAATGAGAGAAAAAAAAAGATGTAAACTGTAGGTCATCACAGGAACCCACAAGTGCCAGAGCCCTTCACTCCTGGACTCCCTTCAAGCTGTTACTGCTCCTACTGGTTACCATCCCCTGCTGGGGAGGAGAATGCCAGCCTGTCACCTCCACCCCCACCTTTTAGACCAAACCCTAAGGGAGGTGTATAAAACTCAATAAGGCCTTTTCTCGAAAACATTGTTTCAGGACCTACACCTCATTTTGTCTCTTCCTTCCTGTATTTTCTTTTTGTCTTTTCTTGGAACTATACTGTCCTAGAGTCCTAAAATTTTACCCCTCCTGGATATCTTCAAGGTCCTCTGATCTAGGTTTCCTCCATGTTAGAGATGAGGGAACTGAAGGCCAAAGGATTCTTTGTTCCCACAGATAGCTCATTACTGGCAAAGGTGGGAGTGAATTAAGGATTAGTAATCTCCTAATTTTTCCTAATATTTAAATAAAAATATTTAATATTTCCTCTTAATATTACCTTTTTATCCTATTTTGGCAAAAATTTTTAGTATTTAAGCACCTAAAATTTATTGTTATTTTAGTGAAAAGCCTAAACTTAAAAATACTTAAAAATCAGATTTAATTTAAGTTTTTTAAATTTAATTTAATTTTTTTTTTTTTTAAGAGAGAGAAAGAGCATACATGTGGGCACAAAAAAGCTAGGGGTCACGGGTGGTGAGGTGTATAGACAGAAAATCTCAAGCAGACCCCACACTCAGCAAGGAGCCTGATGGGGGGCGGGACGGCGGGGGGGGGGGGGGGGGGGGCTTGATCTCGTGATCCTGAGATCATGACCTGAGTCGAAATCAAGAGTCCAATGCTTAACCAACTGAGCCACCCAGGTGCCCCTAAGAATCAGATTTTAAAATAAGTACTAAATTTGTTTACTCTGATGTATTACTTTTTATCCATATGTTGACTGATTAAATACCTAAGAGAAATATAACATCAGAGTTCAAACTGGTGTACTAACCCCCCGGGGTAGCCTCATAACTGTATTGAGCTCTTAACTTCCTTCCTTCCGAGCCTAACCTTATACCTTGCCTTCCCTTCAAATGCTTTCCCGTCCTCTTGTTGCATTTCATGTTCATCCTCCCCTCCAGTCTCAGTTCATACTGTTCCTTTTCTGTGACACCTTCCCTCAGCATAGCAGACTTCTGAGCTTTCAAGCTCTGAGCTTCTACAGCACTCACTGCCTTTGCAGTTTGCAGCTGACCCTTGAACAACACAGGTTTGAACTGTGCAGGTCCACTAAGTACTTGATCGTTTTCCATAAACACAGTGCGGTACTGTAAATGTATTTCTCTTCTTTAAGATTTTCTTAATAGCATTTTCTTTTCTGTAGCCTATGTTATTATAAGAATACAACATGTAATACACATCACATACAAAATAACATGCTCATCAGTAGTGTATTATTGGTAAGGCTTCCAGTCAACAGTAGGTTATTTAGTAGTTAAGTTTTTGGGGAGTCTGATGTTATACACAGATTTTCGAATAGGCAGCTCTAACCCCCATGTTACTCAGTGGTCAGCTGTGTTTGAAATTTCTTTGGCCAACTTGTTTTTGTTTTTTTGTTTTTTTTTCCAACTTGTTTTTGATCTGTATATGAGAAACAGCATGGTATGGCCTGGCCCAGCGCCATCATATGGCATTTTTTTCCAGAAAGATTATAAGCTTAGAGACTTCATTTTGCTCATCTTTTTATATCCAATATTGACTTGCACTTGGCTCCTACTAAGTAGGTGTTGCTGGTTATTTAGAGCTCTGTTGATGATTTAACAGTTCTGATTATTAAGAGCAAAAAACCTGTGATGTTACATATTACTACTGCCATTTTTTCTATTCTGGGGTTTTCTCACCGATTTTTCTATTATCTGAGTTAATGTATTAGCTTGGCATTTTATAAGGTGGAGCCCAGCTGAAAGAAGATGTATTCATTATTAATGCTTGTTGAAGCTGTTGAGTGGCTCTGGTTGACACTGAAGACCGACCAGCTGGTTCCAGTTTATCTCACTACTAATTTAAATTTATCTTTGTTAATCCACAATCTGCAGTTAGATTCATTGGTTTCATTCTTCCACTGCATTTCGTTCAAACATCTGTGGATTATACACGTTATGTGCTGGGAGTGCCTAAGAGTAATAAACCCTTGCTTCCATTGGCCCTACATTCTTGACACAGCTTTTGGGATAAATCTTATGCCAGAAAGAAATTCTAGGAGATACAAGTTTATATTCTCTTTTTGGATATAATTGTATGCTACTCTGTGATAATATTGCTTTGATTGAATATATTTGTTGTATTCTACGAAATGGAATAGGATTCCAGTGTGACTTATAAAACTTATAAATAACAAATGGATTAGTCATTTCCAAAAACAATTTCCAATAAAATAAAAGTAAAACTTATTTGTCCTTTTAAAAATAAGGTACTTTTACTTGTGGCAAATTGTATAGCTGGGGGAATCATATTGGGCAGTGATGTAAGTCATCTTTGGATTTATTCCTGGATTTTGACATCTCACCATTATGAAAATCATCTATATTTCTCTCATATAAAAGTAAAATGTTGTTATGCAATTTGTAACTCTTTGTCATAACTATTTATAATAACTAAGGAGGAATTAGAACAGAACACTGGTAGGCTATCTCTGAAATGTGTTCCGTTGGGTAAATAACCAAAAATGTGACCTTGAAGAAAAGTAGGAGGAGATTCACTTACATTTTTCTTTTTCTTTTTTTTTTTTTTCTGGCCAGTTCACATCACAGGTCTCCAGCTTGATTATTTCTCATTGTTTATTTTGGTCATCCAGAACTATGCTGTCCAGTTTGGTATTTACTAGCCATGTGTAGCTACTTTAAATAAATTAAAATTAAATTAAAAATAATCTTCAGTTGTACTAGTCACATTTCCATAGCCACTTGTTGCTAGTGGCTACCATATTGGCACTGTGCCTTTGTAGAATATTTCCATCTTTGAAGAAAGTTCTGTTGGCCAGAGCTGGTCTAGAAAAGAAAACTTCCCAGTATTCATATGAATAAGACATAATCCATTTTGTAATCAGAATAGCCATTATTTAATTGATAAACCACCAAGCATTAGAGCAGATAAGTAGAAAACAGAAGAAATTTGCTATCATAGTAAAGTAACATAAAGCAGAGGGAATGTTCTATTCAGTTCAAATATTAATAATAATAATAATAGCAACAACAACCATGCCAGCTCATCCCATTGGATTTTTCAAGTGGGAAGCTTTTAAACAGGATTATGAAATAAGGCATTCTTTTGGTGACTCTTGTAATAGGCCATTCATTCACTGATATGCTTGGGGTTATATCGGGGGGCTCTGAATACAGTATTCTAGATTAAGAATGTTTAGCTCCACATAATAAGAGATTATAATTGTTAAAATGTCCTTCCTTTTATGAATGTCACCACCTGAAAGCATACATTAATCTTCCCTCTAAAAACACCTCTTTTCCTTATAAAGCTGCAGTAACTCAGGTTCTTCTCAGCTGTTTGCATTTTCTCACCAGGGTGTGTTTTCTATTGAATTTATACTTGGCTAACTTGCTAAGCGGGTGTGAATGTAACTTTGGTGAAAACATATTTAAGGCAACAGTGTCATTGAAATGAAACTAGCAAAGATTTTCTTTTTAAAGTTTATCATCTTACTCATGTTACTCATCTTTTCAAAATTTAAAGGATTTATTTTTGTATTTTCAATTTTGTATTTATTGAAAATCTAGTAGAAATGTTTAGAGAAGTAGAAAACCAAGTTTATTCTTTACTGCTTCAGTCATTGAATCTAAATGAAAATTATAGAATCTATATTGGTGAAGCAGGAGAATTTTCTGTATCTCCGTGAAAGAAAGACTGGAGAAGGAAAAAAATCTATAGCAGTTCTCAAGTCGTGATTTGGGAATCCATGTTGAGTTGCTCCCTTCTTTTGTTAGAGAATTTCCCAGCCTCTCCTTCTGCCATCTGCTGGTGGTTTGTACACTTACATGTTTGATTTTAAAACAAATCTGCTTTATTCTTATTTAGGAAAGATTTGGGGGAAAATGTTCCATTTATATTCACCTCTACTATTTTGGTACAGTTTTGCGTGTCATGTTTAATTATCTTTTTAAGGGCTGTTTTAGTTTCTTTTTCAACTCTGCCTTTAGAGGAATACATGAATAGAAAATTTAGAAAAGACGAAAAAAACTATGAAGGCCAAAGTATGTGCCCTTAAGAGACAGAGAGGCGTAGACTTACTGGTTAATGGTCTTGAGTGCCATAAGGGGTTGCTTGAGAGTTGTTGGGGTCTTCCCTCATTTCTGAGTTTGGATTAAATACACAGTAGTATTTCTGTCCTGCTTTTTTTGTTTTTGTTTTGTTTTTTTTTTCTGTCCTGCTTTTTGTAATTAAGACTCCTTAACTAGAAGTGAGCCCATCTTTGTTTTATGTGGAATCCCGTTAACAGGTTGGAAAATTGGTGACTTGATAAGGTTCTTTTCAACCCTGAAGCACTACAGTTCTCCTTGTATTCATTAAGTCAAACCTTCAACTCTGTCCTTATTTTGTTACTCTTTTGAGTCTCCCCTCTACTATTTACAGCCTAAGCCATCCTTATCATCTGGGGAAAAGCATAAGTATCTTTTGTCTACAAACATCCTTCTATGAAATAAAGCTAGGCAAAAATTTTTAAAAGGGAAACAGAGTATAGGAATTTTATTTCCTGCCACCTTTAATCCCCTTTGCTAATCTTTAGAGCTGCCCTGACTAATTCTAGAACCTTAAACTCATGAGTCAGTTACTTGTTCATCATTTTCTCAAAGAGGAGAAGTAGCCCAGAATACTAATCTCATTTTTTTTCCATAATGAATAAGATTGAGGGAGGGAAAGTGACATATTTTAGGCCCTGTTTAGTGGCAAGGTAGAACAAAAATCCAAGTTTCTGCCTCCCAGGCCAGTGCCCTTTTTTTTTTTTTTTTTTGCCAGTGCCCTTTATGCAGAATTACAGCAGTATTTGGAATTAGTCCTCCAGTCTGGGAACTGTATCTGAAATCGAATGTTACAGGATCATCATTTTACAGCTCAGAAAGAGTCTAATAGTAGCAATTTCATATGGTTCAATTCAATGTATTAGGGCTCTCATATCATTTTAGATCTATATTCAACAGTGAAAACACTTTTTCTTTAAAAGCTGTTTATCCCAATTGGAATGTGTATGTGCACACTGTTTGAAGTATTAGGTGATCACAAGATATTTGTAGAGTTTAATCGGCATCAAAGTACCCACTAAGCCACATAACTCGATATGGAATGTGTGAGGTTTCCATAATATGCTTTGACATTATATAAAAAATAAAATATTTTATTGTAACCAAGTGTGTTCTGAGTGTGGTAGGAGCTCCATTTCTCCTAGACCAGATGCTCTGTCAGGTGATGGTAGAGGGCAGACTGTTTAGATGGATTTCCTGACTGCATGGCATGGGTCGCTAGATATAGTAAGTACATTTGTGCAGACATGTTTGACTGATGGTGAATGTAGGAAAGTGAGTGAAGGGGAGCTTAATGCAAAACAATTTATGCCTGCTTTTGTCAGACTTACATTGTATTTGTTTTGTTTTGTTAAAGGATGTTAGAAATTAAACATGGCCCCAGGTACTGTGGATTTCAGCAGTGACCTGTTTAAGGCAGGGAGGAGTTACCCTTGAAGAAAAGCTTACTACTTACTTGTATATTCTGGAATTTGATTGACTCCATTTTTCTCCAGGGACATTATTTTTGGCACTATTTTTTGAGAACTTAATTCTCCAGTAATAATAAAAATGCATATATCCTCCTTATCCCCACCCTCAAACACCTGTTCATTTGGGATATGCACAAGAATTAGAGGCATATTTCTGGGCTTGACTATAAAATTCCTTAGCATAGAGTTACTGTGACGATATTAATAATCTTCAAGCTGCTTAAGATTTTGTTGGGAAGAAGCAAAGAAATTATTCTAGGGGAGATGAGGGAAGATTTTGATTGTGTGTGTTTTAGGTTCTCTCTGATGCCAAATTTTAAAGCCGGTTTTGTTTCTTCAGATGGTGAAAACCCTCCTCCTCCCTTCTTCCTGCCTTAAATCTGGCTTTTACCCAAGCCATGTCAATTTTTGCAAGTCAGTTGAGAATGTCAAAGTGACTGGTGTTGAAAGAGCCAATATGTTGGAAGATGCTTAAAGCCAAGTAGAACATTTACGTGAATTAAAGAATATATTAGAAGATGATTTTCAGAAATCAGATTTGGAAAAAAAAACCTGTTGAATTAATACTTGCATACCAGATGTACCACTGATAAATACGTGTAACAGATATTCCCCAATAAGCACTAAAATTACCATTTTACAACTGAAGTAATGTATCCTGTGGGTACATTTGCAAAGATATGCCAACAAAAATACATGCAGGGTTCTTGAAGTAATAATGCAAATAAAACATTTCATATTATAATTTTAAAATAACAGGATTGGAAAGCAAGAAAAAGTCTGGGAGACTATTTGTTGTGTCTAAATTTTGCTTTTACTCTGATCTTTTGACAGTTGGCTTTTTGATATTGGATAATGGTTTTAGTGTCTTTGTGTGTGTTGAAGGACTGGATTGTCTGACAGAGTTGAAGTTGAAAATCCCATAAATTCTGAATAATACAAGTAATAAATATATCTTGTTTGTTTCATAGCAATGATGACTTATTTTCATACTTTCCTGTATTCTGTTTGTGTTCGTGGCTACTACTAAATCACTAAGCAGAGAGTTTTGCCATGTCTAATTTATTCTTTCGTGCCCAGCCAAAGCATCTGTGCAGCGTGCAGTGATGTGTGTCCCCGTGTGCCAAGTCCCTGAGACTTGCTGCTGCTCGTCATTGCCTGCTTTGCCTAGTGAGTCTGCTCCACTGGTCAGGCTGGCCTCTGGCTGAGGGGGGATGTCTTCTTCTGTCTGGGTCAGAGCCCACCTCAGGGGTGGGGTTCCTTCGGTCTTAGATGGACGTGTGAAAAGAATGAGAGGAAGGGAAAAAAAGAAATACAGGGAGCCATAGGACTTATGCGCTCTGTGATTGAGACAGAGTAAATGAAATCCTGCAGAAAATTTCATTTTCTTCTAGCTACACATGGCACTTTAAAGCACTTAATTGGCTGCTTCCTAAGGAGCTATGTACATTTTTATAAGAAATTCCTCTTAACCTCCCTCTACTCTTCCCCAAATTAAATTTTCATTTCAGAGTGACTTTTTTGGATCTCATTGAGGGGGAGAGGAGGTGAAGAATGGGGTAGCAAATGAATACATGTTATTTAAAATGAGAATTGGGTATAGGCCTAGACTAGATATTGTACATTAAATAACATGGTAAAATTAATAAACTTATAAAAGTATTCTAAAAATACATTCAAGATTTCCTGAACATTTCTCAGAATTTAAAAAAAAAATATGTATTTTACATTTATAATTATAAATTTCTCACATTGTAGTCTTATTGTCTTATTTAATTTTTAGTCCCTTTAAACAAGTAAACCTATCTTCAGTCATCTTATTTTTTTTTTAAAGATTTTATTTATTTGTTCATGAGAGACACAGAGTAAGAGAGAGAGAGACAGGCAGAGACACACACAGGCAGAGGGAGAAGCAGGCTCCATGCAGGGAGCCTGACGTCGGACTCGATCCCGGGTCGCCAGGATCATGACCCGGGCTGAAGGCGGCCCCTAAACCGCTGAGCCACCTGGGCTGCCCTTCTTCAGTCATCTTAATGTGTTAATGTGATGATATTTAATATTGTCATGATTTTTATTTTTTTTTTAATTTTTTTTTATTTACTTATGATAGTCACACACACAGAGAGAGAAAGAGAGAGAGAGGTGGAGACATAGGCAGAGGGAGAAGCAGGCTCCATGCACTGGGATCCTGACGTGGGATTCGATCCCGGGTCTCCAGGATCGCGCTCTGGGCCAAAGGCAGGCGCTAAACCGCTGCGCCACCCAGGGATCCCTGTCATGATTTTTAGAAAATTGTCATGTGCTTTTGTAGTATAAGAATAATAATACATAGTCAACTAGAATCATTTCTTGTGATAAATGAGTAATTGAAAAAGAAGCTGGGAAATCCTGATTTTTAAGACACAGAAGATAGGGGGTGCCTGGTGGGTTGGTTGGTTGGTTAAGCTCCTGACTCTTGATTTCCACTCAGGTCATGATCTCAGGATCCTAGAATCCAGCCCCTGGTAGGGCTCCCTGCTCAGTGGGGAGTCTGCTTGTCTCCCTCTCTCTCTCTGTCCCTCCCCCTGCTTGTGTGCTCTCTCTCTGAAATAAATCAGTAAATCTTTTAAAAAGAGAATACAGAAGATACCTTTACCATGTAGACACTTGAAGGGCTTCAGTTTTGATAATAAATAATCTTTATTTAAAAAATTAATATTTTGTTTTACCTTAATTTGAGTTCCAAATAGAACTTCTAATGACATCATATTCCCGACATGACTTTGTTTTCTGATTGACAGGAATTTTCATTCTCTGCTATTTAATAGTATGTGTAAACATCTAGAATCACAAGTATTAATAAACACATGCATGTGCAAGTTGTAAATAGTTCCCACTTGTGTGCACATATGTACACGTTCTTTTCCTTAACATGGGACCTGTGGGGAAGTTGACCTCCCCAAAGGATAAGTTTGAAAGGGGAGGAAATGGAGATCTGCCAGGCTTGTTGGCTGGAGTCATGGACAAGAGCAAGGCCTGTCTGAACTGCCACTCAGTTTTTATTCTGCGAGTTTGCAGGGTTGGTGATTAGAGTGGCTTTCGCCCAATTATGCTGTGATTATTCTGCTGCACTGTAATTGACTGGGGAGATATGCTAATACCTGTCATTTGGGATGATAAAAGATGAGCGGGGGACGCAATGCATTATTTAGCTGGCTGTGTGATAGATGAGGGATGCGCAGAGTGCTTTAATTGCTGAGAAGAGAGGTTAAGCTGAACGAACGGATGAATTAGAAATGAGTTTTTTTATGGCTTGTGGAAAAGTGAAATAAAGGAAAATGTGCCTCAGACTAAAGCAGCAGATAGAAATGAGCACAGCGAAAGTAGATTCAGGCAGCTTGCTTTATCAATTTAAGTATTAACAAAAAAATGCAGCTTAGAGTTCAGTAAATAATAATCAGAAGGAAAGTATGCAACAGATTCTCCGATTAAGCAAAAGAAAAAAAAGAATTGAAAGGAATTGTTTCTATTTGAGAAGACAACATTTGTGATTTGTAACCTCCTAAATTCATACGCCTTTTAGGTTATACTGCAACATAAACTTGCAACAATTCTGAATTTCATGCTTCCTACCTTTTGAACGTTTTCTTAGAGGTATCTACATTTCTTGTGCCTGTGTACCTCTCAGTATATGCAGGCAGAGGAAGTCAAGAAAAAATGAATATTTATAACACAAGGAGAATGTAATAATATAATTAGTGAGAGAGTGCACAACTGCTTCTTGAGTGGCAGGATCTAAGGCGGTCAGCAGGATAGTCCTCATATGCTATGCATTTACGTATTGGCATTTTTATGGAAAAAATTAAGGAAAGAGTGGTATTTTCCCTTTCATATGGTTTCCTTTTGTCACACCCATATATAATCTCATGTCTGTATTTCACAAAAGTACTTAAAAATACTCCATTGTAATCTGCCTGGTTATTTATGTGATTAGGTGTTAGTATTTAGCTTTATTGTAGTTTTGTGCGTTTAATAGGTAACGATTTTGAATATGTAGTGAGAATAGCATTGCACAGAAACAGACTGTCACAAACCAAAGGTTGAGGCCTGGCACACATTGTCAGCTCTCCAGTGCATCATACTTGACCGGATAATGATGTAGTAAAGTATTATCCCCAACTGTGCTGTTTTGTCTTGTAGATGAAGCAATGGAAATACAGGTTGAATAGCAGAAGTTGTATTTTTTGTAAAATGAGGAAAATGACCCTCCTATATTGTTGAATTATCTCCAGACAGTCCAGCTTCCCAAAGCCTGTGTGACTCATCTAGGATAGCAGAATTTATCACAGAATGGCTTTCAACTGGGTTATTGAACGGTAATGGATCTGTCTAGAACAAAGCTTGCCTATTGGGATGGATGTCAACTGTAGACAGATGCTACACTCTGCTACTCAAATAAGTTTTGTTGGAGCTGACCACTTTCCCCCAATATAATTGGCATCTCTTTTGCACATTCCTTCTGAAACAAAGTGCAGTTTCATATGACTGTTTTTAATCACTGTCCTTCTTGGAATTCTGAAGTAGACTGTTGTAGCTACTTTACTCTCTCAGATGGATAGGATCTAAATGGATGCTTCTGTAGAGCATCCTGGAGGCTAAGTAGGAGTTGTAGAGGAAAAGATGCAGTTAGTCCCAAAGAACTTAAAATTAAATGGACAAAGGACAAACACAGCAACTTGTAAGAGAACAACAGTATCTAAAGGTACCTCAGTTTTACAAATGTCAGTTACACCAATTTAAAATACCACATTTTAGTTAATAACACATCAAGCTAACCCCATAATGAAAGATGGTGGCAGCACTGCAGGGATATGGTGTCTTGATTTTCTTCCTCATCAGTAGTATACAAAGAGTAGTATACAAACCGATTCAATTTTGTACGACTTTTTTTCTTAGTTCTAGCAGCTTACTATTTTTCCTGCCTGCCAGGCAGTCATTCAATCCTGAGACACTGTGTCTAGATCTTGGTTATAAGTATCACTTGAATGTAAAAATGATTCTTTCTTTAAGGTCCTTAGTTTGAAAGGTTTGCTTTGTTTAACATGGTCTGAAAGAGAATCATGTTCGTGGCTTTTTGTTGTTTCCTAGACATGATGGGTCTCAGTATAGATTTGATTTATGACCTCATGAAGTTGCTCTTTTGTACATTTGAATTCCCGGGAACTGTAATGTCACCCTTCCTTACCTTGGATGAAGTTCTTCCCCCTGAAATGCTGTGTCTTAAAATTGAGGCTTATACTAATACACGGCAGCATAGAACTAATTTTTTTCGGTGTCCTTAGCATCTTTTAATATCCCTACCCCCCAGGTGAAGTGTTCTGGTTTTGTTTTGTTTTTTAATGGTTGATGAGTTATCACATTTTAAAATAATGTGGTTATATTATTTTAAGATAAAATTTTAAACATGAGTATGGAATTATTGCCAATGAGGGCTTGAGAAACTGTGTGGTTGTCCCCTTATGCTGCAGGGAGGAAGTAAGACTCCTGAGAGGACAATCTCCCATCCTGGGCTTTTCCCTTTGTGCCTGTGGAGGTGGTTCTTGCGTCATGAGCAAGGCCTTCTGGAAAGCGGTTGTACATACTGAGTTATGCAAGGGAAGAGAATCATAAGTCTGCTCACTATATGTCCCTAGGACAAGTGTGAATGCTCAAATTGGTTAACACTGAAATCATTGAAAAATAATACATACATTATACATTTTGTATCAGCACAGGACAGATAAATGTACATTATAGATATCTCCTCCCCATCCATCTTGTTCAGCTGGCTCAGCCATACCCAACTCTATAGCAGTGCTTTAGCCGCTTATTCATCTTAAGTAGAATAGGGTTTTTCCCTTCTTTTTACATTTTACTAATCACTTGGTTCTATATTTTATTCAGTTTTATAACTAAAGGATCACATAGCATCAACATACTTAGGAGGAAGCCCAGCTGGCCGTTGGTAGGCATGTACTTACTTTGTACTCTCTAGAGAGTAGCATCTTACACTCAGCCTCAAGCAGGCTTTGAGAAGTGATGGAGGGTTTCAGGACACCTGGCGGGTGCTTCGGGTGAAGGGTGCAGTTTCTGACGTCTGCAGTCTGCACGTGGAGGCCGTTTCCATTGCATTCTCTTTGCTGTCTTCTTTGTGACTCCATTTTCTTAAGAGATACCAAGTAATGACTTTCCCTTTTGCATCAAGCCAGGTCCTCAGTAATGTGCCACTAGAAAAGATACGGGTCATTAGTCAATTACTAGAGAGTAATGATCGGTTTACCTATCTTATTTTGTGGTTTTGATTTTCTTCTTAAGGTAATGCTTTTTGTTTATGTCTCTGTCACATAAACTAACCTATAGAACTTGCACAAAGTACCCTTGGCTCAAAATTTTTGCTTTAAAAAAAATTAATGTAATAACTACCATAAATTTTGAGCCGTTAGCACCCACTATATCTTCTTAAAATCTTTTTTCTTCCTTAAATTTAACCACAACACTCTTGAGAAAGATAGACTAACTTCTAAAAAAGAAAAATTTAAAAATTCTTACAGGGGCTTTCTGGTTGGATTTGAAAGGAACGGTAAGTGGCTAATGTATTAGCTCTCTACCCTGGTAACAAATTACTACAAATTCAGCAACTTGGAACCACCCCCATGAATTATCTCCAGACAGAGTTCCTGGATCCTCTCTTCAGGGTGTCACAAGATTGGATGGAGTTACTCTTGAGGCTTTGGTTTCCTCCGAGGTTCTGGTCCTCTTCCAGGCTCGCTGGTTGTGGACAGAATTCACTTGCTTGTGGCTCTAGCATGGGCATGGACCTTGAGTCATTCCCAGTGATGGGGCTGGGCCCTCTCCACAACATTGTGCTCCAGGGGAGTTGCTTCACATCTCTTCCTTTTCCAGTAAGGGATTGCCTAATTTGGTCAGACCCACCCAGGTTAACCTCCTTTTAGTAATTCAGAGTCCTTGCTTTAGGGACCTTATTTACGTCTGCAAAATCCCTTTTGCCCCACAGTGAGGCATCATCTCAGAAGCCTTGTCCTATCCTTGTTTTTCTTACTCACATTTTAGGGGAGGAAATTGAGCAGAATATATACACCCAGGGGCCAGGCTTGGAGGTCATCTTAGAATTCTACCCACCACAGTTAGGGATTCACATTTGCTGTCAGATTTTAGGGATGGAAAACTTTTCTCTACATGTGCTCAGTGTCCTTAACTCAAATTTTTAAAACATGGAAAAATGAAAGTGGGATAGACTATTTGACAGCGTTGAAAATAAATGATAAGCGCTGTTAACAGAGCTGTCCATCATAAGAGCAGTGTTGTTATTTTTTGTATTCTTAGCTCCTAAGACTTTGCTCTAGAGCAAGAGAAGTAATTTCTTCTAGAGACTCTGACTGTGCAATTGATGTGCTTCTGGGGTAGGTGGAGAACAGTCTGCATTTCTGTTTCCAGTGCTTCTGTTGAAAGGTTTTGATGATCCCCATTTCTCCTTCCAGTAGATATGTTTGGTTATGATCTCAGGAATCTTCACAGGCATGCCAATTATAGAACATGAAGTCTGGTGATTCTGGTAGTTTTATAGACTTGAAATGCTAAGAAAAAAATTTCTTCTCTTAATATTTTACAGAGTCACCATTTTGACATTCAGATTTGACTAATCATTTTTTGAGTATATAAGGGGAAATGTGGCTTATGAAATTCAGTTTTGTTTTAATGTTTAAGGAATTCAATATTTTTTTTTACAAATTCTGTGAATTAGGCCCAGATAAAATACAATGAATAAAAAACCCAAACTACCTTTTGTCTTTTTAAAGAATCAGTCTTATCCTTTTAAAATGATGTACCTATGTGAAGATATTTTGAATTTCTTTGCCAACACTTGATTCCTGAAGAATTACTTTAAAGAAAAAAATAATATATTTTGAATAGGATTTTTATGTACTGGGTTTGAATCTTTTTGGTGTGGAGGAAGCCTGTTGGACCAAAAATTTAAGCAGTTAGATGTGTAGCAGATGTAATGGTTTGCTTTTAAATCTCCTGGATCTTGAAAATGTGACAGATACTTTATTTTTAAAAAGCAATAACTCTACGTGACACTTCATTCTAGACTCAAGTTTAGAAGGATTAATTTTAGGTAGGGTGGATTTTACCAGCAATCTACTCCAGAGCTAGAATGGGGTGGTTTTCTCATAGGACAGAGGAACTACTAATGTTGGCATGAAGATTACTGATGAAGTTTGTTTCTTTTGCAGACCCATAGAAGTGGTAATGGAGTGTTTGATGGGTTTACACTTCGGGGAGCATATGTTACTGTAAGATGAAGAAGCTCTGCGGCATTTAAGAAAAACCGTGGCCATAGTATGGCAAGACAGAGACCAGCCTCCACATAAGGGAAGGGAGAGAAGTGTTGTGTTGACCCCCAAGGCTTCCTCTACACCAGCACCCTCCCCGCCGCCAGTGGGTTAAGAAGTTAGGGTATGCTCAGACACCTGCCTGAACCACTCCAGGCTTTTCTCTAAAGTCTTATTAGCAACTGTTTCTTGAACTCCTTTTTGCTGACCCCTGTGCTGGGTTATTTATTTGTGGCCTGAAAGGAGGCAGCTGTTGTACACAGACTTGAAGCTCCCCCACTGGATCACTGATACCTGGTTTCCACTCTCCTTGACTTTCTGGTGCAGCTGCAGAAATGGGACTGTCTTGGGGGAGCAGGGCTCCAAAAGAGAAGTGGGATGCAATCTGGGGCCATGTGGCTTTGAATGGCATTTGACTTGGATGCGGTGGAGAGAGGGCAGTGGCACAGACAGGCAGGAAGCTAGAGAGAAATTTGGCTGGGGCCAGTGACTTTCATAGGAAAGAGGACCTCCACCTTGGAGGACTTCAAAACACTTTGCCTGGATGTCTTATCACACTTCAGCATGATGAGACATAACTGGAGGTGCTGCAGCTTGGAAATGGGGTTTTGTTTAAAAAAAAAAAAGATTCATTTGTTAGCAGTTGTCTCTTTGCATAAGAAAGACTGGATTTGGAGAGGATCTATTGATCAGTTGTATATCTTTAGCCTTTTAGAATGAAATGAGAAAATGTGGAATTGCTGAGGAAATAGTAAATTATTGTATGAATTAAAGTTTTACATTATCATTTAGAGCAGCTTGTTATATAATAGATTGATGTGGTGTCAGAAATTAAAGAAACCGGTAAAATTACTCCATTAGCTAGAAAATGTTTTAGACAAAATAATCAGCCAAAATAAGTCATTGCATTTTAAAGGGCTAGTTTAAAAGTTAACATGTTTGTTAAAAGTTAACATGTTTGCTTTTTGCTTTCCTCTCCAAAACCTTCATTGCATAATGAATTTGTTCGTAAATATTCAGTCATATACTATAATATTTGAGGTTTGTTGAAAATATGGTTTGATTAATTTAATGGAAACTAGTCAGTAAGTGAAATATATTTATTCTTATATTTTATGAAAAGTTTTCTGAGATTGGAACATTGACAGGTTCTGAGACTAGTTCATTTAACATTTTATTAGTCCTTTCAATGGGATGACCCTGTGGAAAGTCTGGGATATCATGATAGGAAGATACAGTGACCCTTAATTCCTTGCACCTGACTCTGCTGCCTGGCTGGACTGGGCAGGCCTCAAATACCCCTTCCCAGCCTGGAAAGATTTTGTGAGAGAGTGAGCAACCTTTTTGAGTATTAGCAATTCTGCCCTTGGCTCTGTGTTTTTGAATTTACGGAATGCTTTTGGGGAGCTTAAATGAGATACAGTGCATTTGGTTTTAGGGAGAACAATGAGGGGAGAAATTTATTTCAGTGCTTGTTGCTTAATCAACATCTACACTGCCACTTCACATCAGTGTCTGTCCTTTCCAAGTGAATTAGGTCTTGTGGGCAGCACGTCAAGAGGACGTGTATTGTTCCTGGCAGGGCACTTGAATTTCTAATTACCAGATTCCTGCCTTAATTGCAATTACCTGGACACCCAGGCAGAGTGAATTTTTGGAAAAGAATGTAATTAGTGAAACAGGAACTTTGCTGCCAGCTCCTTGTCTAGATACTAACACTAAACAGAACATTGATAAGTTCACATCTGTAAAGACATCCCAACCCATCAGTTGATAAAAACAGTTCCTAAAGTTAATTATGTATAGTACATCTCAGCTTTGGATTAGAAACATGTGATGTTAAAGCAGAGAACATTGGATTTTGCTTTATAATCCTGTATACTATGCATTTTGTATATCTCTTAAGATTGAGTAACTATCTGGAGTTAAAAGAACTATTTAGCAAATATTCTATTTCTGTATGAACCACATGCATTACACACTTGGTCTAATAAATGTAAAATACCAAGGTTTATGATCATTGGGAAAAAAAAAAGATCATTTTCTGATAGTTCCTTCAGTAGTAATTTTTCTTAAACAATAGTTTTCATTAAAAACAAATTCACACACAAAAAAGTTTCTAGCTGCTTACAAATACAGGGTTAAGCAACTTTTTAAAGCATGCTAACAACCCCAGGGCACAATCTGAAATATGTATTTTTCTATTCCTCTCATTTTCTCATCACACTCAGTGGCCCCACCATGTTGCCTTAGCACACATTCACAATCCTGAGATGGTAATAAATATCTATGAAGGGCTTATTTTACAAATTTTGATTCAGTCCTTAACCCCCTGCTAATTTGCTCTTCTCAGCTTCCCTGAGCTCTGTCCTTCCTTTCCATCTCAGCAAATCCCTTGTCCACACCAAGGTTAATTTTGTTCATCTATGGTTAGTTAATTCATAAATGATCTTTTACAGCTTCTTCCCCACGGAACTGCTGGTCTTTTTCATTTTTAGCCTTCTTAAAAAATGTTCCTTAGTCCCACTCTGAGGAAGCCACTGGACAGCAGAATGGTTGGTTGAATCTCTTCTCCTTGTAGCTCTTCACTTAGGCTGTCCCCCCAACTGAGATAATCTAATTTATTTTGATCACAGTCTAATTTCTTCTAATTCTTTAGTGGTATGAAGAGCATCTCCTATTTGTATATCTTTTTACACACATGTTATATTTTTATTTTATTTATTTTTTCAAAGATTTGTTTGTTTATGGGATGCCTGGGTGGCTCAGTGGCTAAGGGACCAACTCTTGATTTCAGCTTAGGTTACGATCTCAGGGTCCTGGGATACAGCCCCACTGTAGGCTTACTGCTCTGTGTTGAGTCTACTCTCTCTCTCCTTCTTCTGCCCCTCCCCCTGCTTGAGTATGCACTCCCGTGCGCGCTCTCTCTCTCATTAAAATAAATCTTACTATTTTATTGAGAGAGAGAGCACAAGAGAGAAACTCAAGCAGACTCTGCCTTGAGCATAGAGGTGAGGGGGGTTGGATCTTACAACCTGAGATCATGACCTGAGCCAAAACCAAGAGTCAAATACTTAACACAACTGTGCCACCCAGGCGTCCTGATATTTTTATTTCTACAGTGGTAAATTGAGAGTATAGACTCTTGTGCCTGGCTGCATTTGATTTACCTTGCTAACTGTTTGAATAACGAATATAATAGCAAAATTTAAAATGAGAATGATAACAGTTGACACCTAAGAGTTGTGAAGGTTACATGAGTTCATCATGGAGAGCACTTGGAATGGTACCCAGCATGTACAAGTGCTCTGTGGTTGTTATTGCTGCTGCCATAGTATTTGAGCATCACATCAGCCCTGCAAGGTAGCTGTGGCAGGACTCATCCCCATTTCATAGAGAATAAAATAGAAGCACCAAAAGTCACCTGCTTAACATCTCACAACCGCTGGTGGATCTGGGCATTGGACTCAGGTATTTCAGCTCCTAGTTATTGTGACTTTTTCCATCTTTATATCTGAGCATTTTTAGATTCAGGAATCAAAAGTCAGATCACCTAGTTAAATTTGAATTTCAAAGAAACAATAAAATTTTAGTAGTAGAAGTGTGTCCCGATTATTGCATGGCACATACTTAATGCTGGCAAATTTGCTTATCTGAAACAGAACTTTAACTAGATTTTCATATCTTATCTGATAACTCCAGTCCATCCATCCAGAGTGTCTACTCTGTGCCAGTCTTTAAATGGTAGCCCAAAAATTAAAGATAGCTGATGAGACCTTTTCTGTACTTTTTTACAACATATAAGATCTGGTTTTGTTTTTCAGACAACCCAGTTAAGGACTATTAAAATGAAGTGTCTGTGCTAGAAACTTCCCAAGATCATAAAATATTGTAGGTGGAAAAATATTTTTATGAGAGAGACACCATAGTAAATTTTTCCAGCAGCTAATAAACATTGTGTTTGCAGTGGCAAAAGTGAGACAGTAAATATGAAAGGGCTAAAGATAGCCCATGCCTACTGTCACTGTTCGGAGATATCCAAATGTTTGACACCGCAGTCTTGAGAAGCTGAATCTCTTTTCCCAAATACATCAATACAGCGTTTGATTATTCTGCTTTCTGTTGCTATTGTTTTCCTCCACTTCTGTTTTCCTGTCTGTTAATTGCTATAAGCTGCTGTAGACAAGAGTTTGGTTTTAAAGCTCCTTCTGGTATATTCATAAAAAGTACATGAAGGGTCCGTTAGAAGCTGGTAACGGTGGTCTGATCAGGACTCACTCTCATCTTGTTTTTTTCTATGATGTTCGTTGTTTTATACAAAGCATCTGTTAATCTGATAGTGTTTTAAAATGTGTTTTAAAGAAATGTTTCATTTCAGAATGAGGATGGATGGGTCCAATTGGACCAGGGTTTAAAGAACATAGAGAATATTTCATATGGTGGCTCATCTTTTTTAAAAAAAATCTTTTTGAATCTTAACAATAACAACAAATGCCCCAGGACAGAGTATCTCCGGGTCCAGGTGCATGAGTCATCAATCATTTCTTCATTCCGGCATGGAATATTGGGTAAGGATGGGAAGTGGGAGAGAGAGAGAGAGAGAGAGAGCGCTAACATTTACTATTCAAAGTATTTCCCATGTGTTTTTTCTTTTAAAACACTGCCTTAAGAGGCAGGTGGTATAATGCACTTTTGCAAATAAAGAAGCAGGTCAAAGGTTAAGTAGTTGATACTAGAGGACACTAGCCTAGTAATAAAAAGCCAATGCTTTTTCCACTCCACCAAGATGCTATTGTCATAGGGCCCATTTTGTTCCCTGTTAGAGATTTTTTTTTTAAGGTGGTTGTCTTATTTTATTAGTGATTGGTCTGAACAAAGTGAGTTTAATTTTGCATTACTATGAGAATTGAGTCTATGACAGAACAATATATTAATTTAGCAGGCATTAATGAGTTAATAAAATGTATATAAAATGTTAAATTCTTATTAATGTACTTCCAATGAGCCAGACTTCTTAATTGTATTTTTAATGGTTGTTTATGTATGAAATTAATGCCAGTGGATAGAGCTGTTCCGTATAGAACTTCCAAATGGCCATGATGTTAGCAAGTGGAATTTCAGTTCTTCTTGATTCATCACGGGATAACAGTACATTAGCAAACGTGTATCATAAGTCCAGAGTTTGAGTCTCTATTCTGTGAAGCTCAGAAAACAGTTTTGCCAGGAAGATACCAAGATATGGCTGAACCATCTCTTTGGAAAGGACTCACTGACCACCCTGATTGGCAAGGTAGCAGTCTTCCTGGTGGCAGACCAAGCCAGGAAGAGGTAACTTTGTGAGTATGGCATTAGGGTGTGGGATAGTTAAATAACTTGAAGGTTTTGTGGTGTTGGACTAGGATAGCCAGACACCTTCATTTGCCCTGTAGGCATTTCAGGCTGGTTTTTCATGCTTTCGTATTATGCAGAGATGGTCATTGGATTCCTTCTCCTGTTGTCAATCAGCTTTGCCTTGTGGAACCTCTGTAATTCTTTTTTTTTTCCCCCATCTAATGCTGATGAGCTCTTCATTTGATTAAGTTCTTCTGGAGATAGATCAGTACAACTAGTATAATTATAGAAGGGTATTGCTAGCCTAGGAGTTGACCTTGCTCTTTAAGGTAATTTTACGTATATATACTGAATAGTAGTAACTGTTTTTCACATATTTCTGAATGTTGAGAATCTAAAGCCTATTTCTCCAGAAAACTTGTTTTGTCCATTTGTAATCTAGGGAGCAAAATCAAACATTTAGAAGCTCTGTTCTGTTTTCTAATGATGTAGAGACATTCTTCATGGCATTTCTTTAGTGTTTCAAGTATAGTTTTCACAAGGAAGGCTTTTATTGGTTTTAATGTTCATTCTTCCAGACCTTCTCATTCAGAAGTACTTGTAACTCAATCCAAAGTTTAGTCAAGTGGGAAATGTACATTGCTGGCTGGATTCACAGAAAAGGCTTCCAAATGCTTCCTCAGTTGCTGTTCACCTAAAGAGCCCCATTGCCCCCACATCCCAACTACTAGTCTGAACGAAAGGCGAAAGGCGTCCTGGTGATAGAACCCCAAAACAATTGAATCCTTTCTGTCCTGCGTTCCCCCAGTGACGAGTCACCTTCCTTTCCTGCTCCCCCTTCCACTCCTCCATCCTGAGTGTTCCCCTTCCCTCCCTCTTTTCCCTTTTTTTTCTTCTGGTGTCTTCTCTTTCTCCTTCCTTTTCTGTGCTAGTAACAGTAGAGGGAATTACGTATCTTTAGTTCTTTAATTAAGAACTGAATTTAATTCTAGAAAAGTTACCCTCCCTTCAAATTCACATAGAGCTTTTGCATCAACTTCAACCGATAATGTACTGAGGCATTTTGGTTAAACTAAGAAAGAATTTATTATTTGTAAGTAGTTGTATTTATGAATGAAAGCAATAAGGTAGTGCTTCAGCAAAAAGATTACTAAAGCATTAGTTTATCATATTTGGGGAAATTTACCTCTATTGAGTCCCTATCTAATCCATCATAACCATGGTGCTCAAAGTCCTGAGGAATAGAAGTTAAGTTCAAATTAGTGAAAATTTAAAGGAAAATCTATGAGACAAGTGGAAAATGCACTCAAATATAATACTAGTAAAGATAATAAAGTAAATTTGACCCCCATTTTGCTAGTACTGCTTTGCCTTTGGATAACAGTAGTCCTGTGCTTCAGTCAGGATATATCATTCCGTATGTGTACGCCTGTGAATTTGTCAATGTAAATGATGACGATCTTGTGGTTTATACTTCCTTTTATTTTAATTCCAAAACCATCTCTAATTGATGAAATGTGCCTTTATGGTACAGTTCTTTTCAAATACATCAAGCACTGCTTTTGTCGACCCTTGACTTCATGGGCATGTTGGTCTTTGACCCAGAACTGGTAAATGAACCCTGCAGGGAAATCATTAGAGAATTGGAACAATTGTGGTGGTGGGATCAGGGGTCAAACCATTACCTACCCATAGGAACTTCCGTTTAAATTGGACTCTTGCTTTTCTGAAAGCAGGTCATATATTCAGGGAGAATACTGAAGAAGTGTGTAGTACATGTTAACGCTAATCTATCAGGATGAGATAGGGCTGTAAGGACCTCAGAGATTGTCTGGTTTGTTTTCTTTTTATTTCCTTTTTTTCTCTTATGTTGGGACAAATGGCTCTGGGCTTTTTATAATCTAGAAGTCTTTTTTTTTCCTAATATAAATATCGTGGAAGTATAATGTAGTTTTAAGGGAAGGACAGGAGCTATAAGTGTGCAGCTTGATACATTCCTGAAGTGAGCACATTTGTATCATCAGTACCCAGTTCAGAAGACACCACCTGGACCTCGGAAGCCCTCTTGTGCCCTCTTTGCATCATTACTCCATCCATCGCTCCACTACCACCACGGGTAACCACTATCCTGAATAAAAGTCAGTGATATTTCAAAGAGTCAGTGGGTACTAATGGGAAGCCATTCTTTATTTAGTCTTTATGCAGGAAACAACCTGAGCTTTCCCACTTAAAAATGTTGAAAAGTTTTGTGCAAAGAAAAACACAAACCTTATTCAAGGAGTATATATCAATATCAGTTTTCACGGTCATGTGGCAGGCAGTTAAAAGAAATTTTAAAGGTGACGGATCTCACAAAAGAGAGTATTTTTTCCTTTGCATTGGAAATCAATACTCAAAAGTTCCAGTCTAAGAATTCCAAACAGAAGAGAAGTTAGAGTTCAATTCATTTCAGTTGTGTTGGTAGTATTCTTCCTTACATAATTACTATATTCTGAGGATTGTATATAATCTCAAAATTTTAAATTTGCCCTGACAAGTAATGCATGTTAGTTTTAAAATATCTTCCATTAGATATCTAAATAAAGAAGTCCTCATTTTAATGACATTTTTGGGCCAAAACACCATCCTACTTGCATGATATTATTATGGTCTTTAACAGGTAGCTTATATCTGGATTCAGGATTGTGGTTTTTCCAAAGAATAAATCACATTTAGTCTTCTTGTTGAAACACTGGTGGTGATGTTTTGCTACTTTCTGTTCCAAAGGAAAATCTGGAAGCTAATTGCAGTGGGAAGATTTTCATTTTTTACAAAGCAAAACTAAGAATTTTTTGCTAGGAGACAAAGAAGATTTACTGGGATTGTGAAATTATTTTCATTCTAGAAAAACAGCAAGTCTTCTGGCAACCCTGATAGAGTACCATTTTTTCTTTTACTCTTTTTTTTTTTTTTTTTTGTCTTTTCCTTTGTTTGGCTTGGGAGTAGGAACCCTAGCAAGAAGGAGAAGAACAAGGATCAAAGTGGTGGACACACCACAGGCTTTGAAATCTGATAATTACACTGTAGTCACAGCCCACCTCACCCTCTGAACCAATTTCCTATATTTTTATGTATAAAATGCAGTTGGTGGACCCTACCGAATGAGACTGCTGTCAGGATTAAATGACTAAATGGTTTGGATAAAAAGTAAAAATAATAGCTATCATTTATCGTACTCTTATTTGCCAAGCACTATTCCAAGTGCTTTCTTTTATATCATTATAAACATCAGTGTAACCACTTATATCAGTTTGTCAATGAAGAAATCCAGGCCTCAGAGAGTCTAAGTAATATACATAAGGCTGAGTGGCTAGGTATTAGCAGAAGAAACAAGTGAACCAAGTTCAGACCACAAAGGCCACGATTTTAATCCTAGCTTCTAATCCTGGCTGTCACCAGCATCTCATTTACTAGGTAAGTAGTAGCATCTGTGGTGCCAGGAGGGGGTCACTATGACGGGGCAGCTCGCACTCACTGCTGGCAGGAACAGATGGGGTTGACACTCTGCTGAGGTGCCCTGTGCCGAGAGGGGTGCAGTTTTCTTCCATGGACCATCACCGTGGTTCTGTGGCGTGGCATCTGCCTGGAAGGCCACTTTTTTCTTCTTCTCACAAAGGTGCTTCCTGGCCCAAATTCATGTGTAGAATTTTACACACTGTTTAGGAGTGATAGGTTAAAATCTTTAATAATATTATTTGTCACATCGCCAAAAGTTTTATCTACTTTTCTTGCTTTATTTCCCACGTATGTAGTAACTGATCCGTTCATTCATCAGATGCTTGTGCATCATATCCCGTTCTCAGATTCTCGGTATTCTGTTACCTTCTCCCATTTTCTTTGTCCTTCTTTTTTTTTCTGCCTTTGTGTCCTACTGTATATGATTGTGCATTACACGTGACCAGCTTTTCCATAGGTACAGTTAACGCCTCTGTTCTGAGGAATTTAAATTCAGTCGCACTGTATCCCATATGTTTAAGACCTAAAACAATTACAGATACTTCAGAACTCAGAACTCTATAAAATAAACTATTTATCATATCAAATTGCACTAGGGATCCATTGTAGGTTGAGAACTGTGCTAGATCACAGATGGTATATTTCATGGATTATGATTTCACAAAACAGTCTGTCTTCACAATTTACTTCTCTTATATTTCCCTCTTGTGAATCCTGTGGGTAGTCATCAGACAGAGGGAAAAAATCAGATGCTTTATCAGTTTAAGTGATAAAATACATTTACCTTATTGCTGTTTGGATTCCCTGTGAATTTAATCATGAATTCCTTTGCTGTGTTGGAAGTGGGCGTCCTGCCCAGATCGGGTCACAAGGTAAGCGGATGTGTGTACTCTGTCTGTGGCTATGTGACTTAGCTGTCCTCTGGTGTGCTACTTTATGGTCTCCTGTTTATGGGCCTGTGCATGACAGCTGTTGTGACTCACCCACAAGGAGATGGAGTGAACATGGTTATAAGTTCAAGAAATCGGAGAACTAGAGAAAACACTGTGTGAGACACACCAAAGGCTAGAAATTAGAAAAGATCTGTTTTAAATCACCAAAGGATCTGTTAAACTATATCCTGCTATTACACAAATCAAGGACATCTCTGCTACATGGTTTTGTGTGCTGTTCTTCCTTTTATCACTTACAAAGTCATACATACCCTTATTTACTAAATGAAATGGGATTTTGAGATAGAGTCACATACCTAGTATACAGTGTAAAATTTAGAGCAATTCCATTGCTAATCCAATTCCAAAATTAGAGCAATTCCATAGATATAGGGGTGCTCTCATGACCAGCTCACAGGGATGTGCCTGTTCTCTCCCTGTCCCCCCTCCCTCCTCTCTCTCTCACCCTCACTCACTCACTCTTTGTCCTTTCAGTTCTAAGATGAGGCTGTCAATATCAGTAGTCACATTGTTTTTTTTTTTTAATTATTTATTTATTTATGATAGTCACACACACACACACACAGAGAGAGAGAGAGAGAGAGAGAGAGAGAAGCAGAGACATAGGCAGAGGGAGAAGCAGGCGCCATGCACCGGGAGCCAGACGTGGTATTCAATCCCAGGGCTCCAGGATCGCGCCCTGGGCCAAAGGCAGGTGCTAAACCACTGCGCCACCCAGGGATCCCATCAGTAGTCACATTGTTAATAAATATACCTAGAAAATTGCATTCTAATGTTGTATGTGTCTATAGAACCTGGGCATGGTTTTGATGTAAATAATTTAGCTTCTCTAGACTTCAGCTTCACATTCTAGAAACAGAGATCTGGAGTAAGTGTTTACTGGCTTTTGTTTTAGTTCTGAAAACTCTGTAGTCTTCCTAAAAGTTTCTCATAAGTGTTTCTTTTCCAAAGGAGTCAAACTTTGCTCTCTCTGTGTTGTTTGTGGTATATATGTTTATTTATTTAGATATAATCTACTTACTATATTAGTTTCAAGTATACAACATGATCCAATAGTTATATGTATTGAAATAATCACAATGAGTCTAATATCTATCACTGTACATTGTTACGCAGTTATTTTTCTTGTGTAAAAAGCTTTAAGATTTGCTGTCTTAGCAACTTAAAATAGACAGTACTGTTAACCATAGTATATATTATAGTCACCATGCTGTATATTACATCTCAGTGACTTATTTTATCGCGTTCCACATGTTCTAATGCTTCTAGCATGGTTCTACCTGAAATACTGTGTGTGAGCCCCACAAACATCTGCTAAACAATTCTAAGAATTGATGAAGTATGGTTTGGTTAATACTAGCATGGATTAGCTGTTGAAGTCTCAAAATGTTCTAAAAATTTTATTTTTTTTACATGCTACTCATGTTTGACATGTGTCAAATTTAAGGACCTTGTGTTTATTATTTCTTTCTGTTGGCAGAATATTCAGTGGTAAGTTCCCGAGTATCTTTATGGCCTAAGATTTTCAACTATGGGCTATCTGGATATAAAGCTGCTAATCAAAAAAATGTGCTAGGCTGTTTGCAGCCTACTGGAGATTCAACAGCATGGATTTCTTGTATAGGCCATGGTTAATGCAGTTACTTACTGTTTCAGATATATTCTCTAGAAAAACCTACTTTTCCCTGCCAATGTAAAGTAAGGCCTGTCTGAGCCTCTTACCATTCTTGGACATTTACACTCCTCTCTTTTCAGCATTTATTCACATTCCTCGTACCAATAATGTTAGGTTCTTCAAGGGCAATCCTGTTAGAATGTCGAGAATATAGACCGATTGCCAGTCTCTCAAGCAAACATGGAGAATTTTCTCTGGGAAGAATTCAACATCAGCTTGACACTAATAATCATGAGTGGTGGGTAATGAGAGAGGCTGCAAGCCAGTGAAAAGTAATTCTGCAAACATACCTTCCTTTGTAGCACGTGAGCACCCCATAGTCCGGCCTCCGCAACCGAGTGACTACACAAAACAGTATTCCTACATCTCCTGCCTATGAGAACAACATTGCTTTTCTGTAAACTTTAATCGGTCACTTAAAGGAGATGAAGTGGAACATTAATTATAATTTTTTAAATTTACAAGTACATTGAAAAGACGCACAGACTATAAAACTGAAAATCATCTAGGAAACCAAAGGTTCACATTTTTTGATAGAAGATGACAAGTAGGTCACATGGGTCCCTACTTGTTTTTGCATACATATCAAGCTTGAAGCTCAGCTGTTGTGCTCTACACAAGAAGGACTAGAAAGAAATATGGAAAAATGTTAGAATTTGGTTAGCTCTGTGTAGTGGCACCACTGTGGAATTTTACTTTCTGTTCTGTTTTCTGATGTGTTTCCCGTCTGTTTTTAAGAATAATGAGCTCTGTTACTTTAAAATACCAATTTTGTTTCTCTTTCTTTTTAAAGAAAATAGAAAACATTATAAAATACATTTTTCTTGTTGAAGAAAAGATCATTTTTGTTTTAAGTTATTAGTAAACAGAATCAAGTTTATTAGATCATTTCTCCTTTGAATTGGTATCTGTATTGAGATAACTGAAAGTGTGTTGTTCTCTGCTCTTGTTGAAAACTAGAAGGATATAAATTGAGAAAGGATGGAGATTTGCATCTCAGTTTTTAAATATTACAGAACTAAATCTTTGGTTCTATTCAGAGCACTGATGAGAGCTCCAAGATGCAGATCTGCCTGAGGTAACAGTCAATGTCCATTTTTAAAGGCCCGCTGATACATTCCTATTTTTTAATGACTGAAAATCAACTTCCCTCCCTATCGTAATAGACTTGTACCTACTTTTTTTGTTACTAGGTAAAAACTTCAGCAAAATAAAGTTCATACTAAATGTCACTTCGTAATTGCAGTAATGATCACACAGCTGTGCTTTCCTCAGTTTATAACACATGTCAGCATCAGTTTAGGAGCTCAGCTTCATTTCCTGCCCAGATAGCATTCTGCAGACTGTTTTTGTGGTGAGAAAGCAGAGCATCCTGTCGGCCACTGCTGGGGTGCTAAGGCCAGGAGTTAAGGTATTCCAGCTCAGGCTCAGCCCTCCCATTTGCAATGATTCTGTCCTTTATTTATTTACTTGCTTGCTTATTTTCTTACTTACTTTTCAAGTATTTTTGTTTGCTAGATTAAGAACCATTTTATTTATGAGTTTGTGAATTTTCAAGGAGGAACTCTTACACTTAAATGAACCTGTAAGAAGCCCATAGAAAAGCAAGTGCCTGCAGCGCTAATAATGAGAACTGACAAGGCAATCCTGCTGGGTTTATTTATGACCTTCTGCCTTTGTTAGCTCTTGTGAGAAATTCCTTTCTAACCATAACAATATTGTTGGAGTTTGGCACTGTACAGAGAAATCCTACCGAGCCCCGAGGCCCACAAACTGGCACTCATTCAGCTCATAACAGATTGCTAAGCTTGTTGTAGTTTTACATTTTCCTTCACTCCTTTTTTATTTAATTCATAAGTAGTTTTCACCAATTTTTATATATGTGGTTTTAAATATATATATATATATATATGTATGTGTATATATATATATATAGCTGTTATTCTCAGAGCCAAAATCCATTATTTCCTTGAATCAATGTCATACCTATTTAAGAGTTGAGGAGAATTCAGAAGAGGACAGGCTACTGGAAAGCAAGAAGAGACAGGTCTGTTCTGCACAAGGACAGGTTTTGGAAGTCAGATCACATCCTACAAACTGATGGACCATTGTGGCACTCCTAAACCAATCTCGTGTGATTACTCATTCTAAAGTGAGCTCAGTAGAACAAATCTGCCTCAGGTTGCAATTTTATAATACTCTGGTTATTATTTCAACCCCTTTTGGTACTTTAAGAACCTGTTTATTCGACCTTATGTGCTTTTTTCTGCAATTTCCAAATAGGAAATTTTAAAAAGCATCAATTGTGAGAGGATTGTGTTAAAAATTGTAATTTTTGGGATCCTTGGATGGCTCAGTGGTTAAGTGCCTGCCTCTGGCCCAGGGCATGGTCTTGGAGTCCCCGGATTGAGTCCCACATCAGGCTCCCTGCATGGAGCCTGCTTTTCTCTCTGCCTGTGTCTCTGCCTCTTTCTCTCTGTGTCTCTCATGAATAAATAAATACAATCTTTAAAAATATTGTAATTTTTGGAAGTAAAAGAAAATCAGTTATGTAGAACATGTAACTCTTAAGATGAGACCCTTCACAGAAGTTTTCTGTATGGAGTTATTTAGAGCACAGGAGATACATAAACTCAAAGCGGTGGTTCAGTATTTCTGAGAATTGGTCCTTTTTTTTTTTTTTTTTTTTTAATTTTTATTTATTTATGATAGTCACAGAGAGAGAGAGAGAGAGAGAGAGAGAGAGGCAGAGACATAGGCAGAGGGAGAAGCAGGCTCCATGCACCGGGAGCCCGATGTGGGATTCGATCCCGGGTCTCCAGGATCGTGCCCTGGGCCAAAGGCAGGCGCCAAACCGCTGCGCCACCCAGGGATCCCGAATTGGTCCTTTTTTATTCGATGTTGCCAACAATGACAAAATAGCTGTTTCTATTCTGTTCTATTTATTTATTTTTAAGATTTTTATTTATTTATTCATGAGAGAGACAGAGAGAGTAGACACCTAGGCAGAGGGAGAAGCAGGCTCCCTGTGTGGTGACCCTGATGTGGGACTCGATCCCAGGCCCCAGGGATCACGCCCTGAACTGAAGGCAGACGCTCAACCATTGAACCACCCAGGTGCCCCTCTTTTCTATTTAAAGTATCTAGAGACACATGACTTCTATTTCTTCTGAGACTCTTCAGGTTCAAGATGGCACTTTTGTGGGACCCATTTAACTAGAAGTACTTGTGTCTGTATTTATCTCTTTGAAAGGATTAGGTTGTTAGGCTGGTGCCTGTTGTATCAAAAATCCACACTATTGAAATCAATATTTATATTTTTGCTTTATTCTACTTATCTATTACCAAGTTTTAAATTTTCCTTCAAGCATCTTACTCAAGTATATACAAAACAGACTTGCTAATGGAGACCATGGGGAAAATTCTATTAAAAATCTAAGCCTTATAGGGGTGCCTGGGTGGCTCAGTTAGTTGCATGTTTGTTGATATCAGCTCAGGTTATAATCTCAGAGTCGAGGAATCAAGCCCCACATCAGGCTCCATCCTCAGCACAGAGTCTGCTTGTCCCTCTCCTTCTACTACTTCCCCACACATGTGCATCCTCTCTTGCTCTCGCTCACTCGCTTTCTCTTTCTAAATAAATAAATAAAATCTTAAAAAAAAACTTAGCCTGAAAAAATGTGAAAACTATGCATATGAGCATTAATTAGTTTGTCCAACTTTCTCTTTGATTTCCTTCCCATATACACTTGCAATGTTTTCACATCTATTCTGAAGATACTAATATGATTTCATGCTACTACTATTCATCTGTTACCCATTCTTTGAATGGGCCTTTTTTAAAGTTTAAAGTTATGCCTTTAGAGTGGGCATAAATTAATATTCTGTTCATTATTGCTGTGGCTCTGTATGAAAGACTGTTCAAATCTCCAGGGTCCCCCTTTGTTTTGTTTCTTTTGCAAAAGAAGCTTCAGCATTTTTTAAAGTGGTATCTGCTCAAGTACAAAGAAAGAAAAAAATTCTTCCAGATCTGATCACCTAAAATAATTACTGTTACCATTGTCTTGAGTATCAGTTGATACCTCTTAGGCATTAAAAAAGACACACATGTATTTTTTATATGTACACATAAATGCATATATATTCATATAATATTTTATATATTTTACATCAAGGAGATCATGTATTCTGTGGTTACCTGATTTTCACTCAATACTCTTTTCAATAAAAATTATATTTTAATATGTATTTTTAATAATTATTATATATTTTAAATAATCCACTACTATGTTGACCATTAGATGGTTTCTAACTTTTTTTTTTTGCCATTTTTTTAACATCTAGTTTTCTTGTTACTTCTTTTTTTTTTTAATTTTATTTATTTATTCATAGAGACACAGAGAGAGAGAGAGAGAGAGAGGCAGAGACACAGGCAGAGGGAGAAGCAGGCTCCATGCAGAGAGCCTGACGTGGGACTCGATCCAGGATCTCCAGGATCATGCCCTGGGCTGCAGGCGGCGCTAAACCGCTGCGCCACCAGGGCTGCCCTCTTGTTACTTCTTTTTAAATTTATCCCCACATTATGTGATATAATAAAAATTATGATGGTTAATATTTATTAAATAGATTATTAAGCTCAACTTATGCTTTATTAGGCCTAAGTTATTAAGATCAGTTCTCTCCATGTCTTTGAGACAAAGATCCATTTTATAGATGGAAAACTGAGGCTTGGATATGTTAATCCACTTGCCTGGTCTATACCACTAGGAAGTGATGGAGCAAAGACCTGAACACAGCTTCACAGCCTGGGATGACTACCTTTTCCAATCCCTTTTTGGCATTCAGTGTTTATCATTGGTAACATTACATTCTGAAGGCTATTTATTTAATGTAATATTGATTGTTAATGTAACTATTTACCTGACACATAATTATCTGGTAAATATTTGTTACGAAAAATGGAAGGATGCATTCATGCCCCTATTTGCTCATCCTATTTTTATAAGTGAGATGATTTTCTAGAAGTCATTTGCAAATTCTTTATCCTGGTCTCAAAATGTAATTTACAAAGAGTGGTTAAAAAACACCAAACCGTGTGTCTGAAATGTGTGTATATTTATATGTGCATGTAGGCATTTATATTTTCAGCAACTGGTTATTGAGCATAAGCTTAATGCTTATTCATAATTATATCTAATCATCACCTTAGCATACGTGATATTTTCCCTGTTTCTTGGGTGGTGAATCTGAGGCTCAGTGAGGTTTAAGTACCTTGTCTGCAATTGGGTGAAGCAATGATAGGGACAGGACTTGATTCCAGACTGCTCTTCTTACTCCAGAATTCGTATTGGAACTGCTCCATTATTACTGTAAACCTACGTTCTGATAAATATTTAATGAGCACTTACTGGTGGTAGGCATCATGCTTGGTGCCTTATGTATAGCAACTTATTGAACTCTCCCATCAAACTATGAGGCCATTATTTTTATCATTCTCCAGCTACCTACAGATGAGGGGTGGAGGGGTAGAGGCTTGTGGGGCTACGTTATTTGCCAGAGCCCTTGGAATTTGCTAAAGAGAGGCTGGGTTAGGGTCAGCTGTGTGGTTTCAGAACCCAGATTCTTTGTAACCACCATGGTCCACATCTGAAAAGATCACTGCTTGATACAATATAAAGGTTAAAAAGAAAAACAACTAAAATTAATGAATGCCTTTAAAAAAGCAAGTTTCATTAGAGGAGGGGAATCTGATGTAGAGATTTGGAAGACTCTATGGCACCTTCCAGGGATATGACTGGAGTTTAAATCCAATTTTATTTCAAAACTTATGATTTACTGAGATAAAAGAGGAATTAGGCTTGCACATCAGGTTACTGAAGTCCTTTCCCTGTTTAGAAGTTTAGGAAAGCAAAGGGAATGTGAATTTTACCATTCTGCCTTTTGAAATCCTGTGTCTTAATCTATTTATGCTGACTTTCAGACTGCTAGTAGTGGACTCCAGTGCCCATGAGAGAAAACCTTTCTTGTGGGCCCTGGAATGTGTTCCAAGTGACAGGATAATTACTCGTAAGTGTGAGGCTCAGTAACACTATTGCAGGCGCATAAATGGCACTGTTGAGAGGTCACGTGTTTGAGGGTGCAACGTGCTGGCCTCCCAGACCTAATTCAGGCCTTATTGATGATGACATTTGTAGTAGTAGTAGTATCACCATCATCATTATTGGTATATGCAGGTTTCTCCCTGAAACCCTGAATAGGTTTATGACTACCTCCTTTTGAGAAGCAGTTTTTGAAGTAATAGGTTATAAAATGGTTATATGCTCTTAGGAAAAATTATCATGTAAAATTGCTCTTGAGTGCTAGCACTTGAGGTGTTAAGTGACCGGCTGCCCCTGTACATAGATGGAAAAGGACTCATTTTGGAAACCTCTTATCGAAGTGAGTCTGTGAATCATACCTGAAAATAAGAAAAATTCATGTTTTTGAGTTTGACTTTTGAGGGAGGTACTGAATATGTTGTAGTTCATTTTAAAATATAAAAATAGTCTTCACAAAACATTTCCATCTATAATGTAGTCTGGCTACTCTTGTAAAAAAATTATCTGGATTCTCTACTTTTTTCCCTAAATTAACTCAGAAGTCTTAAAAATAATTTCTGTGAAACCATAAAAATTTTGGATTGCTTTTATATTGAAGCCATTAGACTATTTAATTTTTTTTAAGATTTTATTTATTTATTCATGAGAGACACAGAGAGAGGCAGAGACACAGGCAGAGGGAGAAGTAGGCTCCATGCAGGGAGCCCGACGCGGGAATCAATCCTGGAACTCCAGGATCATGCCCTGGGCTGAAGGCAGGAGCTAAACTGCTGAGCCACCCAGGGATCCCCTAGACTATATAATTTTAATGTATCTTTAAATACTGTAAAAATAACTCATTCATAGATACTTTGACATTATTGTTGATGAGGAGATCATCATTCAAAGAAGGAAAATGGAAATTGAGCTGATGTCGCCTTAGTATTTATTGTATCGTTAATTCTATTTTTATTTTTTAAAATTCTATTTTTAACTTATTCTTTAAAACCAGAGTGATTTGAATCCTGTGTCTAATATATAACTTGGCATCAGGAAATCATATTTTAAAAGTGATGTCCTTCACAGTTTCCTTATCATTTGCTTTATTCATTATATTGACCCACTGACAAAATAAGCATGTAATCCCCACTTGACAACTGAATAAAAGATTAAGTTGTCTTGCACCCAGCTTCTGACCCCTTTACATCCAGCACTTTCTACTGCAGCAGAGTCCTCCCTCTTGCTAACATTTTGTTATTTGTGACTCTTAGTCATTATGAGTGTTTTTATCATTCTGCGGATAGTCACTTTCCTATACTAGAATATTTGATATAACCTCATTGATAGAAATACTGTAGAAAGTCTGTATTCATGAACAGAGTGCAGGCGGTCCTTGTCTTACTCATTAAAAAGCTTAGGAGTGATCAATCCAGCCAGGGCACCTGAGAAATGGAAAAAACTGGCCCTTCTGTTCCTTCCCATCTCTTTTGGGTTGCTACTTTTGAGGCTTTCATTTTAAAACCCAATTCCTATCCCTTACTGGATGTGGTTTTAGAGCCTGCAGAGCCCTTGTCACTACCCACTGGGATGACAAGTGGGAGAGGAACGCTCTCCCTCCTCCCAGCTACTGCCTGTGGCCTCCCGGTTCCCTTGCACTGGACCCCGTTCCACACCGTTCAGGCTCTCTCTCCCATGGCCTCTCCCTGTGATTCACAATCACGATAGCTCACACTTACTGGCATTGTACTCCACCAGCCCTTTTACCTACAATTTCTCATTTAATTCTCACAACAACTCTCTTGGGCAGGTCCTAGGATTTCCCCCAGTTTATAGATGAGCAAAGCAAAGCACAGAAAGGTGAACTGTGTTGCCTGGTCCTACTTACTAAGTGTGGCAAAGCTCGAGTTTGAATTTTAGTCCTCTTAGGCCAGGGCTTCCACTGTGGAACATGCTAACAGTCATTCAATAGCCCCGGCCATTCTGCAGGAGGTAAATGTGGCTTGGCATCATGGGGGAGGCAGCTGTGCAGCTTGAACTGGTGTCCGTGGCAGAGCAGCCTTACCAAGATGGGAGTGCATGGCTCTCGGACGGAAGTATGGCTTCCCCAAGCAAAGAATGCAAAGGTTCATTTCAGGTTAGACTCGGTTGCTGAGGTTTTAGCTGCCGTCCACGGTAGCATGTCGGCTCTCCTGAAGGGAGAAAGGACCGCGACATTGTTCTACCTTCTCTCTCCCTACTTCCCTTCTGATCCAGGACTGCTACACCCCCCCCCCCCCCCCCCCCCCACCACCACCGCTGGGCTTTGCATACTGCTCCTGCTCTGGACTGTCTGCATTTCTGCTACCATGTTGGTGGTTCACTACTCTCTTGCCGTGTCTCCTATATTGATTAGATTTCACGGCATTGGGTTTTTTGGTTTGTTTTCTATCAGCATTGTTTGTGACATACTAATATTTTTAACTCTAGCGCATTCAATCTCATGGCTGTGAATACATCTCTAATTTATGTTGCTGGAGAATTAGATAGTCTCCAGTTTTTGTTGTTGCAGTACTGAAACAATGTTTTTCTGCATGTATAGGCCTCCTTATGTACATATGCCAGAGTACACACTTAGGAGTGGACTTCCTGGGTCATTAGATAAAAGCACCTTCAGCCTTACGATGTGCTTACAAATTTTGTCCAAAGTGGTTATACTAATTTATATTCCCACTAGCTGTGCCTGGAAAAGCATTAAGTGCATATTTTCCTCTCTCCAATATTTTTTAATTATGAAACTTCAGTTGGAAGTATTATTTCATTTGTCGTGGGGTTTTTTTCCATTTATTGTTGATAAGAATATCATCTAATCATCTTACAAAGAAACTTCACCACAAGAAGTATATAAGAGAAATACTAGGGCAGCCCAGGTGGCTCAGTGGTTTAGCTCCTGCCTTCAGCCCGGAGCATGATCCTGGAGACCTGGGATCAAGTCCCATATCGGGCTCCCTGCATGGAGCCTGCTTCTCCTTCTGCCTGTGTCTCTGCCTCTCTCCGTCTTTCATGAATAATAAAAATAATCTTAAAAAAAAAAGAGAGAGAAATACTAAAAGACATATATGAGAGAAATAACTGCCTTGGCCATGCAAAAATCAGTGGAGATAGGACAGTTCTGCCTTACAAAAGAATCCCAAATAATAAACGTAGAAGGAATGAAGGAACTAGAAAATCAGCATTGGAACACCTTGCGACAGGCAGGGTCCACTGACAAATGCTAAAATTGTGGGCAAAACTTGAAGGAGAAACAAGATACTTGCATTGCTTCAAATTATGTTCCCCCAAATGTTAACTTATTCTGTACAATTTTAACATACACTCACAAATTCTTTGTTACTCATCTAGGAGGTAGAACTTACTTCCCCTTCTTTGGGTGTGAGCTAGACCTAATGCCTCCCTTCTTGTGAATAGGATATAGAAAGGGGAAAAATAGCTTGACCATGGAGAAATCTGGCAGACACCACTTTCACCAAGTGATCAAGGTTGACCTCACCTCTCCTAAGTCCTGCCTCTGTCATACCATGATAGGATGCCTTGTAGATGACACTTTATGTCTGCGATATTCTTCCCTGAAGTCTGTAAGCTCAGCCTCATCATGAGAAAACACCAAACATGCACAAATTGAAGAATGAATGTGCAATGGTTACGTGCAATGTTAAGACGAGGCATACTGGGTGAAGGAGTGCATAAGAAGAACACCCAGAACTCTGCCAGTTTCGTTTAAGTCTAAAGTTACTTCAAAATAAAAAGTTTTTTAAAATCCAATGAGGGATTAGGACAAGTATGTCTGTTCGTCCGGTTCCCGTGAACAGAGAAAATGTCAAAACAACTAAGTTTTAGTATTGTCGTATAAGTAAAACTTCCCTTTATTCCATGTAGACTCAGTACAATCTGTGAGTTGTGTGTTTTTCTATTTGTTTTTTTAAGTTGCTAATTTATTTTCAGTTCCTATAGGTCTTACTATTTTAAAGTATTTCATTGCTATATACTGAAGAAATAAGTGTCTCCTGAGGGTTCATGCCTTTTTGTTTTTAAGTTTTATTTTCAGAATTTCTACGTGCTAAGCATTGTACTTCTAAGATAAACAGTAGTTTTTTACCATGAGACATGCAAAAGTTGGTGTTGATTGCTTTTCTGTTATAAAGATTTATGATATGCTTTCAGCAATAAAAACTGGTATCAGTAGACAAACTCTAAATCTTACATATTTACAGATCTTGTTAGTTTGTCAATTTGCTTTCAAAGCACATGGGTCATTCATACCTTACAGTTTCATACCTGACTTTGATATTTGTAAAGCACAAACCCGTAAACCCTTACCCCTCCTCCTGCATGTAACTAGCTGGTTCTCCCCCTACGTGTCTTAGGACTTGTCACCAACGGTTTTGGAGTAGGCTATCTAGAAAATAGAATCTGTTGAAGCCAAATGTTACTCATAATGAGTTTTTTAGACACTGTTGTGCTGTTTTAAGGGTCAAGTATGTATTTCAATTCATTTCTGCATTGATTCTTACATACAACTGAAATAAGCAGGGCAACTGTGTAGACTCCCCGAATTCCTGCAATCTAGGAAAAACACCCATGACTAACCTAGGCTGTGGTTACTGAGGCATTTGCTGCAATCACTGTTGTTCCTTTATTTGTTAAATTTTATGTAATGCTAAAATACATGGATCTTTAACCATTTACAAATTTATTAAGTAAAAAAAAAATTTATTAAGTAGTATCCATAATTTTAATCATGTTATGAAAGCATTCTTTGTATGTAAACACTTGAAAACATGTTTTTTTTTTTTCTTTAAAAATGTTTAAGATTTCTCTCCTGGCATTCTTCTGCATTCCTTTTCCTCCTTGATAATATTACAAGTCACCCATTAGACCTCTGTTGGCTCCCTGGCTCCTAAAAATGTTAGTCCATGTTGCTCAGCGTCCAGGGACAGAAGTGGTTCACAGCAGCCCTCGTCCCCCGTCTCTCAACCTTTCTCCTAGCTCCCCAGCATGCTTATCTTCCTGGCTCCCACCATGGTATCCCTCCCTGAGCTCTTGCCTTTCCACATTGTTCCCTGTGCCTCTAGTCCTCTGCCCAGCACTTGTACAGAGGGCACATGTTCACTCTGGTCCGGACCCACTCAGACTGCAGCCCCAGGGCCAGCATGCGCCAGCTGAGGACACCCCTTTCTGGATTCCACTCACTTACTAATGCACCTCTCCGACTCAGAATTCCTTCCTTTCCTAAGAATTCATCTGTTTAGCTGTTTGTCTCTTTTCATTGAGACTCTGTGAGAGAGGGACATTGAAGAGTACAGAATCACAGTCCAGGCCAACATTTAAATATCAAGTGTCATTCACATGTAAAAATGGCCTTCTACCTTTGCCCCACCTCTTCTCACCCATCCCATAGCTTCATCTGCAAACCTTAGTGCATGCCCCAGAAGGAAGTCTCTCCCCAAATTATTCATTATTTTCACTTTATTATGTAGCTTGAATCTCACTGGTTGTCATTTGTATTAATAAATATATTCTTTAAGATGCCATTGCTCTTAGAATAATGAAGGGCCAGCAGTTATTCACATGAGTCTTTTTTGTGTGTTTTCAGCATTGACTGACTTGGGCTTTGGCTTGAGGTTAGGAAGGGTCTGGAGGCTCTTGGCTATGTTGGACCATGAAATCAGTCAAACACCTTTTTTTGTTCTCTGTAGGAACAAGAGATTGGAGCTAATTAGATACTGTAGTTTCACCATATAAGAAAAATATACATGATATATATGGTACTTTAGAAGGTGCTAAATCAATGGTAGTGACAGTTGTTGTTGCTAAAAACTCATGATGGTTATGTTCATCATTATTTTCATTTGTGAGCACAGGCCTAGGAGTGTAACCAAGCAGGATAATGTTATTCCCAGATGAAAGTTAATCCCAAACTCCATACAATGAAAAGAAAACTATAAATGAAATTTCTTACCAAATAATTTTTATGTTCAAGACTGCCCACACTGTGTTAAAGGGTCTGTTCATTGTTCTTCCTAGCCTACATAACATCTTGAGACTGTTGTTAATAGTGGAAGAACAGAGAATCTCCCTGGGCAGAGTTCAAAAACTGAGAATAATTTAGGATCCCCTTGGGGCTTCTGCAATGGAAAAAAAATTCCCTTACATGATGCATATTTCATATTTATATTGTTTACCACGTCTAAATTTAGAATGGCAGTGCATTTCATATCAGAGTTCTAATTCAAGGACCTTTGAGGCTAGCTTCTATTTTAGGTGCTGATTTTGAAAAATCAAAGGAAATCTAAACATTTTTCACAATTTTTGCTTATGATAGTTTGCTTAACTCTGAATCCCACTTTTGTAAAGTATCAGTTTAGTTGATTACCCTGTAAATGTCCCATTAAAATGAGAGTTACCCATAATGGAATCTTGGCTTGAGAAAAGGAAAGCAGTTCTTGGCTATATCATTACAATGAATTTTGACTCATGAATTTTCTTTGCATTTATCCTTGGCTTTGGCTGGGGGTTTGTCATTTGTGGAGCTTGTGACTATGTTTAAATTAACATCAAACACTTTTTTTTTTCCAGTTGGCCTCATATATCTTAAGGCTATGTGTTGTATATATTGTCACGTACAATGAAGAGATAAATATTTGTTATTTGGACATGTTTAAATAGAAAGTGATATATATAACTTGGAAAGAAGATGCTTTTAGAGCCTCACAATTACTGCTTTGAAGGATTTTTTTCATGGATTCTGTTTTTCTGTGCCTTTGCATTTTTTTTATTCGTTTAGACAGGAGGCCTAAGCTTTTAACTCATTCGCTGTCTAGACAAATGAAAGCAGCAGGGACTTTTTGGGTTGCACACAGGTTTGTGCCGAGAAGAAACCTGCAAACATCATAGAGATTGAACAGAGTCACTGTGAGGTTTTTCCTTTTGTATATATGTCAGTCCAATTATTGACTTAATTCTAATATCAATTTCAAGGTGTATTTGTATCACATGTCCAGAATGATGGTTCTAAAGTAAAGTTGGAAGGGATGAGATGATTTCACAGTGTGTGAAGTATCAGTTTCTAAAGAACTAGGCAATCTAATGAGGGTGGGGGTGGTTAGCCTCAGGGATGCTAATTGGAAACAGGGGGCCAAGAATTCATTGCTAAATTTTGATAGTGAAGTCAGTAGTTTTCACTAGAGCACTTCTGGTAAATATTTAGAAAGATTTGCATGTGCTAGCTTACTTTGTGTGGTATTTGCAGCTGTATTTTACCACAAAGCATATAAATTCAGTGACATTCACAGTGACCAGTCAAATCTATCTTTTCTTCAGTACCGCACCTGGGCAAGGAATCATGCTGTCCTTAAGAAAGTTAGGGTCTAGTTGGAGAGAGAAAAAGAAAAAGAAAAAAAAAATGCATGCCTGAATTTGGCACTCTATATTCTGAAAAGGAGAAGAGACACTATTCCCACTTTTGAAGAAGACTGAGAGACTTTTTAAAAGACCATTGAACTGGCATTTTAACCTGTGCGTCAAGCCCATGGGAAGTCACAGTGAGAAATCATTAACTGTATCCTATTAAAATCCTTAAACAAGAGACCTGAACTAGTCTCATTGATTGAAATATCTTCTCTGTTTCTAATTCAGTGTTTATCCTCATGCTCTCTTGGGGCACTTCTGAGCAAGAGATGCCCAAATGTGTGCGCTGCTCTGCAGCTCTCTATCAGAGACTGATCTAATGCTATCAGCTAATTGTATTGAGGACCACAGCTTAGAGTATTTTGGAGTTGATTTGGTTTTTTAAAAACCCACTTATTTAATTAAACAAGGGAGTAAGATTTTCTGACTTATTCCCAGGTCTTTGAGACAGTAAGACATCACCAGCATTGACGGAATTTATCCTTTAGGAAGCTAACTTCCTGGATAAACTGAATAGTATCAAAACCAAAGATCCCTCTTGGTGTAGTAAAGTCACAGCATATTAACAATATTTTTAGGGAGGATCATATACAATATGTAGACGTGAGAGAATATTTATATTTAATGTATGTCTGTTTCACATCTATGTGAAAATGCCTTCTGTGCTCCTGGTTCACAGCGTGTTCCATATACATTCCTCTGCCATGCCCTTCCCCACCCTGTCCCTTTGTATTGAATCAGGAACATATTTGTGCTCTACGTTAATTCATAAGTGTTTCTCTTGTCAGAGTCTTGATAGGATTGTTACTGCTCCCCGGTGGCATTTCATTCCAAGTGCAGTGAAATCTCTTGTACTTGTCACTTGGATTAGAATGGAAATTTTACATGGGCAGAGGGTGGAGAGATGATGGTTACAGAGGGAAAGTCTTTACAAGGAACTTTCATTTAAATTAAATTTTAAGTGAAACAAGCTTTTCTTTTTTAAGGCATTGATTTTCTAAAGATAAATTAACCATCGACGGTAGAAGCTATATTATTTTTGGTGTACTGGAAAGTTTTAAATATCCTGAGTGATGTCAGATACTGAAAACCCAACCTAAGAGCAAGATTTTACTTACTCAGACCGTCCTGGCAAAATCCTGAATTTACTGTGTACAAGCCCATGAGGTCATCCCCTCACCCGTCACTCCATCAATACAAAGGAAAGATGCAAGGAATACTGTGGGGCAGGGGACTCTAGCCCCTTAAAAGAGTCCTCCCTGCAATTACCTTACCTGCCAGCTTTCCAGCAAGATAAATGGAAGCACTGTAGCTTGAAGGTGCCTTGGTTAGAATGAGATGCAGTAAGGTCTCTCTGTTCTTTACAGGCATCATAGATCTGATAGTACTTATAAAAGAAGAATAGAGTTGGTGCCCTGCTGACTAAATTGTCCTCTAGAGGAGTATTAGTTACAGAGCTTCTTTGTTAAGTAGGCTGAATGTTTAAACCACTGTTGAACTTCTTTTATTAACATGTTTTAAGATAGCTATACATATGGATACCCTAAGTGTCTGCAGGGCGGGAATATTTCTCTATAATTTACATATAAAAGTTATGTGTATGTATAATAGTAATATAGAAATTATATCTTTTTATTACTCTTCTGTTACACTGAGTCTAGTCAGCGCTGAAATTCTGATGACATGTGAACACTAAGAAAGCCACCGTTTTTATATTTTTCTCTTGGTATTTCCTTGATCAGCTTGTTGAATAACAGAAACGTTTTTCATGCTTTTGCAGCTTGAATGAAGCCTTCTTAACACCCATCCGTGTCACTTGTTCAACCATAACTTGGAATTTTAAGGGAGGACAGGGATGGAATTTATAGGTCGTGTGGAGAATTTTACAAATTTCCAAGTAACCATTTGTTTTTTTGTTTTTGTTTTTTTATGAAGAAAGATTTGCATGAGATTATTTAATTTGAAATAATGGCGTTTAAAAAAATCTATGTCAAGCCTTTTCTGTCTAATCCCATATGCAGTATAATAAAAGATAATGGTTTTATATCTAGTTATCTACCTTTTTTTTTTTCCTCTAAAGAAGCATCAGATCCTACTCCACCCCCCAGCTGATTGTTGTCTGATTGGCCCTTGGTTTATTAGTGATACACATTTGTTAGGTATTAACGTGTCTACACAGGGAGCCCGCCAGCCATCCTCACTGGGGGCTCCGTGGGTTATTCTGACACCTTCAGAGTGCTGCACTCTCTGGCTTCCGTTCAGAATTTTCCAGGTGGATGCAGATGTGCAGCCAGACCGTATTTGGTGAAACTACAACAATTCCTGACACACAGTGTGTCATCCTGCAGTTCCACTGAGGCCTGTCTCTCTCTGATTTACCCCCAACGAAGAGGAAAAGGCAGAAGAGGTCATACCAGAAACACTGCTGCTCCTGGAATCAGGGATTGGCACACTTTTTCTGAAAGGGCCCGAGAGTAAATATTTTAGGCTTTGGGGGCCCCAGGGTCTCTGTCAGAGCCTCTGTTGCAGCCCCAAAGCAGCTGTGGACACTATCTAAAGGAACGGTGGGGATAGTGTTCCAGTAAAACGTTGCAGACGATGAAATTTGAATTGCAAGTATTTTTTCATAGATCACAAAATATTACTCTTGATTTTTTTTTTCCAGTCATTTAAAAATGTTTGGTTTGTGGGCAGAGCAAAAATTGGTCGGGTCCAGTGAGACCCCAGCCAGAGCTTGCAGGGGTGTGAAGAGCCCGCTGGGTGGGCCTTCACACTCCTGTGGGTTGCTTACATTAGGTTAGGGAGGGAGTGCCTCTGGATTTGGGATTTAGAGAATTATCCAGGGCCCAGCTCATCTCCCACACTCCTGCACCCATCCCTGCTCTGGGGCCTTGCAGAGCATGTGGGAATCAGCAGTCAGCCTGGGGAGGGAGGTTGGGACATGTGGAACTTGCCACAGTTTCTCTTTCAGACCACCCATGTGCGTGCATGTATACACTCTACCAGCTTTTGTTTCTAGAAACTCAGATAATCCCCTTGATTTCTGAAGTGTGAATATTTTCTACATTGTACGTAGCATGTCACTTGCTCAGTAACCTTCCTCCGCTTCTGATCCTGCTTTGCAAAGTTGTATTCAGTTTCAAAAGTCTGAATCCAACTCTTGTTGAACTGAGTAATGAAGTTAAATACAATGTTTGACCAGCTGACTGTGTGCAAAATCATGCAACTTTGTGTGCCCTGCGTAGACATGTTTGTATAGTTTTTTTTCTCTGAAGTCTGAAAAACGTGATCCCATTTGCCTCATTTCGTTGTGGAAATTTGATGATACTTTCTCTAGCGGTGATATGTTCAATCTGTGCTGTTAACCATTATGTTTGTTATTCATAAGCACAGTTATGGGACATTGAAGATTACTCTCTACTTAGAGGTTATTCTTCTTAGCATAAGAAATTTTTTCTTTTTCTGTAACATTCATTTTTCTGAGGTCTTCATAGCTATTTAGAATGTATTTTTAAATCTTTGGCAATTTTGCTGTTAAAAAAAGGGAGAAGTTAATCATATGAGACAGCAGATGGTTAACAGATAAACTTTCCAGGAGACTGGGATCCTAATCCTGAGTTTGCTTTGTGACATTAGGGGAGACCCTGAAGAGCTGTAACCAGCTGTACTTTACCTGGTCCCTTTTGTATCTCCTGGTCTAGATTCATTCTTTAGATCCTAAGCATCTACCTCCACCAGTTTCAAAGTCCTAGTTTCAGAAGTCCCAGGAGTAAGCAATGAGGTAAAATTAAACATTAATAAAGTTGAATGAGTAGAGGGTATAAATTAGAATTGCATATGCTTTGTAGACGATAACATAACCCAGCATTTCTGATCCCATTCTGCAGCATTTAGTCCTAGATCATCAGGACAAATAACTTTATACTGCAAGTCAGCCTTTAGAACCCTGCCAGCACTTGCTCTGGGCCCCCCATGGCTCTGCAGACTTCTAGTGACTTGGGAGTGCAGTCACTGTGCAGGCTGGTGCTCCTGACGGTGACCTGCTCTGGGCCCTGGTGTCACAGCAGTGAGGAAGGCCAGGCTCAAATCTCTCCTTTTTTCATTCTGACAAGGGTGTGGAAGTCTTTGTTCTCCTTTCTCCTCTCTCCTTCCATCATCTCCTTTAGTAAATGGTTCTGTCCTGAGTGGTGTAACCTTCAACAGTAACTGACTAGCTGGGCCTCAGTTTCTGTGTCTGTCAAATGGTGATTTCATTAACTGCCGTACGGAGCGTTAGGAACAAATTAGTTGGCATTAAAAATTGTTTAGCTTTAAAAGTGTTATTAAAAAGTAAGGGATGACAGGATATTATTTCTGTCAACATAACCTCAAAGGGATTTATTTGCACAATATCATACAAAAAAGTACATATCACTATTTCATTATAATGACGCAATTATTTAGAATGTAAGAATTTCTCACCACAAGGTTAAAATTTTGCTGTTCTTTGGGGTGCCTGGGTGGCTCAGTCAGTTGAGCATCCAACTCTTGGTTTCGTCTCAGGGTCATGAGATCAGCCCTATGTAGGGCTCCACACAGCACAGAGTCTGCTTGAGATTCTCTCTCTGCCTGTCCCACACCCTCTGCTTGCACATGGACACACCCTCTCAAATAAGTTAATAAAAATTTGCTATTCCATTAGAATATTAGAGTTTGAAATTAAAACAGTCCTTTCAGTGTTGACTCTGGATAGAAGGATCCAGAACAGTAGTTTTCAGTGTGTTGAAGCCACCATTCCATTCAGATGGTAAGTCACCACCTCAAGTGCTGTTTTCTGGGACTCAAAAGTAAGTGTGTCGGACTAGGTGCTGACAGCTTAGAGGAAAGCAGCCGGATGGCTTTAGGAAAGAAAGGTACAACTTTATTTACCTTAGGGCCAGAACAGCTCTTAGGGTGCAACTCACAAGAGACCTCCTGAAAGTCCTCTAATAACAAGTGGCCATGCTCTGAGTTTTGGGTATTATCTAGAAAAAACTGTCTCTGAAAGGAACATTGTTATGATTTTTAAATAGTTTTTTGGTCAGGAATGGGTCTAGGTATGTTACTTTATAAATATATGGTGTTCCTTTCTTTCTCAGGACCTGTCTGGCTCCATCGATGACCTCCCCACAGGAACAGAGGCCACCCTGAGCTCAGCAGTCAGTGCATCGGGGTCCACGAGCAGCCAAGGGGATCAAAGCAACCCGGCTCAGTCACCTTTCTCTCCACACGCATCCCCCCATCTCTCCAGCATCCCTGGGGGCCCATCGCCTTCTCCTGTTGGCTCTCCTGTGGGAAGTAACCAGTCACGATCTGGCCCGATTTCTCCTGCAAGTATTCCAGGTATTCATTTCTTTAATGATTATTATTTTACTCTGTAGTGAAGACAGACCTAGTGTTCATCAATAGTGACATACATTCCACTGCTTTTTTACTATTGAAAACTTGATGATAGGACCACGTACTAGAAGCTTAACTTTGTGAATTGTCACCAAAGCGTTTGAGAGTTCCAGTTCCTAAAAATAATCAACAATGAATATAAACAATTTCTCTGATATTTTTGGTTTGGACATTTACCTTATGCTAGAAAATTATTCTCAGCATATTTTGTTGTAATGACTCTGTTCAATAAGATGCTCTGTTGGTAAGTGCCACTGAGGTGAGATTGTGTACAAGAATTGGCTGTAGATCGTATGGTTCTATTTAATTTATGCTATAGCAGTTATTTTGTAACCCATGTTTTGTGTTTATGCTCACCTGTATTTTACTTGGGCCCACACACATCCAAGTCCTTGTTACTGATAGAAATGTACCTTCTAATTTTGATATGAGGAGTTCATGTTCCAGTTAACTCCCATTCAGTATTTCGGTGATCATACAACTTCTGTCTGTATCTTCAGCTTCCCTTATTATGTACGTAGGGTTATTTGTCTGTTTGTCCGTCGCGTCCAGCTTTCTTATGTCAACATTACCCATTTCTTTTATCAGCAAACTAAATGTAATTTTTTCCCTCGTAACTTTTGCTAACATGATCTAGGTGGCTGTCAGAAAGTACCTCTTACTAACCTATTAGAACTAATATTAAAGATAACTTTTCTGATAGTTTACTCTGTTGTCTTGAAGCATGGATGGTAGATTTACCCCTTATTCACATTTTATTTCTTTTATATTTAAAAAATGTTTATTATGGGATGTTTTATACATAAGCATAAGAACATGCTAATCGTGAGACATAACCATCAAAGAATACTCATTAACCCACTCTCCAGCTTAAGAATTGGAGTATGACCAGTGTTGTTGGTCCACCTTTGTGTTCCTCCCTTATCTTCAGGCTTCTTCCTCTCCTCTGCCTCAAATACTGTTTGAATATGTTTTTAGTGTTTCTTTTTGGAGTTTTTTTTGAAGAATTTTATTACAGAAATTCATAGGATATATATTATTAGTTTTGTTTAGTTTTGAGATTTATAGAAACGTACTTGTAGAAACATATTTAGCATGACTATATAATTTATCAACCAAGCTGAGACACGGGGGGCATGGAAAGGTCACTATTAATAATTACAGGACAACAAGCATAAACTAGGGAGGTTCTTGGCAAAACAGAAAATGTGGTTACCCCATTTGTACTACAAATGGTCTCCTAGAGTTTGCTTTTTTGACTAAATGTTCTGTTTCTAAGATTCATCCATATTTTAGATACAGCTATAATTTAGCACATTTGGATTAAGGCATTTTGATGTTAACCTTTTTTTCAAAAATATGTTTATACCCAAGAGATTGTAGTAAACCTGGATTTATCTGCTTTTAACATTTTTAAAGCTATGAATACTCTATATTTCAGAATTCCTTAGGCAGTTTTTGGTATTGAGATGGTTTTTGAAGCATCATCTGCCTACACATTAGAAAGTCATATGTAAACTACTGTATTTGTCAAGCAAGGACGCACTGCTTTCTAATTTGGATCAAAAGGACTTTTCTTAATAACTTCAATGAAAACTCTTCTGAGGTCTAAAGATACTGCAGTTTATCATTTAAAATTCCTGACACGGGTAGTTCACAATCTGATGATTTTCAGACATACGTGTATCATTCCATTGGGCATTTTGAAACTTCTTCCTCACTGTTTGGATTTTGATGCAGTGTGGAACACGTAACCCAACAAAAGAGCTCACTTTGGACACATGATAGCACAGACTATGGAGGAGGTAGCTCAGCAGGTAGAACTGCCTTCAGAGTCTGGTGCTTCGTTGTGTTATGTGCAGGGTTAAGTTGGTCAGCAGATGACGCCTCTGTTGACCTATTAACTCCACCTCAAGCGGGGCCTGTTCTTTACAGTTGCTGCAGGTGGGGACCAAACTGTGATTCTCTCTGCCAGCTTCTTAGGAAAGTAAGTTTTTAGAAAGCCTTCAGGTTTCTTGGAAATGTTGTTTAAAGCCTACAATTTGTTTTTAAACTTGGGTCAGAGATGCTAACCGCCCATGGCCTACATTTTCATGTCACCAGACAGTTCTAGGTCAGCTCCTCTGCATCTACGTGGTCCAGGGGAGAGATGACACAGCAAAAGTTCCACTTCTTGGGGGAGGAATGTTCTTCAAGTAGATTCATAACCAGGTGTGCTGAACGAGAAGCCATAGAGTGATGGAGTTGTATACAGTGTGGCAAATGGAACGTTCCTTTGATGTGTGTGTTATTTATTGTAAGGGGAATAACCTCGTGGGAGATCTGAACAACAGCTTCACCACTTGGTCACTCTTCTCCTGGGTGGAATCACAATAACATATCGGTAGGGATGGACTTTCATAATCCTCTGACCTCACCCCTCATTTTACTGCCACTTTAGCTGTGTCACGGTGGAAAAGCTTCGAAGCCTCTCTGCACCTCAGTTTATGCAGTTGCAAAGATAATAACCATATCTCTCAGGATTCCTGTTAAATTTAAATGTGCTGATGCACATAAAGCAGGCACGTGGTAAGCACTCTGCGTGTTAACTGTTGTGGTGGTTCCGGTTGTTGTTACTGGAGACCTAGAGGCTTGCCCACATGGTGACTGTCTGGAGCAGAACAGTTGGTTTGGGCAGCAAGTCTTCTGATTCGTAACCCATTGGAGCTCTTGTACACTTCAGAAGACATGCATATAAAGTTTCCAGTGATGACTTGCTGTTTACTAAGTTTACTCCTTAGGACTGCTTTGTGCCAGCCATGAAAGCATAATGTATTTTCACGAAGTTGAATCCATTTTTCTTCTAACTTGAAAAAAAAAAAAAAAAGATAGGTTAGTGATTGATCTTCTAGGGGATTAGGTCTGAGAAGGCCCAGGGGAGACCAGAAAATTGGGGTAGGGGCACAAGAATCTATACCCTTGCTTTATTTAGATCATAGATTTGACTCTTGTGGGATGTGATAAGCCGGCAGTCTAACATAAAATTTAACGATAGATGCAGTTTAAAATCCAGGATTATTTCTCACACTTTTGTATGTACCCAGACAGTATCAACTAACTGATCAGTATCACCCTCTCATTGGCCTTAGCCATTGCTACTAAGGACAAGAACACAGGCTGGAAGGGTAAATAGGAATGAAATTTGGGATGCTCTCCTGTGGGAAGTGGGGGGCACCCTTTTTTAATTCATACAGAAGAGCCACACATCTATATACATGCTTGCCCAGGACCACCTTAGTGGTCAGCTTCCATGGCTTGTGTCCAGATACCACATGTTTCTCCTCTTCTGTTCCCAAAGCTAAGCCCAGGGACGTTCACACATCAGCTTATAATAGATGCTCATCATAAATCTTATATGTTGTAATCTGAAAGGGATTTGTTAAAAATCATGTGGGTTTTTGTTGAAAAAAAATTTGGTCTTCTCTTTCCCTCCACCTAGCCTATATGCTCTTTGTTTTCTTTACTTTTTTAATGTATTTATGTGAACTTGGTCATAGATAATAAAACCACATTTTAGAGATGCCCATAAAGTTGATTGTTCTTTTTTTTTTATTTAACCAAATGCAAAGGCACCTTTCCTTAGAGAATAGTTAGGCCCATTTAGGAGTCTCACTTTCTCCTATCCCATCCGTAGTCCTCATGTTTAGGTTTTGCAAATCCATACTTTATAGATCCTAAGCTAATGTGCAGTCTACTGCCATTTGCCTCTGAGTCTACCCTGGTGAAGTACACACATCAGGTGGCGATTGCCTGGTGTCCCACCCAGGGCAGGATACTTAGACCACTGCGTTGGGAGCACATGTTTGGAAATCCCACCTACCTTTTCTTTTGTCCATAGTCTTGTGCTTTCCTATCTCCCCTTCCTTCCCCTCCTTCCCAGCACTAACTTGTTCTTTTAACCTCACTTCTCTCCCATTACCTCCTGCTCTAGCTTGCTACTGCCTCTCCGAGTGTCACAGACTGACTCTTTCAATCATTGTCTCTCCAGCAAGTCATTGTGGAAATGCACAGCTGCTGTGTAGCTGTTAGCCTCGATGAGGTGAAGCCAAAATGTTGTGGGGGCTTCTTTCTAGTGTTGCCTCCCAGGGTTTGGTTTTTTTTTTTTTTTTTTTTTTTTTTAAAAAAGAGCAATCATTTCTCTATCTCTGTCCTGGTAAATGAAATTGACAGCTAATGAGAACTATCACAGAGGTGGATAAACAAAAGCCCAGTAAAGCATCCCGAATGGCTGAAGCTGTTTCTTGCCTGTTAAAGCATTTCTCCACCCACTGCAAATTTGCCCTCCTATCATGCTGCCTCACAAACATTGTGAGCGTCATGGGAACAACTACTGTGATGCACGCTGGCACTGCATCGGCCCTGGCACAGCCCTAACTCAGTAGGGCTTTTCCTTCCTGCGTTCTTTTGAAAAGCAGGATGGAGGTTTTCTATGGTGAGTAGCCACATGGATTCTCCCTTTGTTTGCACATTGCTGGGCTCTGGCACTGCAGCAATCTATAGTTAGAAGTTCAAGAATTTCAGCCCTGGTCGTTTAATGTAAACAAGCGTTGGAGACCAAAATGTGTATGTTATACATTCCCCCAGTGCCATGATGAATTTTCTTGTTTTTACTTTTTGTTTTCATTTCTCTCTCCTTTTTATATTGGTGTATTTATCCTTAGAGACAGAAATGAAATATCTTCATCTTTCTAATTGGGTGTGTGTGTATATATACACATTTAAATCAGGCAAATCTAATGTCGGGTGCAATTGATTTGAAAGGTCTGATGTTAGACATGTGGTTTCCCTCCTAATAAATGATCCTGTTGTACTTTTACTGCTTACTGGCTTACATCCTAGAGTTATTTACCTTGGTTTTAGGAAAATAAACTGTTGGGTCTTGAATGTATTGTATAGGTCTTACACTGGGCCTAATTCGTCCTAACACATAGTGAAGCTGACACAGCACAACACCAGAATGCATTGCTGTTGCCAGAAGATTTAGTGGATGTTAATTTCACTTGTCTTGCCTCCAGAGCCAGCCATGCCAGTTTACTAACAAAGCAAAAATGTAAATAAGCCGAACTTTTTTTTTAATTTTTATTTTATTGGCCAAAGGCTTTTGTCAGCTTTTTCCTCCATGTGCTGTAAGCAGTAACAGTGTTTAAATATTAAGAAGGGTGAACATACAGTGGGGAGGTGATGGGCAGGCAGAAATTAACTGTTCATAGCCTGATAAACACTTTTGTTTATAAAAACTTTACACGTTCAGACTGCTGAGAATATTCATTGGTTTTGTTAATAACCGAGATCTAAGGATAGTAACTGTAAATCCCTGAATAGATTTTCCTCGTCTTCTAAAACAACAACACTTGGCATCTGTACCAAGTCCAATTTTAGGTGGAGACCCTTTCATCTGACAGCAGAAAGGTTGCTGATTATAACAGGCTAGGACCAGAGGTGCAAACCTAGGTATTCACACTAGCGTCATGATGAATAGATGTTTGTTTTCATGACCATTCCTTCTGTCTTCGTCCTAGTGTTTATTATAAGACTAATCAAAGACCACATTCTCCTGGCCATCATCAATAGATAAAATAAAGTTTCGTCAAATAAGAGTGTAAAACTCTCTCTTTTTAAGTTTTCTGTGCCTTGCCATCTGAGGTCTCACCTCCCACGTTGCCCCTCCCCAGCTTGACTGCTGTCTGGCTGGCCTGCAGCAAAAAGAGAGAAAGAGAGATGCAGAGGTTGTGGGTCAGGGCAGTTTAAAAGCTGAGAGACCATGGAGGAGAAGAGCAAGGCGAGGCAAAACTTTTCATTAATCTTTTAAGAGCGGTCCTCATCGCTCTGATCTTTTGCTATGCATGCTTCCCTCCTCTGGAAGCTGTTCTCTCCCTCCCTCCGCAGTTTGCTGGAGCACTGCCTGGGGCACACCTCCGCACAGGGCCCCCCCCCAGGACAGAGCTGCTTCCGGGGATCCTCCCCCAGGCACAGGCCACCTGGCACACTGTGCCCCTTTACCTATACAGGCTCAGGGCGGGCAAATAACTTAAGTTGCTGTCCTTCAAAAAGGATCACAGGGTTTCAGAGCCTGTAGAATTGGTTTGCCGGAGATAGCCCTTCCACCCTCTTAAAGCATCAGTTACTGTAGAGTTAAGCATGATTCTCCGAAGCATTATCATGTCAGTTCCTGGATGGTGAGTGATGCATCCAGCATACCAACTAGTCATAATGAATTTGTATCCCTCAGGAAAATCTTAGATACTAAAGGAATGAATTCCAAAAAAAGATGGCACATATTCGATTAAACATTGGAAAATGACTCTTTGGGCAGCATTGTGGTATATTCAGAGCCCTTCTATGTAAGCATTCACCTGGTTCTACCCTCCAGTCGGCCAAGTGAGAGCTAAGGTATCTCTGGGAGCTGATAGAGCTGCAGATACAAACAAGAAGATATTCTGGTCAAAAAACTAATTTTCTTGCTTAATTTGACATTCAGACAAGCAGATTCTGGAAGGATGCTATAATGGGAAATAGAAAAATGAATTGCATTTAGGAGTTAGTCATAGGCTGGAGTGAACAGGAAGGATTTTAGTGAGAGGAAATGATAGTTCCTGGTCTAATTTATCAAGATTAGTACCTATAAAATGAACACTGGAGAGTGCAAGCCATGTCTCTCGATTTTTTAATCCATTCCAAAACTTGGATTTTTTTTAGAACTCTCAGGGCTAAAGCCTAACTGGTCTTCAATAAATACATTTTCCACTTTTTAGTTAATCTTTGCTTAAAACTCAGGGTAAAATTGTGAGTTTATTTCACTCTGTATAAGTGGTTTTAAACCAGTTTCCTGTCATGATCCCATCAGTAGCATATCCGAGACAGTACAGGTAATGATACATTTTTTACTTGAAAGTGTACACAGTCACCCTACCTGGTAATCTTATTTTAAAACATCTATCAAGTGTTCCTTTTTGGCTTCTCTCTCGAAGGAGAAATCCTGCAACAGCTTGTTGCAAGGAAGATGCATGCTGCTTATTGGCAAGCTGAGCAGGAAAAAAAATTCTTAAACACAAAATGCCATTGATATATCCATGTTTTTAATCTGTGGCAGCCTGGAAAACATCAGTTCAGCAGTTCTACAAACCATGGAGAACTTCAGCCAGTATTTTTTTTTTCCCCTTACAAAGTAAACTACTTGTATGTTACACAAAACAGTAATTTCAGATCTGGTCCAAATGATGCTTAGCAACACTCAAGAAAGCAACAATATATTTGTCTTAAGAGAGATGTAGTTGCATCTCTGTGTGGCTTAGTTATTAGGTACAGAGCCTTCCCCTTTAGGGTACTAATTTAAAATTTAGACCAGGAGCCAGGTTATGGAGACTCAGCACTTTGTGGATATTCTCCTGCTGTTTCTAGAGGGCAGGCTCCCCACTGCCCATCTGCGACCAGATCCTTGCATTTGAAGCAACTGCCCCAGGGTTCTGAACTACCTTTACCTTTTGAGCCTCCTGACCCAAATCAAGTATTCTGGTAATTGGGGAATGAGTAATTCTAGTTTTTTTCTAAAGCAGAAAGTGTTTTCAATTCTTCCATTCCAGTAAATTTCAAATTAAACCTTTTCCTCTCCTTCTCCCACATTCAGAAATAGGAGAACATTAAGATTTTCTCAAAATACACATTCCCAGTTGGTTTTGCTCCCTTGTCTTGGTTAAAATTAAGTTACGCCATTCAGTTTAAACTCTCATTTTCCACTGCCTTTCTCTGGTCTTCAGCATATGAAAACATAGGAAAGCCTGTGTCACCAGGGTAGTATTTGGTGCCTCGTTGCCGCTCTGTGAGATTAGCAGTGACTAATATGTTTACGTGGTCGATCCAGCAGTCCACGCCTACTTCTCCATTATTTTTTTACACTGTTCACTGAAGAAGCACTTCAGGCGCTTTGTTTACTGTTCGATTTCAATTCTTGAGCTGAGTAGACTCGTCAGCCCTCTGAACTTGTGCTTAGCTGAGTATTGTTGCTCCTTGAAGCCGCAGCATGCTGCCACTGTGGAAATGCCATTGGCATTGACCCGTGCCCTTCTCTGGCTTCCCTGGGAGCGAGGAATCGGAGTGCAGGGTACCGAAGCTCTTGTGAGCGAATTTTAGCCTACAAGTAAAAATTTCACAAATCAATCAACTACACATTTTGGAAAATGGTGATAGAATGAGTAATACTTAGAGTCAAGATGTTCCCCAAGCTGATTCCACAAACTTCTGATCTGTGTTACTTTTTCAAAAGGGAACAGATACTTGTTGTGAAGGACACAAAACCATTTTGTAACGGGTGTTATGTTTATTTCTCTATGTTCCGATAACCCTGGAGCTGGGATTATGATGATGTGTTGATTGATTATAGCCGTTAAGTCTCTTACTAATCAGTTTCATCACTTGCTCTGAGCTCACACCCTCGCACCTTGATTTCTGTTCCATAACAGGGTGATAGGGGTTGTCACTGACTAATGAAGAACAGAATTGGTTTCGGCAGGAGACAAACGGAATGCCGACACCAATCCTAAAATGCATTAATCTTTAATAATTCACATCTGCATGTTTATAAATGATATAACCAGGGATTGTTAACATTGATATTCTCCCTTCCAAACAGAAAGTGACATGGGAGTTTGTACTTGCAAACTACATTAAATGCATATAGCTGAATGCCAAGATGTGACCTTGCCAGGGATGCCAAATGTACTAATTCATTGGATGTGTGTTTTTGAAAAATAGCATGTTGTACTTTTGCTATTGGATAAATCAGGTGATTTCCTGAGGAAGGCCAGCTGGCCCGAATGCTCATTTTCCTTTCCTCCTCATTTATCGTTCTCTTTCATTCATTAATTCAGCCAAGTACTGACTACATCTTAGGCTGCGGGCATGTTTCTAGGAACTGGGGAAAATGCACCGAATGTGAATGACAAAGGGCCCTGTCCTCATGAAACTTAGACTCTAGTGGGACAGATGGGAAATGAGCAGATAAGTATATAATTGTCAGGTATTATCGGGGGGAAAATCAGGTTGCTTCTTTTAGAGAACAGTGATTGGGAAAGGTGTCTCTTAGAAATTCATATTCAAACTAGGAACTCCATGAACAAAGGGCAAAAGCAAGCCATGTGAATGTCTGGGAGAGAGGTAACCAGGCAAGCAAGAGCAGCAAGCAAGCACACCAGCCTTTGATCAGTCATGTGGTGTGTTGGGCAGGGGACACACACAGTTACTGGGGCCAGAGCATAGTCAAGAGGGGGAGATGGTGACAGAATGAGTAGGCATTTAGATTAGAGAGTCACCACAGTCCAGCTTATATAGGGTTTGGGAGGTTATGACTGGGATTTAGAAGACATGTGGCAGGTAGAGAAGGCAGAGGATGGCATGATCCAACATAGTCTATAAAAGGATCATTCTGGCTGCTGAGTGTGGACGGTAAGGGGCAAGGGTGGAAACGAGGGAGACTGGCTAGGAGGCTACTGCAGAAACCTAGGGGAGGTTCGTTGTGTCTGGATGTATGAGCAGCAGAAGGGGGCAGAAGGGTATTAACCGCTAAGATTGGATTCTGTACAATGGAAGACAAAGGAGAAACAAATTTTTGAAGGGGAACCAAGAGTTTGGTTTTGAAAGTGTTACATTTGAGATGTTTGTTAGGCATCCAAAGGGAGATTTTGACTAGGCAGCTGGTTCTAAGAAGAATCTAGATTCTGAGCAGAGATCTCAGCTGCAGAAGTAAGTGTATGTCATCAGGGTTCTAGATGACATTACCTAGGGCACCTAGCCTGCATCATAATCACCTCGAGGGCTTGAGCAAGCAGGTGACTAGGCCCCACACCCAAGTCCTGATTCAGTAGGTTTGGGGTAGAGCTGGAGAATTTGCATTTCCAGCAGGTTCCTAGTTGGTGCTGAAGCTGCTGGTCTGGGAACTGCTGACCTGGGAAGTGAGTGAAGGTCAGTGGTTCCCAACACTGGCTGTACAGAACATCCTGGGAAACGATGGGTGTGAGGCTCAGCCCCAGAGGTGCCGAGGTAAATGGGTCTCACTGCGGTACTCCACCAGTACTTTTTATAAAGCTCTCGGGGTGATTATTGTGTGTAGCCAAGGTTGAGAAATATTGAGAGAGGAATTCTGAGGTCTGAATGCTAGGGCACTGGGAAATGTAGAGACCCTGAACAGGGAAAGGAACAGCCAATAGTTTAAGTGAAAACCAAGGAGAATGTGGCATTGTGGAAGTCCTGCAAGAAATTGTTTCTAGAAAGATGGGGAGACCCAGCTGTGTCCAGTACAGCTTAGCACTTCCCTCAGAGTATCCCGAGGACATGTTTTGGAGAGATTTGAATCTGTGTACATATTGGTCATAGTAAATTTTATGGACAAATAGCTCATTTCTTTACAGTAGCATACTGCCATTTTTTTGACCTTTCTATAAATACTTTGTGATTCAATTGAAATTATAATGTCACAGGAAGAAAATTCTTATGATAAAATAACTGCTATATTCTCAGGCCTAACTCAGATATTAATAGAATTCCTAGTTTCACAATTGTTTCTTTAAGTCTGTTTCACACAAAATCCAAGAATCATATCATTGAAGTTCTACTTGAAAATAGACAAAAACTTGTATTTTGGGGGAGCTGAACGTCAGTGTATAGTTTTTTGTTTTTGTTTTTGTTTTTTTTTTTAATGTGGCATCAGTGCCTTTTATTGGAAGTAGATGGAGGGAGCCAGTTCAGTATTCCATATTTTGATACTGCTGATTGTGGTTTTATATCAGCTCTTTGCTCCTAGAGCTGAATTCCTTTTGCCTGGAATGTCCATGCAGCCCCTCGCTGGCCTAGTAAACCCCTATACTTACTCTCAAAGATCCAGCTCTAGAGTCTTTGCTTTTGCAAAGTCCTACTGATCATCCACACCAAAGAGAGTCCAGCAAGCCCAGTGGCCTGTCGATGGCAGTGAGCACTGCTTCCTTTTTATCCCTGGGACTGAGGACAATGCCTGGCAAGTCACAGCACACTCAGTAAATGCTGACCAAATTAAAAAGCTTCCAGTTCACTTAGAATAAACAGGAACTTAAGAAAAGTAAGTTTTAACATTGATTACTTACATGACCTTTCCTCCTGTGGGCTGGGAGCCATCTTTGTGCCTTCGCATGTCACTGTTTATGGGATCGTTCTATTTCCCTTTCTCCTGAAAGAGATCCCACTATGACAGGTTATTCCACTTTCTTTTCCCTTAAAAATAGAATCTGAAATAGTTGTTGTAAGATATGTCCGTTGAAACCAGACCTCTGCGTATGTAGACCCTGCCTGATTTTAGTGCATCCTACACACACATGGTGCCATATAAATAGTTCCAGAAGTCTGGAATTGTCCAATATCCAACTTTTTCATCATCTCATAATTTTAAATATCTATTACTAATAACAAACCCTATTTTCAAGGAAAATGGCCGATGAAGAACAGATCGGCTATGGGGAGTTTTGTAATTACCCAGATAATATTCCCATCTCCTATGTAGGTGGTGTATAACGTTGACTAGATAAACACGGAGTGGGGAATGTTAGCCAGTGCAACTGGAATCTGAGCTTCAGCAACACATGAATACTATGCTTAAGATATTTGAGGGGCACCTGGAAGGCTCAGTGAGTTAAGCATCTGCCTTCAGCTCAGATTTAGGGTCCTGGGATCGAACGCCACAATCAGCTCCCTGCTCAGGGAGGAGTCTGCTTCTCCCTCTCCCTCTGCCCCTCCTCACTACCTGCTCTCTCCCGTGCTCTCTCGCTCTCTCTCTCTCAAATAAATAAATCTTTTTGTTTAAAAAAATGACAAGGAAAAGAAGATGAAAATGTCTATTTGTGAGAAACATGCATTTCAAAAGCATACTTGCTGAACACTGACTTCAAGTCTGAAATAAAAGAATTGATAAAAAATCCACCAGCAGATGGCCCAGAACATCTTCCTTCCAGTCCTTGTTGCCACAGTTTGTATCCTGCACTCTCAGAACAGCCCTCATACCAGAGGCCCCATGTGATGTGGGCTCAGCCCACCAGACCCCCCTGTAGTCAGCTCTGCCCATGGCCACCTTCCATTCCAGGCTATACTCTGCTCCTGAGTGGCACACCCCTGAAAATACTGCTGCTGCCTCTCCCACCTGGCCTGTCCCTAGTACCTCCAAATAAAATAATAAACTATTATAAATATAATTGTAAAATATTGGCTGCCCCTCTTAGATCATAGACACTTCAGTCAAAAGCCTTGGATTTCTTTACATTTTTCAGCACAATACAATGCTTTAGCTTTCTGTCAATTTTAAAAGTAGTGTTTTATTTTCATTTTTGTTTTTTTAGGGGGGAGGAAGAAATGGTGAAAAGGAGAGGGGGAGAGAAAGAATCTGAAGCAGGCTCCACTCACAGCGCAGAGCCAGATCTCATGACCCTGAGATCATGACTGGAGCTGAAATTGAGAGTCTGACGCTTCAGTGACTGAGCCACCCAGGTGTTCCTAAAAGTAGTTTTATACCAAGAATTTAGAAGTCTTAAGTTTCACTACAAAAGTAAGCATTCGTTATTTAGTGTCATTACAGATGGAGTGAATTTTTAAAGCCTTCAGAGAATAGTATAGTATTTTAGTACATAAATTGACAATTACATATCTACATAAAAAATATATAGAAACCATGTTGCCTATTATACTAGTATTTTATCTGTTGGTCCCAAATTTCTATCTACTGTGCTACTTTCCTCAGATTATAATATTTAATAGCCAAACTATCTTTTTCTGTGTCACTGTACATCTGAAAGCAGCATAGAAAGGCTGAAGGACTGCCCGTGTGCACCAGCCCTGGGTTGGGAAGGCAAGATGTTCATCCCTGCAGGGCATGTGAGCACTCCTGTGCGGGTTTCTGGTGCGGCCACACCAGGATTCCAGTGACTGAGCATCAGTGTGTGGCACTTCTCATGGCTACTCATGTGTGCAGTTGAGAGTTGTCATGACATGTGGGACCCAGAATGAGAAATCTGTGACAGGAGAGGATAGAGGCAAAGGAAACTTTTATTAAAGGAAAGAAAATGCCTTGCCTTTAAAAAGGCCCGTCTCTATCAGACAGCACAGAGCAGCGATCAAGTGGAAAAAAGGGAGCAGGCAGGCGCCTCATCTAATCTTTCTCCTGGGGGCCCAGGTGGACAAATTGGCAACCCTGTTCACAGCTTTTTTTTCCTCTCCCCTTTGTACCATAAGAACTGCTAATCGGATCCATGCTGCTGCAACTGTGGTTAGTTATTAACAGAATAAAAGCAGATTTCTTCAAAAGAACGGGTGGGGGAAACGACTATACAAAATTGCAAGGTTGTTAGAATCTTAAATGCACAGCAGTCGATTTTTCCCTTATTCTGAATTATACGATGAATACAAGTCTTTCATCTGTCACTATACCCATTTCTTCAGAAGGCAGCCAAATATTAAGCTTCTCAAACAAAAAAGGAATCTTAGAAAGAGGAAAAATATTGAGGAGGAATAAGAATGGGTATGAGTGGGGGGAAATTAGGTTTTGTTTTTATTAATTTGTCCTAGTGAGAGAGATATAAACTGCATGCTCGATCTGGCTTCCCCTCCCCTGCCTCTTACCTTACATCAAAGCAGGGATTAGAGCAGATTTAGCTGGTGGCTGCTCTGCATTCTGTGTCTGGTATCGTGCACGAGCTAAGTTCAGAACCTGCCACTTCCTTATAGGCGACAGCATGCTGCGGAGCTACACCTCCTGCGCGAAGTGTGTGTCATCCACGCGCACGTACACTTCTCCCACCCCAAGCGGGTTTTTCTGCACCCCACAGACCTCGGGGTTGGCTACCTGAGCTTTAAAGCTATTGAGAAGAGGGTGTGTCTATGAGAATGTTGAGTATAGACAGGGAGCGGGTTTTCAGCCTGTGGTGTGTGTATTTCAGTGCACCTCTGATGTTGGTACAGGAGACCATCCAAGATGCCCAAAGGTGAAAGTGGCTCCTACTTTCCAAGCAGATCACATTTCTAGTCCTCTTACCTATTTCCTGTCCATGTCTTCACACCTGAAATTAACTAAAGTTGATAAACTTTCCCTGAAGTTTTGTTTTTTATTTATTGGCCATTTTTTGGCCACAACCACAGTTTAATCCCTTCACCAGAGTAATGGAGTGAAGACCTCCTGAACTGAACAGGGCTGGGAGGAGCTGGTGGGCTAGCTGGAGGCACATTAGTCAGGCCCAGGCAGCAGCAGTCAGGCAGGATTGGAAACCATGCTTCACTAAAACCAGAAACCACCCTTCCTGCTCCTTCCGGGCCACTTGGGAATAGTCCAAACTAAGAACGTTCTGTTTTAAAGCTGGGAATCTCCTGTTTTATGTACATGTTTTAGGACTCTGGTTTATCTTTCATCAAAGCTTATAGTGACCTGAACAGTAAAGGCTAGAAATCGTCGTTGCCTTGTGCTTCCTGTCTTGACTTGCTGCATACCTACAAGAGCCCATTCAGGTCTTGTCTCAAGCTCCCTGTAGAAGTGTTCACCCAGAAGTCCTGGAATGAATGTCAGATAATCAGACTACTGAGCTGACTTCCTTGTGAGAGACATTACATAACGTTAGTATATTTAATAAAAGAAGGCAATTGGAAAAATGTGACTTGGGATCCCTGGGTGGCGCAGCGGTTTGGCGCCTGCCTTTGGCCCAGGGCGCGATCCTGGAGACCCGGGATCGAATCCCACGTCGGGCTCCCGGTGCACGGAGCCTGCTTCTCCCTCTGCCTGTGTCTCTGCCTCTCTCTCTCTCTCTCTGTGTGACTATCATAAAATAAAATTAAAAAAAAAAAAAAAAAAGGAAAAATGTGACTTGAATCCAGTGGGCTGGATAAAATAGCGTGTTATACCAAGTTGGTCTCTCTAATAAAAGCAAGCAAAACTCTAAAACCACCCCTCTGAAGGCATAATTCTTATGTAGAATGTACCGCAGTTGCATTTTGTTTGTTATTTGTCAGCTGATAGGCCTTTGAGGCTCTTCTACCCCAAAGGGTAGCAGTGAAGGTAGGAAAGAGACTCCAAACCTTCTGACTTATAGTAGGACCAATAGTTAAAAAGCTTCATGCAGCAAGTGATTGACAATTTGTTTAAGAAGAAGATATGTGGCTCCTTCCTCTATGGGTTCTGTCACACTTGGGACATCTTGAGAATTTCCTCATTCCATTAATGGCTCAGAAATACCCAAGTCAGGCACACATCCACTGTGCTGATTATCCATACATTTTTAGAACCCAGCGGCACACCAACAGTTGGCATTATCTTGGGTAAGGATTTAGGAAAATCTAACCCTACTTTGAATGAACATTTGCGCTATTAGATATGAAAGGGTTTGTCTTCTCAGGCTCAGGCCAGCTCTTTAAAGCTGTTAGGGGACCAGGTTGCTATGGTTTGTTCCCACTGCAGGGTGTACAGGTAGGGGAGAATGTTACTTTTTATTTATTTTTTTACTGCTTTTTTTTTTTGTGTATGTGTTGGGGTTTGTTCACAATGAAGAAATTGTATTAGCAGTCTGCTCACAGCTGCTCTTCCACCCTCTAAACCCTAATGCAGGACCAAATAACATTAAGTACTGTATATTCACATTCAGGCACTTCAGATAGACTCTTAATTGTCACTACTAAGCTGGAACCTGAGCAGATTCTGTATGTGAAGTTGTGAAGTATCTGCTTTGGTATATATTAAAGTGCCCTTTCTTGAAGCAAATAAACTAGAAGACACTGACAGAAAGATACCAAACTCAAAGTAATTTGTGGATTTTCTAACTCATTTAAATTAACACAAGATGGGATCCCTGGGTGGCGCAGTGGTTTAGTGCCTGCCTTTGGCCCAGGGCGCGATCCTGGAGACCCGGGATCGACTCCCACGTCAGGCTCCTGGTGCATGGAGCCTGCTTCTCCCTCTGCCTATGTCTCTGCCTCTCTCTCTCTGTGTGTGACTATCATAAATAAATAAAAATTAAAAAAAAAATAAATTAACACAAGATGAGGACATTTGAGGAATATATGGATTATTGAAGACTCACTTTTTCACCCACACTACTGCCATTAGACCTTATACAGGTATTCAAAGTTCACTGAAGAAAATGACTAGTAATATCCCTGCTGCTTGAATTGCACAGCTGCACTGTCTTACCACACATTAGTTCAGGTACTTAGAAAAGATGTTCCAGGGTTACCACTGATAGGGAATCCAACTACACAACTCACCAGTGTCATCTGACAAAATCATACTTGTCATTTATCTTGGCAGAAGAAAAGATCGTAGCTGGTACTTTATGTTTCAGAAATTAAAGAAATAACTTCTATGAATACAGCCCCAGAGTTAGAAGTTATAGTACTCTTACCAGTGGAATTGGCAGGATTGAAAACCATGCTTTACTAAAACCAGAAACCACCCTTACTGCTCCTTCTGGGCCACTTGGGAATAGTCCAAAATGTAAGAATATAAGAAATACGTCCTCCAGAAGAGCTATAAAGTCAGACTGTGGCAGGTAAAACCCATACTTTGCTTTAAAGATTTGAGGAAGAGCTGATTTCCATAACATGAAGTAAGTATGAGGAGACTTCAGAATAAAACATCCTAATATCTTAGTTTTGGATGCAGTAGAATTGAATAATAGAGGGACATGCAGGATGAAATTGATCTTGGTTGTGACATATTGGTAATTGGTACGAGTAATTTCTACAATGTAGTGTTTTGTTTTTAACTCCTCACTACGCTTAGTGTTACCTCCAGAAATTCCTGAAGAATAGAATAACTCAACTCCTAATTGTTAAAAATGATGAAATATATATTGATTTTGTAGCAGCTTTCCAGGGAAAGAACTTGATCATAGTAGGGTTATTAGTACAGTGTCAGGAAGTACTTCCTATCTCTTCTCAAAATTCCACAACAACCACAGTTAGCAATTTAATTCATGTGAATTCACAGACCCTACTTTTTTCTAACAATAAACCTTTCTGACCCTTAATTTCAAAGAATTTATGAATAGGACCCAAGTGTTTGCTACAAACACCCCATGATTCGCCATGTCTCTTACACATCTTTGTTGAGGAAGGTTGGACAACAAAATTGCCCAGGCTTCTGTAGTTCAATATGCCATTTCATGTTACTTTTAAGAAGCCAATCCCCTTGGATTGCTAGTGCAGGAATATCATATAGGACATTTCCTTCTACATGGTAAGTACTCAGTAGTTTTTTACTTCATTGTTTACACTCAAGTACATTCCTATTTACATTAGACCTTGTAAGACAAATGTGCACTCCAGATGTTCTCTCTTTCACTTTTGCCCAAAGTCAGCTAATGACGTAAAACTGGAACAAGAGAATGGATTCCTGGCAAAATTGACATCAAGTAATATCTGTCCTTCAAACTCCAGTTTTGCCATGTTGATTAATTATATGACTATTCCATCTTAGATAACTAAAACCTTTCTAGTATTGTTGATTTTTATTTTTTGACTGCAATAGTGTAAACAGAAGAAACACTTTTTTCTGGCCACTACAACTTTTGAAAAATGGGATTTCTGGGTTTTCTGGTTTTTTGTTTTTTGTTTTTGTTTTTTTCTTATTAGTATTATATGTTAAGATAGCGCAGTATAACTTGAAAAAGGATGAATGATTTGTTTGCTGTTGTAGTTCAGAATTAGTGTTTTTGTTCTTATTGAATTCCTGTAGTTGTATGTTATAGTGGCATAGAAAGGAATTAACCCAGGAAGCTTTAGCCTCAGTAAAGGATTTATGTGGAAATACTATTCATCTCATGTTTACTCTCTGCTCACCCAACACAACAGTGATAGAGTATAACTTACGTGATTGCATCTCACCGGTAGTTTTAATGTTTGTTTATTCTGGTCTGGCCAAAAAGTTGAGAAAATAAAGCTGCAAAAATCACTTAACTAGCAGTTTACCTGCTAAATGCAGGTACCACTTAAATCTTAGAACTGTGCTTGCATTGAGTACTAAGGAAGCCAGGGCATCCTATACTAGATCTGATTTTAAAAGGACATAAACCAAATACTGCTACTGACATTTATTTATGTAATCCTCTTTTTTAAATATGAGGGAGTATGTCAGGTTTATATGTCATTGCTATTGTTATTAAATACCATTTGATGTTTGTTGACTTTTTAAGCAAGTGTCCCTGAAATGTTTTTCTACTGATACTGTCACTTAAAATAGGAGTTCGTAAACTATCACCTCTGGGCCAAATCCAGCTCACCACCTGTCTTTGTAAATAAAGTTTTATTTATACTCTTTTATTTATGTATTATCCATGGTGCTTTTATACTATAACAGCTGATTGAATAGTTAGTTGCAAGAGAGAACATGTGGGCCTGCAAAGCCTGAAATATTTACTATCTGGCAATTTACAGAAAAAGTTTGCCCATCCCTGATCTACAATAATAAAATTATGTGATTACTGATAACTAAAGGTTTAGTTAACTACTAGTCTAGGTTTGGAGTAATCTGTCGCACCTTTATTCGACAAATATTTATTGAATGCTTACCGTATGTCTGGTTCAGCAGACATAGCATGGAACAAAACAGACAATTCTCTGTATAGTAAGAACTTGGAATTTTAGTGAGATGAGACAAACAGTAAACAGTAAAATAAGAATTTAGGTGATGAGCGCTAGGACTCTGTCACCTGTAAGAAAGAAAGAACTTAGCACTTGTTAATACTGACTGTCCCACCATCTTACTCTGTGAACTATACTAAGCTATAATATATTCATGCTTCAGTCAAAACACTGTAAGTTATACATTACTGGATGTTTGCTTACTTATAAAACATGCATATTAGCCTCTTTTTGCCCAATTCTGTTACATACTGAAATCCCAATGTTTTCTTACCAAAAATGTGTAGTTTGATGATTATCTTGATCCAGCCCTAAAAAGCTCTTTTTAATTAGAAAAATTTCCCTCAAAATCTATCCTAGTGTAAAAACTACCAAGGAAAGTATTAGCAAGCAAAATTCAACAGTACATTAAGAAAATAATGCACCATGACTAAGTGAAGATTCCAGGAATGCAAGGTTAGTTCAGTATAACTGCACTAATATTATATGCAATGGAAATAAATTTGCAGAAAAATATCTCCTTTAATATAATTCAATACCCAATCATGATAAGAACATGCAAGGAAATAGCAGTTGAGGAGTACTTTCTCAATATGGTAAAATGTGTATGCCTTATTTTAAAAACCAATATCTTATGATATACTGGGGAATCATTAAAGACATTTCTGCAAGCAAGGCACTGTCTCTGTTATTACTGTTTCTGCTACCACTCAATAATGTCTGGAGATAGCGCAGTTAGACAAGAGAATTCCAAGGCATAAAACAGGTATAGAAGAAATAAAAAATTGTCTCTATCTCAGATGATGTAATAGTAAACCTGGAAAACCTGAGAGAATCAATGGTAAATTAACTCAAATTGTAAAAGAATTCAATGTTGTAGCAGTATATAAAATTAACATACATAAAGCAGTAGCTTGTAACATTATGTGTCAACTATACTTCAATTAAAAAAAAAAAAAAAGAGTTGGCTGGGATGATGGCAAAGTAGGAGGACCTTAAGCTCACCTTGTCCCAGAAATACAACTAGATAACACCTCTATCAGCATAAAGAACCCAGGAGACAAACTGAAGACTGACAAGACAGACTACACAACTGAAGGCAGGAAGAGGCCACACTGAAGAAGGTGGGAAGAGTGAAGCCAGGATCTGGGACCATGGCCCTCCTCTGTGGGGAGGGAGTCCATGGTGCAGAGAAGGGCAGAATAGACTTTCACACTGAGGAGTCCACAAATAGGGAGGATGAATCTCCATAATATTTGCCTTTGAAAAAGAGATGGCTAAATTTTATGAGTTCTGAAAATCAGCCAGACTTAAAACATGGAATTTTAAGTCAGCTGGCTCAGCCCTGGGAAAGCCTGGAGAACATTAGGAAGTAGAGTCCCACCCTTAAGGAGACAGCAGGACAAACAGCCTGTGAAGATAGAGCATAGGACCAGCAGTTTGAAAAACACTGGGGGCAGATGGGAGACAGTGATTTGCTTATCTCAGAGTGTGCCCAGAGAGAGAGGGATCACAGGGTGACCTCTCCAGGCACGAAGGAGTAGGCAGGCACCATTTCTCATCCATGTTCCCAGCATAAGCAGTGGCCCACCTGCAATAACCATCCCAACGCTGACACTTTTTCCTAACTTGCTTGCACCAAGCCCCGCCCCACTGCACTTCCATAGATCTGCCTTTCCCAGTTAGGCTCCTCTGACTCCCCTCATTATGGACCCCTCCCCCCAGAAGACTAGTGCCAACCCTGCCAATACCACAACTCCCGACTTGCACACTATACAGTACTTCAGTTCCAGTCGGGGCAGGCATCATTCTGCATACAGACCACACACCTTGTTGCCCACAATGTGCAAAGAGAGCCTCTACAGACAACTGAGCTAAAGGAAAAAGAGGCCAACAGTCAAGAGCATAGCACAGGCAACACAGATGGGAGATATTCCTTGAAGTGCCAGACCCTGGGGAACAGGAGATAATGCACTGCAGGACACTACAGGACCTCTTCCTCATAAGGCTATGTTATGTTAAGAACGAGACAAGTAGCTGACTTTTCCAAACACACAGAAACAGATACAGAAAGTAAGACAAAATGAAGAGACAAAGATACATCGTCCAAATGAAAGAATAGGACCAAACCAAACCATAGCAAGAGAGCAAAGCAAAATGCAGAAGTAATATGCCTGATAGAGAATTTAAAGCAGTCCTCTTAAAGACCAGAGGAAAGAGTGGAGGACATCACTGAGACTCTTAACACAGAGATATAAAAAAGAGCCAATTTAAACTAAGAATAAATGAAATTAAAAATAAACTTGATGGAATAAATAGCAGGCTGGATGAAGCAGAGGATCAAATTAGCAACCTGGAAGACATTGTAATGGAAAGTAACCACACTGACCAAAGAAAAGGAAAGAAAATTATGCAAAATGAAAATAGTCTTAGGGAACTGAATGACTCCATCAGGCATTTTAGGGATGTCAGAAGAAGAAGAGAGAGATAAGGGGGCAGAAAATTTATTTGAATAAACTTCCTTAATCTAGGGAAGAAACAGAGCTCCAGATCCAGGACACACAGAGATGCCCCAAAAATCCAACCCAAGGAGGTCTACACAACAACATATAGTAACTAAAATGGCAAAAAAGTAGCAATAAAATTTTAAAGCAGCAAGAGCAAAGAAGAAAGTTACATATAAGGGAAACCCCATTAGGCTATCAGTGGGTTTTTCAGCAGAAAGTTTGCAGGCTAGAATGGAGTGGCATAATATTTTCAAAATGCTGAAAGGGAAAAAATCTGCAGCCATGAATACTCTTATCCATCAGGTCTATCATTCAGAATAGGAGAGATAAAGAGTTTCTCAGACAAAAACTAAGAGACTTCATGACTGCTAAACCAGCCCTACAAGAGCTATTAATGGGAACTATTTGAGTGGAAAAGAAGTCCATAAGTGAGAGTATGAAAAGTGAACAACACAAAAGCAGTAAAAAAAAAATCTATAAAAATCAAGGGATTCATAAAATAAAAGGATGTAATATGATACCATATACCTAAAATGTGAAAGCCAGGGCAGTAAAGAACGAGTTCAAATTTAAGTGACCATCAACTTAATATAGACTGCTGTATGCAGAAGATATTATATACAAACATAATGTAACCACAAATAAAAAACCAGTAATAGATATGCAAAAACTGAAAATAATTAAGTATATTGAGGTGCCTGATTAACTCAGTTGGATAAACATCTGTCTTTGGCTCAGTAAAGAAAGCCAACAAACCATGAAAGAGCAAGAGAAGAAAGGATCAAACAAATCTGTAGAAACAGCCACAAAACAAGTAACAAAATGGCAATAAATACATATCTAGCAATAATTACTTTGACTATAAATGGATTAAATGCTCTAATCAAAAGACACAGGGTGACAGACTGAATAAAAAAATAAGACCCATCTATATGGTCCCTACAAGAGATTATTTTAGACCAAAAGACACCTGTACATTGAAAGTGAGGAGATAGACATTTATCATGCAGATGGATGCCAAAAGAAAGCCAGAATAGCGATACTTACATCAGACAAAATAGACTTGAAAATAAAGATGGTAACAAGAAGCAGAAACAAAAAAGGACATTTACATAATAATAAAGGGGATCATCCAACAAGAGGATATAAAATTGCAGACATTTTTGAACCCAACATGGGAGCACCCAAATACATAACACAGTTAATAACAAACATAAAAGAAATAATAGTAATGCAATGCTAGTAAGGGACTCCAACACTCCACTTACATTGATGGACAGATCACCCAACCAGAAAATCAGTAAGAAAACAGTGGCTTTGAATGACACACTCAACCAGATGGATTTAACAGACATATTCAGAACATTCCATCCTTAAAGAGCAGAATGCACATTCTTTTCAAGTGCACAAGTGCACACAGAATGTTTTACAGAATAGACACACATATTAGGCCACAAAACAAATCTCAACAAATTCAAAAAAAATCAAAGTAGTACTGTGTATCTTTTCTGACCACAGCTCTATGAGACTAGAAATCATAAGAAAAATTCTGGCATGAGAACATATACATGGAGATTAAATAACAGGCTATTAAATAATGAATGAGTCAACTAAGAAATCAAGAAATAAAAAATTACATGGATGCAAATGAAAATGAAAACACAATGATCCAAAATCTTTGGAATACAGCAAAAGAGATTGTAAAAGTACCTAATGTAAAAAACAAGCAAAAAAACCCACCCAAACCCAGCAAAATAAAGGAAATAATAGGGATTAAAACAAATAAATGCTACAGAAATTTTAAAAACAAGAAATCAGTGAAACCAGGAGCTAGTTCTTTGAAAGGATCAGCAAAATTGATCAATCTCTAGCTGAACTCATTAAAAAAAGAAGAGTCCCTAAACAAAATTACTAATGAAAGAGGAGAAATAACAGCCAACACCATAGAAACACAACTGTAAAAGAATATTATGAAAACCTATATGCCAACAAATTGAACAACTTAAAAGAAGCAGATAAATTCCTAGAAACATATAGTCTCCAAAAACTAAAACAGGAAGAAATAAAACCTTTGAGCAGACCAATCACCGGCAATGAAATTGAATCAGTAATCAAAAAACTAGCAACAAATAAAAGTCCAGGACCTAATGGCTTCACAGGTAAATTCTACCAAACATTGAAAGAAGAGTTAATACCCATTCTTCTTTATTACAAAACTACAAGAAGATGGAAAACTTCCAAATTTAGTCTATGAGGCCCTGATACCAAAACTAGATAAAGACAGCACAACAGAAGAGAACTACAGGCCAATATCTCTCATGAATATAGATGGAGAAATCCTCAACAAAGTATTAGCCAACCCAACAACATATTTAAAAAACCATATACCACAACCAAGTGGGATTTATTCCTGGGATGCAAATGTGGTCTAGTACTCACAAAACAATCAACATGATATGTTCACAACAATAAGAGAAAGGATAAGAGCCATATGATCATTTTAGTAGACACAGAAAATGCATGTAATATGGTACAGCATCCATTTATGATAAAACTCTCAACAAAGTAGGCTGAGAGGGAATATACCTCAACCTAATAAAGTCTTTATTTGAAAAACTGACAGCCAATGTCATACTCAATGGGGTATAAGTAGCTTTTCCCAAGGGTCAGGAACAAATATGTCCACTCTCACCACTTTTATTCAACATGATACTGGAAGTCCTAGCCACAGCAATTAGACAACATACGGAAATAAAAGGCATCAATATTCATAATGAAGAAATAAAATGTTCACTATTTGCAGATAACATACTATATACAGAAAACTCTGCAGACTTCATCAAAAAAACTACTGGAACTGATAAATGAATTCACTGAAGTCACAGGACACAAAATCAATATACAGAAATCTGTTGCATTCCTACACATTAATAATGAAGTAGCAGAAAGCAAAACTAAGAAAACCATTCCATTTATAATTGCACCAAAAACAATAAAATCTAGAAATAAAGTGGTGAAAGACCTAAACTCTGAAAACTATAAAACACTGATGAAGGAAATTAAAGACAAAGCAAAGAATGGAAAGACATTCCATGCTCATGGATTGGAAGAACAAATATCGTTAAAATGTTTATATTACCCAAAGCAATCTACAGATTTAATGCAATCCCTATCAAAATGCCAACAAGCAGTTTCCACATAACTAAAACAATCCTAAAATTTGTATAGAACTGCAAAAGGCTTCAAATAGCCAGAGCAATCTATAAAAAGAAAAATAAAACTGGAGGTGCCACAATTCTAAATTTCAAGTTACATTACAAAGCAGTAGTAATTAAGATAGTATGGTATTGGTATAAAAATAGATACATGGATACATGGACAGATTATGGATCAATGTGACAGAGAAGAAAATCTAGAAATAAATCCACAATAATATGGTCAATTAATCTTTGACAAAGGAGGAATGAATATGCAGTGGGGAAAATCATACTATTTTCAGCAAATGGTGTTGGGAAACTGGACAGCCACATGCAAAAGCATGAAGCCAGACAATTATCTTATACCATACTGAAACCATAAAAATCCTTGAAAAGAACACAGGTGCTAATCTCCAACATCGGCCATTAGCAACATTTTCCTAGATGTGTCTCCTCAGGCAAGGGAAATAATAGCAAAAATAAACTATTGGGACATTATCAAAAACTTCCTGTGAAGTGAAGAAAGCAATCAACAGAACTAAAAGGCAACCTACTGAATGGGAGAAGGTATTTGCAAATGATGTATCAGATAAAGGGTTAGCATCCAAAATATACAAAGAACTCTTACAGGGATCCCTGGGTGGTGCAGCGGTTTGGCGCCTGCCTTTGGCCCAGGGCGCGATCCTGGAGACCCGGGATCGAATCCCACGTCGGGCTCCCGGTGCATGGAGCCTGCTTCTCCCTCTGCCTGTGTCTCTGCCTCTCTCTCTCTCTGTGAGACTATCATAAATAAATAAAAATTAAAAAAAAAAACAACAAAAAGAAAACGACTCTTACAGCTCAATATCCCAAAAACAATCCAATTAAAAATGGGCAAAATACATGAACAGACACTTCTCCAAAGAAAACATCCAGATGGCCAATAGACACATGAAAAGAAGCTCAACATCACTCATATCAGGGAAATGCAAATCAAAACTACAATGAGATACCATGCTACACCTGTCAGAATGGCTAAAATCAACACAAGAAATAACAGGTATTGATGAGGATGTGGAGAAACAGGAACCCTCATACATTGTTGGAATGCAAACTTGTGCAGTCACTGTAGAAAACAGTATGGAGGTTCCTCAAAAAATTAGAAATAGAACTGTCATATGATCAAGGAATTGCTACTGGGTATTTACCCCCAAAATACAAAAACACTAATTCAAAGGGATACATGCACCCCTGTGTTTATAGCAGTATTATTTGCAATAGCCAAACTATGGAAGCAGCCCAAATGTCCATCAACAGATGAATGGATAAAGAAGATGTGAATAGTATTCAGCCAAAAAAGAATGAATCCTTGCCACTTACCACAACATGGATACAGCTAGAGAGTATAATGCAGAGAGAAATAAGTTAGAGAAAGACAAAACCATATCTTATTCATATGTGGACTTTAAGAAACAAATGAGCAAAGGGAAAAAAAATGTTCTCTCTTTTTTCCATGAGAGAACCAAGAAACAGATTCTTTTTTTTTTAAAGATTTTTTTATTTTTATTTATTCATGAGAGACACAGAGCTAGAGAGAGAGAGGCAGAGACACAGGCAGAGGGAGAAGCAGGTCCCATGCAGGGAGCCCGATGTGAGACTCGATCCTGGGTCTCCAGGATCACACCCCGAGCTGCAGGAGGCACTAAACCGCTGCGCCACCAGGGCTGCCCAAGAAACAGATTCTTAACCACAGAGAACAAACTGATGGTTACCACAGGGGAGGTAAGGAGGTGGGAGAAAATGAGGATAGGGATTAAAGAATACTCTTATCATAATGAAAAATAAAAGGAACAGCCTTCCTCTACAAAGCAATAAACAGTTAAAAGACATACTGTTAGAGAAAATCCATTTGTAATAGCAACAATGAAGATTAAATGCTCAAAAATAAACATAACATAAAATGCCCAAAACTTTTATGTGCTTGAAAGAAACTAAAGAAGACACGAACAATGAAAGATGTGTCGTCTCCTGTTCTTAAACAGGATGAACTCAGTAGTCATTCATTTTCCTTGAATTAACCTATAATATCATTGCAATCCCAGTAAAAATATAAGCTATTTTATAAGAACAAATTGATACTAAAGTTCATATAGAAAAATAACTATGTTGGAAAAATGAAAAAGTGAGTTGAAGGGTTAGGAACTAGCCTTATTAACATTAAAACATGCTATAGAAGTAGATCTTAAGCTCTGATCACAAAAGATAAAATTTGATCTATATCTCATCACACACAAAAATAAACTGCCAGTAGATTAAAGATGAGACCATTCATGTACTTGAAAACTGAGATAAATTCCTCTTTAACCTGGATCCAGAGAAGAGTTTTTTAACTAGGACACAAAATCCAGAGGCCATAAAAATATCGATACATTTCACTTCTTGTTTTTACAAAAAAAAAAAAAAAAAAAAAAGTCCCATTGTAAAAATCGAAAGACAACTGACAAAGTAGAAGAAAATATTCACAACTTCTACCACAGAGAAAGAGCTAAAATCCCTGGTAGATAAAGAATTCTTAAAAATTTCAAGACTAAAATGCTAAAAAACCCAGGCTGAAGAATGTGGGAAAGATATGAACAAACAATTAACCAGAAGAGAGATTTTTATCTCTCTCAAAATGAAAAAGTGGTCAAACTCACTCAGAATCAGGAAGGCAAATTAAAAAATCTCAGATACTGTTTCTCACATATAAGAATGACATATTTTAAATGACCACATACTTTGTTAAGTTATAGAGAGTTAGACTTGTCCAACATTGCTGATGAGAATTTAAATTGGTTCAGAACTTCATAGAGGGAAATTTACATATTTTTTTGCCCCATCAATCCCACTTCAAGGTAGATCTCACACAAGAAAATACATATGTAAGAGATGGGAAACAACCTAAATACCCATATGTAAGCAAGTGGTTGAATAAACTATGGAATATTCACATAAAGGAGTACCATGTACCTATTCTTCAAATGAAAAATGTTACAAACTTACGGAAAGTACTTTTCAGGACATGCTGTTGAGTAGCAAAGCACAAAAGATATCTAGGATACTCTATCCTTCAACTAAGGAGTAAATAGAATACACTGCTGTCCTTTCATTTATATAAAAAATAAATAGCAAAGATAAGCCAAAACCTAAAAAGATTGTTTATTATAGAGGACAACTGGGAAAGAAGTGGAAAGGGGAAAAGAAAATAGGAGGGGCATGTCTGCATGTATCTTTCTGGATAGCTGTGACTTATGGAACCATAGAAGTGTTTCACATACCCCCAAAATATCAAAACAATTAAAGCCAATCAAGGTGTGAAGGGGAACACAAAATGGATTACAAGTCCTAACAATGGCTCTGTGTTTTTCACAATGATGTTACTGAAATTACTTTGTGTGTATAATAGAATTGAACAAATTGGTAAATGAATTTAGATCATGAGAACTGGGTTTCTTACTATTGTAGAAAGAAATCATAACTAAGGGAAGGCTAAAATATACCCTCCAATTTTGGATTGGAATTTGAGGTATTTGCATAAGCTCATGGTTACACACATAATACCGAAACATACATATGCATATACATATAAGTTAGTGTACATACATATATTTCCTACTTCTGTTCACTGAGACAATCTAGAAGCAATAACATCCCAGAAATAATGAGCGGACCTAGTGCCCAGGTCTTAGTCTGTGAGCATCATCTTCCAGTAAAAAGAAATAGCATTCCTCGGAGAAGTGGTTGATCACAGGTCTGGGTCAGAAAAAATGCAAAATAGCCTGCAGTATCTTATGATTCTAAAAACTAAGGATTTGCAGGAGCTTCTGATGGTCAAAGCTAGAACAACTTAGCAACAAAATAATGTCAATGTTGGATATTACCCATGGAATAAAATAAATATCTATGAGAGTAATAGTTTTTTGTTTTCACAAATTACCACACAGCTTAAAACAACACATATACACTATCTCACAATTCCATGGCCAGGCATCCAAGCACAGCCTAGATAGGTCCTCTGCTCAGTGCCGCATAAGGCTGCAAAGTGTCAGATGGTCTGTCTTCTCATCTGGAGGCTAAACTAGGATGAATCTGCTTCCCATCTCTTTCAGATTGTTGGGAAAATTAATTTGAGAAATTAATTTCCTAGGGTTGTAGAAGTGAGGCTCTCAACTTCTGGAGGCTGCCTGTCCTTGCCACGTGGTTCGGTTCATCCTTGCCATGTGGTTCGGTTCATATCACGGGAGCTTACTTCTTCAAGGCCATTGGAAGCACTGGTCTGCTCAGAGAAGCCTGGGTCCTCTTTGAAAGTCAGATCTACACAGCATCATCACCCTTTTGATTATCTCACAGCCAGCCCATTAGGAACTTAAATTATATTTGTAAAATGCCTCTAGCTTTGCCATGGAACATAATTTTAGGAGTGATATTTCATCACTTTTTTTATATTCTTTGGTTAAAGCAAAATCACAGATTTTGTCCTCAGTCAAGAGATGGGGATTACACAGGATGTGACTTGCTGGAAGTCGTCCTGTAGTGTGTCTTCTACAGGATAGAAAGAATGGATAGAAAGAAATAGCCTTATAAATACATAAATGGGGAAGAAGAGGTAGTTCTTCCTCACAATAGATTTCCATTAATAGATGCAGAAGGAAAGAAAGAATAAAGAGTCATTATTACAAACTACTATAATAAATGTTAGGGGTCTGTAATGGATGCTGAAGTTAGTGCATGCAAGTTTGAGAGACACGGGATTTGCATAGTCTGAAATATCTTCCCTAAGATACAACTACAAAAGGCAAAATAGTAATTTTATATTGGAGGGACTTACTAGACACCGACCTTTACCAAGTAATCAGGGTAAATAGCACGAGAAATGAAGCCGATCAATGTCATGAACAGTATTCTCCCAAAACGTCAAGGTCATAAAACATAAGGAAAGATTAAGGGTCTTTTATAGACTGGAGGAGACCAGGGAGAAATAGCTAAATGCAATGTGAGATCCTAGAATGGAAGAAAAACAATGGTGAAATTCAAGTAAGATCTTTAGTTAATAGTATGGTACCATGTTAATGCTTCTGGATAATTCTATTATGGTTATATAAGATGTGAACACTAAGGGAGATGGGCTAAGGGATATATAGGAACTCAGTGTACTGCTTTTGTAACTTTTAAGTGTAAAATTAATTAAAAGTTTGTAATAAAAAAATCTTGGTAAAGACTTCTGAGAGTTTTAAGTTGGCAACAGAAGAAATTCAGGTGACGGGGACCCCTGGGTGGCTCGGCAGTTTAGCACCTGCCTTTGGCCCGGGGCACAATCCTGGAGTCCCGGGATCAAGTCCCACGTCGGGCTCCCTGCATGGAGCCTGCTTCTCCCTTTCCCTGTGTCTCTGCCTCTCTCTCTCTCTATGACTATCATGAATAAATAAATTAAATTAAAAAAAAGAGATTCAGGTGACTTATTAATCCTTCATTTTTATTTTGTTGCACCAAGATTTTGCACAATATTGTGTACAGGGTCATTGGAGAATAAATATGTAGCTGTAAAGTGGTGGGATTTATTCTAACTCAGCATAGTTTTTTCCAGTTGTAATGTTTTTTCCATTGTGTTTGCATCATAATAGACATAGACAAGGGGGAAATGGCTTTCTTTCAAAATTCTGTTTTAATGCTAAAGCCTTCCCATAAAGTTTGTTTGTTCACTATGCATGGCAATATTCTCCTTTAAAATAATTACCAAATTTTGTTTAAAAAGCTTTACTTACAAGAAACATATGTCCTATAAAAATCTATGGTTTTGAGGGTATTTACTGAATTCATTTGGTTCAGGGAGCTCTGAGTTGTCTTCTTTATACGGACCATGGACACAAATCCTATGTTATATTTCTCAGACATATTTTCTGATTCATTGTCTACTATGACTGTGCTTCTACCTATACATACTGAGGATGAAGTTATTTCTTGGCAACTATGAAACGATTGGTGGAAAGATAGGGGGTAAAAGCACTTGGAGAACATAAAGCAGTTTGCTCTAATCTGTCTTTACCATGAAAAGGCTCTTGTTCGTTTCTTTAAAGGATAGATTTAATAATAAATTTTCTCATTGCTGTAAAGGGGTGTTGTCTTAGGATTGCACCAGACAGGCAGTAGTGCTGCTTGGATATGGCAGTATTTTATGAATTCATGAGATGGGTTTCTTACGGCCTTTTTTATTTTTACTTGATATATTGTACATGAGAGCAGTGCCTTGGGCGTGCATAGTGTAAGTAGTGGTGTCCTGTATTAACGTAGAATTACTGTTTGTTATGCTGTCACGAGGCTCTGAATTTGGTCTGTCATACAGAAACAATCATTATAATGTAAGCACTTACTGTCTTAGCACAGCTGATTCCCCACTGACATTTTAAAAAGTCAGGATTTGGCTGCAGAGTGCTTTCCATTTCTAAATGGGCTGCAGATTGGGAGCCTAAGGGCATTTCATAGGGAGCACATGACCCTGAGTAGACACAGCAACTTTTGTGTGTCCACTGCGAAGCTGATGACTAGTGCTTATCCTTGAAATTGTTTTCAGCCAGAATATTGTTTTTTTTTTTTTTACTTTACGTGTAATTATTTGGTGCTAACACTAATTTACTACAAATGTCTGGGAGTAAAATGAATGGCTGGATAGAGGCTGGACCGTTTGTCTCCGTGTTTGATACACTAGATGTGGCTATAACTTAAGAGCTACTCTTGGTGGTTTCACAGCGCCACATTTCAGAGGTTTCACATACATTCTCTTTTCTAAAAGTGAGAAGCTTAAACTCCCAAAAACAATTTCAGGATTTTTTTATCATTATATTTTAACAACTATGTGTATGTATTATCTAAATGGAAAATCATCTTCCTGCCTCTCTGGCTGTCGCAGATACAACCTTTATTAGAATTAGTAATGAGTGACAGTCCTGAGAGACTCAGGGGACCCTGCTCCTCCTGGTCAGTAGTCAGGCTGCCTGGCCTAACAGAGATACCATTGGTTAGAAACATGAGAGGGTAGAAGTTCAGGGTAAATCACCAGAATCTGCAGCATGACCTTCACCGAGTGAACTGGTGGTAATCTTCAATACATGAGTTTCCTTCTCTACTCAGTTGTGATTCTTGCAGCAGTATACAGAACTGTAGAGAAGTAGGTCCTGTGATGTCAAAGCAGTTAGCTTGACCTAGCAATATCATAGACTGTGGTAACCCAAGAGCTATGCGGGGAGACCTGTATATGCTTGCACGTATGTGTGTGCACACCATGTAGATGTGTCTATTTGTATATTTTAGTCTTTCAGTTTATTTTAACAAAGGAGGAGATTAGAAGATAAAACAGCAGGGTATTCATGCCCTGAGAGCTAGCCCCTTGAGGATTGTGCTAAATTCAACTGCCTTCTTCAATAATATCCTTAGTCAAAATGTATCTAAACCTTTGAGCCCAAAAGTGAGTGGAGAACTCAGGTACTCTGGTGATTCTTAAGTTTCAAAATCCCTTCTCCTGCCTTTACATGACTCATTGTCTCCGTTTAATTAATAAAAATAATAAGTATCTTTTCCCTTAATTCATATTCTCAGATTAAGAGCCATTAAATAACAAAGTTGTATTATTATTATGCTAATGAAGGGATTAAAGATTCCTGTCTCAGGGAGCTTACACTAAAGTTTGAAAAAACAACTTAGTACACATTAAATAAATGGAAATCAAATAGATGTTAATAGATGCTGTTGCTTTATTAGAAATAAAGATCAAAAGAGGTACAGAATAATATGTCTCTCTTTAGTGCTAATATATATATTTTATAGTATGTTTTTTTATTCTTTTTTAAAGATTTATTTATTAGAGAGAGAGAGAGAGAGAGAGAGAGAGAGGCAGAGGGAGAAGCAGACTCCATGCAGGGAGCCTGATGTGGGACTCGATCCCGGGTATCTAGGATCACTCCCTGGGCCGAAGTTGGTGCTAAATCGCTAAGCCACCAGGGCTACCCTATAGTATATTTTACATTTTTTTCATGGAGGTCATCTGTGTTTATGTTATATCTCTGATTAATTATAAAGATTCTTTTTAGAAATTGGTTGATATTTCTACATTGAATAAATATTACCAACGAAAACTTGTTGGCCATTATGCATGCCTGGCCACTTAGAAACTAGTTTAAACTCAGGAGGGGGAGTTCAGTTTACTAATCTTAGATTTTGTTAAATGCATTAAAACATATGTCAGATTTCTGCTGCTAATTTATTTGTGAGTTTGGGAACTCCTTCAGCAAGAAATGAAACTTCTCAGGGGGTCATTTGCTGAAAATGATTATCTATGTTTCTTCCTCATTTTACCAGAAAGGGGCAATATATATAGCATGCGATATCTTTTTCTATATGGGGCCATTCCTTTGGTAATCATTAAGATTTATAAATGAAACTGTGTCTTGATTTTACACAATTGCAATATTAACGTAGATGGTTCCCCATCCCCACTTCCCTTCCTGTTTTACAGGCAGTCAGATGCCTCCTCAGCCACCTGGGAGCCAGTCAGAATCCAGTTCCCATCCTGCCTTGAGCCAGTCACCAATGCCACAGGAAAGAGGTTAGTCTTCAGTTCCTATCTTCTATATCTTTGTGTTTTCAGTATGTAAGGCTTACATGAATTTGGTCACCTGTGCGTCTCCTTATAGATGATTCTTAAAGAATACTCTGTTTCTTCATCAGATGAACAAAATAAAAACATACATACAACCACAAATATGGAAAAGAAGGATACTTTCTTGCAGATTAGGTGACGTTTTACCAAACGTAGTTCAAGACCCAATGAGTATAAATGTCCACATAGCACCATGAAGCATAGTTTATACATGACTGTAGCCTGACAATTGATCTAGCTGTGTAAAAGTGACTATTAATGATGCAACTTGGATATTGGTCCTAATGAAGTAAAATGTTAGAGTGTGTGTATGTTTAACCATTTTGATTAATAATTTATCCCAGGATACTTAAACAGTAAAGATTTAAACACATGGTAAGACCTTGTATTAAATCATTGTAATATCTTAGAACCTAGAGCCAACCTGAGAGATTGTAGAGTCCACTCACCTCAGTTTACAAATAAAGAAACTGAGGACCAGAGAGGTTCCATAGGACTTTCTCATTCTCAGAGGCTAGTCAGTGCCAGAGCCAGAAGAAAGAAGACTTTCTTTTCCTGAAGCCCGTGAACATGTAGATTGTCCCACATCTGTCCGCTTTGATCTTCAGCTCATTCGGGCATGTTGACCCCACATATTATTGCCTTGGCTGAGACCTTTGGCCTTCATTTGTTTAGCTCTGTCTACTTCTCTCCTTCTGTAGTGAAGCTACTTTTATTGGTGGTGATTTAATTCAGAATAGTGTGGACCAGGGTTTACACGCCTACTGCACCACCTGGTGCTGTGCCAAGGGACCTCCTACTGCCCGTGACTGGAGGCTCACCCCTCCCGCCCAGGGAGCATGCCACTTTCAGTCTTCCTCCCCCATGCTCACCCAGAAGACAGAAGTGCTGGCTTGGTAGCTGCTATTTAAAGGTTCCCAACTCCTCATGTTTATAATTATTCCTGTATGAGTTGTACAGATGACGATTTGCTTCTCATTAGAATTATAAGATTTCAGTTATTTCATGTTTAATAACTCAGCACCTCGTTATTTAGAAAGTAATGCCAATAAAAAGATGGGTTAGCCCTAGCTACATATCATTTGTGTTGAAATGAATGTTTAGTAGGAATAAAATGAGATATTTATTTTCTAATATCTCTACATATTTAACTCTTTTTATTATACTTTAATATATAGCTAGCACATTAATTCCTTTATTGAAATACTACAAATATGTCTTAATAATGGGATAGTTAATGGTTTTCAAACTTCAGAGTGTATGAGAATTACCTGGAGAACGGTTAAAAGAGATTTCTGAGCCACATCCCCAGATTTTTGACTCAGTAGGGCTTGTGGTAGGCTGCTTAAAATCTGCATTTTGGACAAGTTCCCACCTATTGCTGATCCTGCTGATCAGAGGACTATACTTTGAGAACCACTGCCTTATAAAGATACCATAATATGCTCTTATAATTGTGTGGTCTGTACATCTTTTTCTCTAAACTTTCCACCGTAACCCCCTGTGAACCAGTCTGGTACCTTACATCCTTTTTCTGTGTTAACTCGTTGGGCTTCTGGTCATCTGGAAGACAGTTCAAAGTTCATGGAGAGCGTACTAGCACCATACAGGGAGGAATTCTCTCCAAACTCCTTGAGCTACATTGTGTTGCTGGGTCAGGGAAGTGGAAAAAATAAAGGATCAGAGTAATTGTCTTGCACTGAAAACCTGCTCAGGCCAGACCCAGAACTAAGATGAAGAAACTATTTGGCATTCCCTTAATCCTCACTATAATCCTGTAACACCATTCCCATCAGTGGAGTCCTGCTTCTTGGGCAAGCATTCAAGGACAAGAGGTTCCTTATTTGGAAACCCTGCAATTCTAATCTTTATTGCTAAGAACCTTTAAAAGAGAGAAACCTCTCCTAGATCTTCCAGCAGCATGTCCCGCAACCTCTTCCAACTGATACATGTTTAAGAAATTTGAAAATGTAGAAAGCCAAATGTGAACAACAATGACACGATGAGGAAGCATAGCTAAATTAAACTTTTAACTTAAACAGGGGTGCCTGGGTGGTGCAATCTGTTAAGCATCCAGTTCTTGGTTTTGGCTCAGGTCATGATCTCAGATTTTCTGAGATCAAGCCCCGTGTCAGGCTCCATGCTCAGCATGGAGTCTGCTTAGGTTCTCCCTCCCCACCCACTGCCCCTTTCTTACTCTTTAAAATAAATAAATCTTTTTTAAAAACTTTCAAACAAATATATTGGTAAACAAAATCTAGAGTTTTCTTCTGGTGTCACTGTATAAAAACCATGATATAGATATGTGTGGGGTTTTTTCCCCCTCTAATTATCCTCATGATAGGTAGTGTGGTTTTAGTAACTTGTAATGGATACATAACAATCTGGGTAGTTACAATGACCATTTCCTTCAGATAGCAAATACACATTTTATAATTTGCTTAATCTGAATTGATTTTTATGAACATGTTTCCCAAACTTTCTCTGAAAGGCTGCTAAAGATGTTATGTGTGTCCCTTTGTGTGCCTTTTGTTGGTTGGACAGTCCCCTAAGCAAGAAAACCTAGTATTTCCAAAGAGCTGGTAAACGATACTGTTGCACGTGCATGACTTAAATTTTCTCCAGAATTGGATAGCAAGGATTTTTTTAAATGGCTTTGTTATTTGTTAAAATCTAGAAAGAGATATTAGTTCCTAATGATACTTGATCAGGTTTTCAGTGGCAAATGACACAATCATTACAATGCTTTGATAGAATATAACATTTTTCTCGTCTGATGATGAAACAGACATCATCATTGGGTATGTACCAACAGAATTTACAGTGCAAAGTAGATTTGAGAAAACACTTGCTGGAAAATCCCCCTGTGTTGTCTCCCATGTATTGAAAAATAATTTATATCTTTACATTTGATATATTCCCTCACCCCTCTTGAGGGAAGTGAGGAAGGAAGCAGAGAGGGGAAAAAGTATATTGGTGAGTTCATATTTTCTTCTTCTTCTTCTTCTTTAAAGATTTGATTTATTTATTCTTGAGAGACAGAGAGAGACCGAGAGAGGCAGAGACACAGGCAGAGGGAGGAGCAGGCTCCATGCTGGGAGCCCAACGTGGGACATGATCCCAGGTCTCCAGGATCAGGCTCTGGGCTAAAGGCAGACACTAAACCAGGCTGCCCATATCTTCTTTAAAAAAAATTTTTTCTCAAAAAAAAATTAAAATTAAAAAAAAAAAATTCTCTCAGAAACTGTGGACCTTGATAGATAAGAACATAGCTTCTATACTGCTAAGTACCAAAATAACCAAGTTGAGCAATTCCTTTTATGCTTAACTTCGTTTTAACAAGTAAGATAGGAGAGTAAGTTTCCAGTTACACACATCTTCTTTAATGTATCTACAGGGGATAGTTTTTCTTTAATAGCAGAAACTCTAGAAAGACACTTGCCTGGAGATAATTGCACAAAGAGATGCAGCCTGCTTCTGTTTGGAGGTGTGGTTTTCTGGATATTCCCCAGAGTCCTTAGGTAAGACAGCAGTACCAATAACTCTACCTTGAAGCCTGGCTCCCTGTAAACTCAGGAAGCTGAACTCTTGCCCTATTATTATTCCTTCCCACTTGGTTCTGGGATTCCTGTTCAGGAATAATGTGTATTAATAAATTATATACTCTGTTAAGAATTTTGCAAACATGAAGCTGTCCTGGGATCTGAACCATACTGGAATTTGCAAGGCCATGTCTTCTTCCCAAAATTGGGTGCAGAGTTGGTATGCTGCCCAGATACTTGGTAGCCCAGCAGCGCCCTCTGACCTGGTAGTTCTGGGATCAAGTTTGTCTAAGGCCATCGATCACAAATCCATTTCCACACATCGTATGTAGGCAAACATAACTTTCTGCAGTTTTCTATTTTCTATCCATAAAAGGTATATATGCAAGTAAATGTGGATATGTCCATTGCCCCCAGGTACAAAAAGAAGGAAAACATTTTAGATATTTATTGGCTCTTTACTCTCCTGTAGTGTCTCTAATACTCTCATCTGCTCTCCCATACAGCACCTCAGTTAGCATCTCCTGTTTACACTTTGTGTGGTGCTAAAACTTCCTACTAGCCGAATAAAGAAAAAGTTCAAATTCTTTGCTTCATTACTGAGATAAGTTTAAAAGAAGAAAGGTCAAAACTTCAGTTCAGTATTCTATAACACCTTTGCCACTGGTTTTTATCATAAATTTTCTTTCTGTAGTCCTCATATAACAACATGAAGAATTGCTATTAAAGCCCTTCACCAAAAAATCCAGCAGTATAAATTATGCGACCTAAGGCATTAGAGGAAGCATCCAGATAATGCTAAAATACTAAAATAAATGTTATGAGAAAATTCTAGCTAACAAGTTTAGGTTACTTTTATGCTTCTTGTATAATCTTCACCTTATATATCCTAAAATTGGAGAAGAGCAGTAGCAAATAGCTTCTTAATGTGTTGCCCTGTTTTCCACAAGGGCTTGGAGGGACTATCTACTCAGTCATCTGAGTAGATAAATAAGTATAATTATTATTAACATTAAAATGATTGCATTTTTAACCCCCGTAAAATGTGAAGCTTAATGAAACTAGCAAATGCCCTTCTAGTTATTGGATTAGCAATTAGGTGAAAACGTTTCAAGAAGGCTTATTTATTTGGACAGATGTAGAGAGGTCAGAATTAATTTTTTGAAAACCTTTTAATTGAATTCCCTTTTAATTTTCACAGTGGTGTCTAGTTAAATATTCATGGTAATGCTGGTGGTTTTCTGAAGGTCTGAACTAGATCTGGATTCTCAGAATCGACGTAGGTGATTTAACCCTTTTCATCTGGGGTGCCAGCAGGGACTTCCTAGTGTAATCCCATAGTATTTGAATAATTAGAAGGCAGTAATGAGGATTTAATTAGTCCTTGAGATATGCTGAAAGCAGAACCACGACGAACTTTCCCTTTTGGACATGGATTGCAAGCAGAGTTGACGCTTTTGCAGGACTGTGATGTGCTAGGAAATGTATTCTGTCGCTGGAGGCGGTTCTTTGGCACCATTCCGTGACCATCAGATCTGCATGGAAGGTATCCTGGGTGAAATCTTCCAGAATTACTGAATAGCACCCTCCCCCTCCCATGCGCCTTCATTCTTGTCCACCTACATGACAACCTTTTTTCTCTCTTCGTTTGCTGTTTAAACAGAGTTGTAGTCCAAGTGCATGGGCTTACTATACCTGATGCAGAATTGGCTTTCACTGTTCCCAGTGATAGCAGATGAGACAAGCTAGACAAGTGGTGGGTATACTCTGTAGTAAACAGGGACAATAGATGAGGAGAAAATCACAAAATTTTGCCTTTCTATACACCTGAGGTATCTGATCCAGCTAAACACCATTCCTGCCCTGTGTGTCTAAAGAGTCACAAAATTCCTATCTTTAGAATCTGATTTTCATAGTGATATTTATCAGTAACTATGTTTATGAATATTAATAGTGCCATTATCCAGAAAAAGTGTGTAGCACAGAAGTGGGGTGGGACATTTAGATGTTCTTCTTGTGTGCCTACCTTAGAAAGGTCAATCAGAATTTATGTACTTCACCCATATGAGGTTTCACATGTACCTAATTTTGTGTAGATTGAATAGAATATACTATTCTTTATTTCTTCTTTATTAAAGAAGATAAAAATATTAAAGAAGATAAAAATATCTTCTTTATTCTCCTATTTTTTTCTTCTGTCATTAATCCCAAATATTAACTGTCTTGGTATAATTTTATTCCCACTCCATAGTGGTATATTTTACCTTCTCTAAAGTCCAAATAGAATTCCTCATCAAATTTCTAGGCACATTCTATTTGCTCAGGGCAAATCTTTCTCTTACCTTTTAATGCCAAGGGCAAGAAAAGAGATCTCTTAAAAATAAATCGAGTGTCTTACTATAAATTAGACTGAGCTCTTGAGGGCCAGAACTGAATCTTGTTTATACTCTGTATCCCTGTGTCTACAACAGAGCCTCATGTATAATAGATGTTCAACAAAGATTGAGCTGGACAGCAGAAAATAATTCAGCCTTCACATCAATTCAGAAGTTTCAGATTGTTTCAGAGCACAGAACAGCCAAAGAACAAAATATTCCTTGTTCTTAAATTAAGAAAGATTACCATATTAATTAATATTCTGACAATTTTACCATGATAGGTTATTTGCTGTGGTGTAGGGTGGGGTGTTTCCCTCTCTTAAAACATGGTGGACATTTTGAACTTGGACCAGATGAAAGATACCATTTCTGCTCCCCATCCTTCCCAGACATATTTCTCTAACTATATAGACATGACGTCAGGCTAAGTTGAGTTCTCACAGAGGCCACCCCCCACCCTACCCTAACCAGGCTCCTTATTTCTTAGGAATATTTAGATGGAAATAAGTAAAAAGTTTGAAAAAAAAATTGTTAATACAGCTAGCTGGTTTCATGGCAATATTTACATCACAATTAGGGTTGAAATAATGTTTTTTAAGATCTTAATTGCTCTTCTTAATTGTCAAGAACAGATTAACAAGTTATAGCTCAAAAATGGAGACCACCAAGATAATTGTTAAGAGTTGGAAGTAGCATTGAAGTTTTTTTTCTTCGGTTTTTGCAGACTACAGAAACTATTTTGTTCCCCTTTCTTTTGAATTCTCAGTTTTAAGTATTACAAATCTACACATTCTGAAATGTTTTCATAGGGTATGTTGGTTGTCAGAAAATATTCTTTCTCCACCTTTCTAATTACTCTTGTATATAAAGGTGTTCTTACCATTTGTGAGCATGCCAAACATAGAAAGAACGGTGCTGCCTTTCAGCAGGAGGCTATTATCAAAAAGAGAAAATTTATCACTTTCCAAATGTATTGCTGTGTAAGTCTAGCTATCAACCTGTTAAAGCATTAGTGAGCGTCTGCCCCCACCCCCAGATGCAATTAATTCAGCCTCAGCTCTTAATTGAGGACCGCTTTTTTATAATATGCAACAGATGAAAATAAAGTCAAATGGGAGGTCATATACAAGAGAGAGTATCCAGGAAGCTGTTTGTAATTTCCTCAGCCTGCAAGCTCTGCCTCTGGGCTGGATGGTGGACCCAGCCAAAGCTAGCCTAGTGAAGGAAATAACAGCATAAGACTTGTATCAAGGTTATTGTTCCATTCCTCTTAAGTCCGCTATCTAGAGATGTGTTCACCAAAAAGCTGGGGAAACAAATATCACATACAATAAAAATCGATTATATTCACTGAGGAATCATCAGTCTAAATTTTAGAATATTTTAAAAGATGCATAGTTTTGTCACTCTTGCTATATGCAATAATTTCTTTGAATTGCCGATTAAAGCTTGCTTTTAATAGTTAGCCCTCATTTGTAATTGGCTCATTATTCTTCCCTGAAAGTATTTGAGAACATCTGGATTTTAGGTAAATTCCACATTGTGTGTTACATGCACTTATTTATAATAACGTTTTTCTCCTGTGCCTTATGGATCTGTACCTCAGGGAAAAACCCCTGTCCACCTGGATTCCCAAGCCATAAAGCTACAAGGCATCCTTGACTCTCCCATCTGCCCCACACTGGGACTCTACCCACTGGACTCTACCCCCACAGTGTGTCCTATGCCTTCCTCTTCCTGCTCTCCTGGCACCACCCTACTCCAGGCCCCCAGGAACATTCAGCAGCCTCCCAGCTACTCTTCCAGTCTCGGCTCTGTTCCCTTCCAGTCCTCTTTCCATGCTGAATCTAGACTGGTCTTTCCAGGAGGCTGGTTAGATTATGTGATTCCCTGCAGCCCAGGAGCTCCTCTTTGCCTTGGAGGAAGGCTGCACTGGGCTACTTGGTTCCGAGGCTCTTCCTTATCCCATGCCAGCCTCCCTTTCTGACCTTACCTCTCATCACCTTGCTGCCTCTCATCTACAGACAACCGAACCTCCTCTAGGATCTTCACATAAACTCTTCTTTCTATCATTTTTTGCCACCCACACCTCAACTCCAACCCCACCCTGATATGGAGCCTCCTTGCCCATCTTTCCTGATCCTTCAGGCCCTCTATAGCCTGGCACCTGGTAGGTCTTCGAGTCCATATTTGCTGCATGAACAAATGAAGGATTACCCTCCAGCCAGGCACCTTCCCAGTGCACCTGGCAGTGCTCAGGACCCATTGCCGGGATTATTGGGAACAGAGCTCTGTGACTGTGAGGACCACATGGCCTTGTTCAGTCTCCTAATTGCAGTGTTCATGTAATACATGCTTTTTCTCATTTTAATCTTCAGGGAGTTTAGAACCGAAAACCTGGGTTTAGGTGCAGGCTTTATCACCAGCTAGTTTTGTGACCTTAGACAATTAAATCTCTGCTTCCTCATAAGTAAAGTGAGGATCAGTGCCCCTTGGATTTGTTTCATGGATCAAATGCAACCTTGTGTCTGAAGGTTATAAGTTGGGAAGCCCAGGGCACCTGGGTGGCTCAGTTGGTTGAGGTCATAATCTCAGGGTCCTGAGATTGGGCTCTCCTGTGGGCATGGAGCCTGCTTAAGATTCACTCTCTCCCTCTCCTTCTGTCCCTCTTTGTTTCTTCCAGCACATAGTAACACACATAAAATTGTCTTTGCTTTCTGCATCAAAGCTAACTTTTGTAGCTAACACTCAAAAGATTTGTGTAAGGAAAGGCTGGATATTTTGCCCCCATCTACCATCTGGGCAATCAGTCTGATCCTTCCCTGGACCCTCATTTGCCCAGTGATAGATGTCAGTAGCCGAGAGGGTTCTGTGGGGGTGGCTGGGGAGAACTTGGATGCTCAAGTCTGTGCCTCTGAATATAGGGCACCACAGTAGCAGGGAAGGAAGCAAGAGCAGCTCTGCCAGTTAACCTGATCGCACAGCTGGGAAAGCACCAGGGGGCCTGGGTTACAGCCTTGAACGGGTCATTAGTTTCTGTCTTCCCCAAAGCAGTTCATGTTGTGAAGAGAAGCAAGCAGGCAAATAAACACTGGAGATATTAAAATGTAACAAGAATATTTTTTAAAATCTATTTTTCTCCCCAAATGGGAATCTGACACCTATTTGCAATGAGAAATCACTCTGTCTGTCTTTATAGTCGGAAGACTCTGCTAAGGTGGTACAGTGTGTGACCATTATTTCACACATGTGGGGAAACATCTTTTATTGAACTGGCTTGAAGAAACAAGGCAGCTCTGTGAATTCTCAACAGATGCCAACGTGAAAACAAATTGTCCATGTGCCAGAGGAAAAACGTGCTTTGCTTTTTGGTGGCTCATAGAACCTTGGGTGTTTTCCTGGTGTCCTGACAGTGCCGGAGCTTTCTGCCAGCTGAAGAGGCACCTCTGATGAAGAAATCACATTTTTGTGTAATTGTGTCTCTGTTCTCTTGCTCTCCTGCATTTGCCTGGGCACTCTTGCTCTTTCTTTACCGTTTTCTCTTTCATGGGTAGGATGAACCTTGGTTTGGGCTTTATGTTTGACCCTGTGTTTCCTTTTTTTTTTTTTTTTTTTTTAAGATTTTATTTATTCATGAGAGACACAGAGAGAGAGAGAGACAAAGACACAGGCAGAGGGAGAAGTAGGCTCCATGCAGGGAGCCTGATGTGGGACTCGATCCTGGGACTCCAAGACCACGCCCTGGGCTGAAGGCAGGCACTAAACCACTGAGCCACTCAGGGATCCCCTGACTCTGTGTTTTCCAGCAGGATGTAAAGTCTCATACTTAATGCTATTGAATTTGTTGTGCTGCCTGAAGAGGGAAAGGATGCACATGTGGAGGTTTAGATCCATGTCAAAATGCCTTCCAATTTAATATCCTGAAATTTCCCATTTTTGCCCTACTATTTCCTTGACTTTGTTTCTAAATCAGTTTTGTACACCCTTCAACTTAGGTATGCATTTCCATGAGATGGCCCTTTACTCATCAGTGACTGTTCCAGAGCTAGGACAACCTGCCATTGCCTGTTTGGATCCATGAAGCTTCCCACTCTATTTTCCTCCCTATCGTCTCCCCCATATATGCCTTCTGGCCACTTTACTTTTTATATTAAATATAATTTCATTCTATTTTTGAGAGTTTTTGAAGTCCTTCTAAAGATATCCCCGTCTTGTCCAATGAAGAGTTTTTCCCATTCCTACTGCATAATAAATATCCTGCATTCATTTTGTCTCTTATATGGAAAATGCAATTTATTTATAATGGTTGCGTAAATCAGTTTAACTTTTTTTTGATATACTAAGGTTTAGATAGTAACACTGGATCTTTCCTAAAAAAATTTTTTTTCCAAGGAAGAGAATTATGTAACATTTTTTCTAAAAGAAGGAAAAATATTCACTTAATAAACCACAAATAGTACAGTGCTGAAAAAAATATTTGAAAGGTCTGAAAAACTCATTTAATCTAATAATAATATAAAGAAACATTTTATAAATGCTAATTCTCTATTAGACCAATTTTCTAAGATAGCAATGAGGGGATTTTTTTTTTTTAATTGAGAAAGGAAAAATGTGTCTCTTAGTCTCTAATATTGGTCTCTATTATAAAGACCAGGATCATTTTTCCTAGACTTAACATTACTTAACACTGCCATGTAATAAGAATAGATTGTTTGTCTTGGAATTTTCCATTGATACCAACATAAATATTTGTAGAAGAATGACTCTAAAGAAAACAATCCTTAATGTGGAGACTGAGTGATTCCAGGTAAGATTGTGACAATCCTCCCTTCCTTCCCATCTTTGGCTATTGATTGGATACATAGAATATAGCATGCAAAAAATTATCAAATTGGAATTAAATATCTAAACAAAATATGCCTTTAGAATAAATGTTAGGGTGAGTTATTAGCATGTTACTAGGTGATAGAAACAAGCCTGGCTAAGATCAGAGTTTTCTCATGTGAGCTCCAGAGCTCCATGGCAGGGCCTGAGCCAAAGAGCAAGGGGGACTCCCTTCTGGCCCAAGGTCTTAGGTGTTCTTCCTTGTAAGTAGAAAGATCATTGTCTTCTTTAACCAACCCCCTTATCCCATATCCCCTGTGCAAAACCTAATGGGTTATTCATCCATTGCATAAATGTTTATTAAGCAAGGCACTGGTCATAGGTGCTATAAACCAGAGGTCAACAAAAGTCAAGATTCCTGCCCTTTACCTTGAGAGTCAATTCAGGAATTCACTTGACAGGAATCCTGGTATTTCTCTCTGTCTCTCTGTGTCTCTCTCTCGTTTCAGTGGGCAGACTCTGGGGAATCTGCCAAATCAGGAAGGATGTACGCGGAATCAATGCTGCTCAGAGCTCATCAGTACTGTAGATGCTGGTTGAGTGGCCTGAAACTGACAAGCTTCACTTTCCTGAGCCAAATAACATGGCCAGCCAATTATTTCTGGAACTAGCGCTCTGGAAAAGGGCAGTGCTTTCTGGATAGTCAACTGGGTGAGGAAAGCTACCTATCAGCTATAACTGGCTCTGTTGGAGGAGGTATAGAGCAAGGCAGGCCCAGCATGATAACACAGTGTGTGCTACCTGGGGAAGGGCATCAGGATGTTTGCCAGGAGGCTCACTGGGTATGACATTTGTCACCTCAGTGAATTTACCACGGTCCAGGGACTTGCGGCACTTTTTGGCTTCACTGTGATACATGGTTTGTAGAGGAGCCTGGCAAAGGGAAGCTAGTATGGAAACTTGGAGTCATTCAGACAGGAAATAAATGGTGGGTTGTCTTAAAAATAATATGAATAGGGATCCCTGGGTGGCGCAGCGGTTTGGCGCCTGCCTTTGGCCCGGGGCGTGATCCTGGAGATCCGGGATCGAATCCCACATCGGGCTCCCGGTGCATGGAGCTTGCTTCTCCCTCTGCCTATGTCTCTGCCTTTCTCTCTCTCACTGTGTGCCTATCATGAATAAATAAAAATTTTAAAAAAAAAATATGAATAATAACAGCTATCACTTATTGAGCCTCTGCTCTGTGTGCCGGCACTGAGCTGCGTGTTGCTCATAACATGTTCTCATTTAATCTTAGGATGTAGGCTCACTTGTCATCCACATGTTGCAGAAAAGGAAACAGGCTTAACTGTTACCTAACCAGCCTAGAGTCCCCTAACTGTAAGTGGCAACGCCATAGTTTGATTTTGCGGTGACAGGGGAGATGGACAAAGTGGCTACATTTGGCAAGCATTGATAAAGGGAACAGAAACAAACATGCTTTCTACTTGTTAGGCTTTTAGCCATCAGCTGTTCCCTCCTTGAAAAACTGTCTTCCTTTCCCTGGAAACAGTTCTCCAAATACACTATGAATTGAGGAGCCAGCCCACCACATTTATTAAGGTCTTTTTGTAAAGTAAACGGGCTCTAAACGAAGATGTTTTCTTATTCATTAAAAACCTACATTTGGTTCCAGTTCTGTGCCCGGCCCTTCGTGTGGTTCCAAGGAGACAGATGCGGAGAGACTTTGCAAGCCGCGGCACCCCGGTTTGGGGCAGAAACGGGCACACCAGCTGGTAATGGTGGCGGTGTGCTAACTGCTCTGCGCCCACTGACGCGCATGGTGCTTTCCGAGCTATGCAAGTGCCTGCTCTTGGGAAGGCCAAGGAGTGCCAAGGAGGGGGCAGGAAGGATGGGGGTCCGTAGGTTACGTGGAGACAAACGGCTTCGTGGGCACACTGAAAGCAGCATACTCAGTAGAGAACACAATCTAGGATTTTGTTTTCAAACTCTGCCTCCCATTCATGAGGCTTTGTTATTTGAAAAAAAAAAATTTTTTTTAAAGATTTTATTTATTTATTCATGAGAGACACACAAGAGGGGCAGAGACATAGGAAGAAGCAGGCTCCCTGTGGGGAGCCTGATGCAGAACTCAATCCCAGGACCCTCGGATCACTACCTGAGCCAAAGGCAGGCTCAATGGTTGATCCACCTAGGGGCCCCTGAAAAACAAATTTTTAATATCAGAGTGCATTTCACACAATAAGGGTGGAAATTGTTTGGTGAGGCAGTATATACATGAAACTGCCTGTGAGTATATAAACATATGCTCACGTGAATACACACGTTGGATTGTGGTATAACATATATTTCTTCAGTATGGATTGTGATTAAAAATGTTTTACTACTTTGTGAGCCTCCGTATCTTCATAGTTGTTTTGCAGCTTAAATGAGCTAATAAAAAACAAAGCTATTAGCATGTAATATATGTTCTTTAAATGTCAACTATTATTGACAGTGAGTGGCACATTGTCTGGAACACGAGAGGTAGTCGATAAATAATTTATTAAGTGAATGAACATGCCAAGACTTGCCAGTCTAAAGCAACCCAGTACCTACCAGTACCTAAGAGGAGAAAAGTGTCTGATTTTCTCCAAGTGGGGACTCCGTGATGGAGCTGGAGAAATGGGTCAGGCCAAATTTGGAAAGACCTGGACTAAGTTTGGACTTCATTCTGTTCAGCAATCAAGAGTTATGAGCTAGTCTTGCAATAAACACAGTGGACCTGTCCCTAGAGAGATGAGGAAGGATAGGATTCAGAGTGGGATTCTGAGCATGCATGTGAGTAAAAGATCTCCCTCTGCTGAGACGAGGAAAATGCAGGAGGACAGGCAGGGACACAGGTGTCTCTGGGCAAGGGGGCAGGATGTTAGTGTCGCCCTTGCTGTGTGCTGTTGCTTGTGGGCACTTAGGAGCCAGACAGGGGAGGACTTGGAGAAGGAAGCAAAATGTTTAACCAAGGAAAGAGCTGACCAGCTGAAGGTGCCCCCATACTTGTCAGATTCAGCCAAAAGCAGCAACCGTAGCTTCTAAGGACATGTGTTGTGACCTCTGCTTTGCTGGTCACACGTATTTCTTAGTCAGCTGGTCGTCAGGTGGTCCTCGGTCTGAATTGGGTCCTCCTCTTCTACCCTCCTGGCACCTGAACTCCTGTTTTCTTCTGTTTGTATGCCAGGGAGTGTATTGCCTGTCCCCCCCCCGCCCCCCGCATGTGGGCCCCATGAGGGTGCTGTGTCCCTGCTACCATATACCCCATACCTCCCACGCTGCCTGGCACCTGGCTCAGTGGCTTCATAAGCTCCCTTGATCATCATTCCTTGCTGGTAGGTTTATTTGCTCCCCAACAAATCGTAAGTTCTTCCAGGACAAGGATTGTACTGTGTCCTTTTTTCCAGTGTTCTCTCCTCCTCACCACCTTCCGTGAGTGCCAGAGAAAATTGGAGCTCACTGGGAGAAGGCGAGTGTCAGACTATCATGGCTGAGTTACCAGCGTGATCACTGAGGTCATAGCTCACATGGTGAAGGAAGGGCTCATGGCCTCACTGCAAAAGCGATAGTCATGCCTTTGCCTCACATTTTCATGGTGGTTTTCAGTTTAGAAGAGCACTTCTGCATATGTTTTCCCTATTTGACTCTCAGAATGATCTTGTAAGCCAGGGCAGGAAGTGCTGTTACACACACAAGAGATCCCATCACATGGTGGGTCATAGAGGCAGCCCCTCCCCCAGTCTCCTGACTCCAAACAGATGAAATGTGTTTCCCATTACACTGCATTACCTTTTCTCTGAGAGTATAGCTTTCTCTCTCGCTCTCTCTCTCTCTCTCTTTCTAAAGGGCAATTGATTTTTTTCAAATCAGAAATACACCTCTTTTCATTTGGAACATGATAGTACAAGTGTGTGTGAGTGTATACACATGTAATGAAGAACTCAAATAGTAAATTCATTTATGCAAACCTATGGATTTATGGTATGGATGAAATCTATGTTGTGTTTTCATACAGTTTCTGTGATTTTTCAGTTAAGTACTTTGTATAATGTAAATAATTATCTCATTTAGTACTTTCCTCCCAAAGTTTGAATTTCCTCACCTTACTTAATTTGAGGCATAGAATTCCATAATACATCTAGTAATAAAATATACCTTCATAATACTTAGGAAACAAATTTTATACTTTCTAAATTTTCCTTACTAGAAAGTTTGGTTTTCTAAATTCAGATGGCTTGTAACCAGCAGAACTTCACACCTTTTTTTAAAAGCAGCTTTATTCTCTCAGCTGTCAGTTTTTCTATTCACAAACTATGTCACAAGCTGTCATTTTATAATAACTTTCTAAAAGAAGCAAAATACAATCAAATAAATATGTCACCATAAATAGGTAGAAAATTCTTGGTTGAAATTTGATTTTTTGGAAACATTTTAACATTTATTTCTTTCTAAATAAAGGTTAAAATCAAAACAAAGCAAGAAATACCCCAAATAAATATACATGGAAATTATAAGCTTGATTAGATTTTTTCCTAGGGAAAAAAGTGCTGAAGCCAGAATTGAGAACTAGAGCTGGAGGTGTCCCTGTGAATACTGTGCTTCCTCGTCCTTCCATTTGACAGGTGAAGCAACTGAAGCCGGAAGGGTGATGTTGGCTGCCGTACTGTGCACAGCAGACACAGAGCCAGGACTAACTGCCGGGCTCCCTACTCTTGCTGCCACACATCTGCCTCTCGCTTTTCTTCTGTGAATGTATAATAATAGTACCAGCTAATAATTATCAAAAGCCCACTATTCCAGGCACCTGCTATAAGTTTTTTATGTGTATTATCTCATTTAATCCCCACAGCATCTCTGTGAAGTAAATGCCATTGTCCCTGTTTTACAGATGAGGGAACAAAAAGAGACATGCAGAGTTTCTATCTTTAGAGTGAAAAGTAGAAGTACTTCTTTTTATAGCTAACTTTTGTCTTCCAGTATTTCATCCACTTGTTTAGACAATGGTAATATTCAATAATCTTTTGAAAATACAGTTCTATCCATAATGGAAGCCTTTTTTGGTTGGATTACAGCTGGCGCTCAATTGTGATTATATATCACAGATCACTTTACCTGCCTCCTTACTGGTATTTGAGCTTTTAGCCTTCCTCTCTTGCAGTCCTTTCATCATGCTGCGGGTTATAACAGAATCAGCTTTTAGGAATGCAAGTCAGATTATATTGCTTTCCTGCTAAAACAGCCTGAGGTCTGTGCTACTGTTGATCTCAGGAAAGGACCACATTTCCCCCGGATTGCATATACCAGAGCTTCAGTGAGCTGTATCACTGTTTCCTAATAGGAGCTATATATGCAACATGAAATACTTTGTAGTCAGGACAGAAAGGTGGGCAAATGTTATCATTGGTTCTAGAAAAGGAATTAAAAACAGCTACTAAACAAAGTGTTTAGTACACTGTACTCATGATAAGAGAAATACAGAATCAAACACAAATTTTAAAATACCTCTGAAAGGATACATTAAAAACCATTGCACTTGGCCAGGGGAGCTCAGTGGTAAGAGAGAGGGATACAGTAGTTCCCCCCACCCCTCCCTCTGTGGTTTTATTTCCCAGTCCCTACAGTCAGCCACACTCCAGAAACAGATGATCCTCCTCCTGACATGATCAGATGGTCAGTAGTAGTCTAACGCTCCATCACAACACCTACGTCATACTCCTCATACCCTCATCTCATCATGAAGGCATTTTATCATTTCACATCATCACAAGAAGAAGGGTGAGTAAGTATGGTACAGGATGTCAAGAGAGAGACCACAATCATAAATTTTATTACAATATTTTGTTATATAATTGTTCTATTTTATATTAGTTACTGCTGTTAATCTCTTACTGTGCCCAATTTACGAATTAAATGTTGTCATAGGTGTGTTTGCATAGGAAAAAGCCTCATATACGTAGGGTTCTGTACTATCCATAGCTTCAGGCATCCACTGGGGGTCTTGGTCTGTCCCCCCACAGGTAGAGGGAGACAACTGTATACATTCTTAAACTTCTGTATCGTATTTGAATTTGGAGACAGTTACCCAGGTCCTTGAGTAACATGGATTCCAGTGTTTAAAGAAAAAACAAATGTATAAAAACTAGCTTCTTCGTTCTAGCTAAAAAGGACATCTGAATATGTGAGGTACTTAGGAGTTAAAAGATATCCGTGGTACTTCATCACATCTCTTTCCTGTCTCAGATTTTAGCATACCAAACACTTTTGCGTGTTATTACAGCACAACCTTGTCTTCATTTTAAGATGTGGAAACCAAGGCTCAGATAAAATATGATTTGCCTAAAGGTCATGCAGCTAGTTCAATCAGTACACGCTGTCATATGTTTATGTACATATCTATCTTCCCAAGTAGAAGCTGAGCTAGTGAAGCAAATGAGACCATAGTCCAGGCCTTGTGTCCCCAGTTGACTGCCAGTAGGTGATTTGAGCTCAGAAAGGGAGTCAGACAAGTGACGTCACCTTCCCCTTTCATTGTCTTGGGGAATACATGTAAAGAGATGAGTTTCGCCAAAAGTATAAAACAGGACTTCAGGAAGCTCTTGTAAAGTGGTTCTATTGCAAAGTTTACACAGAAAAAAAAAAATAGCTTTCCAATTTTAATTTCTGTGGAAGGAGGGTGGATTGCATACCCCATAGAACCTTGTCTCTGAGTTGTGGAATTTGGTGCTGTGACACATTCCATTTGAATTTGCTTTGTTATTCCACTTCTTTTGGAATCTTTTCACAAACTTGATTTTCTGCAGAATGCCAGTAATGAGTGAGATAATTCAACTGGAACATGGCATATATATTTTTAAGGACTGACTAAATAGTCAGAAATAAATAACTTGCCTAGGTAAGAATTCCTAGAACTCATTTGAACAAACCTTAAGCCTATTAAGTGTCCCAGAGGCAGCAATAACCTGAGGATGTATTGTATTATCAGAGGTTCTAAATCCTTCAGCATGGACACTTTCATGATTGAAGTGAAATTTAATGCCCAAAAAAAAGGACCTGTGTTATTTTTTTTAACTAATGAAGAAGACAGCAGTTACTCTAAAGAACGAAAGACAAACCCACACAAGCTGTATGGAATTTAAACACATTTTTTATTAAACAGGACTCTATATGAAACTCTTGAGAATTCTATAGTAAAGCTTAGATAAATATTTCATGAAACATCTTAAGATGCAATCATTTATAGTAATTTTAGTGCTCTGATTTCTGTTTGTTTTCAGATTTGAAAAAGCAAACATTTTCTATGATGATTTATATCTGGGAGCTGCCAGTTGAGCCCAATTTCATAAGACTTATCTTTATAAATAAATGGAATAGGATAATAAGGAACAACTCTACTTACTTTTATTTTATGTCTATCTCTTTAGACAGAAGCAGTATTGAAAGATCACTTTTTTTCCTAACTGAAATATAAACCATGGCTTTTATAAATGGCCAACCTCATTTATCCCTCTTAAGTTGAAGCTGGCTTTGGATCTGTGGGCATCATCTTCCCTCTAGCTGCCTCAGTAGACTCTCTAGCCGCTACTGCCCTAGGTTCTCGGAATAAACCAGCCCCTCTGCACTCTGCAGCCTACCGGAACCCTCACCTGAGACGTCAGAACTCTCACCAGCCCAAACTCCTGGGTTCTCGGAGCTGCTGTTAAAACTGCCCTTCATCAGTATGCTAGTTTGATGGTGTTAGCTTTTTTTTAGATACAGGTCTTGATTTGGGGTACTCTGTCTACATGAGTCTTCCACATCTCATCCTACATACTTAGCTTATATTTGCCCAAACTACTAATGTGGATACACCCTGACATGATGGTCCTGCATCATTTAAAGATGTATTTTCTTTATCCATTTGGACAGCTACCTGCTAAGCACCTACTTTACTGTGCATCATGGTCTGTTGAGTGCATGAGGAGTTTAACATTCACTCAATAAATAGTTACCTACCATGTGCCAGACACTCGGCTGCCACTTTGGGATGCAACAGTGAGACAGGCATGATCCTTGCCCTCATGGAGCTGTTTTAGTGGCAAGAGGAAAGCTAGTGAGTCCAAAATACAGCAAAATACCCGTTATGAGAAGCGCCCTGAAGACACAAATGAGAAACGACTAAGCAGTGTCACCACAGGGAGGCAGCCTGGGCAGGGGACTTAGAGATGAGAAAAAACCAGCCGGGGGAAGAGAATTCTCTGGGGCAGGAGCAGGAGGAAATAGTGTTTGGTTAACGTTGCCTGCCGGGAGCCATAGGACATGGGGTTAGAGTGAGAATGGCTGCACTTGACCACAGAAGAAGCCACAGGGTGTGGTCAGAGGTTTGCATTTGGTTCCCAGGCTCACTGGGAAGCCTTGAGGGGTTTCATGCAGGAAAGATATGCTCTGATTTCCTTTTATATTCCTGAAAGATGATTCTGGCAGCTTTGTGAAAGCAAAGCGAAAGCAAAGTGGAGGTGGGTGGTAGTTGAGGCTGAGATTGCTGTAGAGTGCTGGGTGAGAGGGGAAGAAGATGGTAGCAGGCCAGGCTTGTGCAGAAGTGGAAGTAAAGCAGAAGAGCAGCCCAGGAGACACTTCAGAAGCATGGGCAACAAGATGGGCACATACCTAGGAAGCAAGGGGAGGGAGTCGGGGGTTCCTGGCAGGAGCATCTGGGTGAGTACCGATGCCAGTGGTAGAGACGGGGAGACCCGGGCATGGTAGGTTTGTGGGAGGAAGTCAGAATTCTATTTTGGAATAGTAGAATCTGCTTCAAATCCACCCATTGTTCACAGTGTACCCGTAAGGGGTGGTACAAGTCAGGGTTCATAAGTCTGCAGCACTCTAGGGTTCAAGGTGAATGATTATTGCTCAGAATGGTTCCATGCAGGGCAGGGCAGGGTACTGGCCTCACCTTGAGAAGAGGGGTGGATGTTTGGGTGGCCCAAGATGTGCATCCCAGAAATCGGGGTCAGGGGCTCTGAGAGGGTACCTGCAACATGTCCGACCTGGCAGGAATGGAAGGCTTGCAGTGGAAGGGGGTCCTGATTGTTACTGTTGCTTTTTGTAGGGGCCTCATCACCAAGAGAGGCTAGGCTTGTTCTCCTCTTCTCTCTCTCTCTTCTCCTTTCTCTAGTTCAAGCCCACGATCCACTGGGTTCCTGGAAATCTAATGGGCTTTCAGAATTAGGACTGTGGGAAGCCCAAAGTACCCCCCCACCACACACACACACACACACACACACAGATCCCCGGCTGTGGGATTGAGACACCTTTAGATGTTTCTTTAGGGGAGTCTCATAGTGCCAGTCTTCTCCACATCCACCTTCCACACAATTCCATGTCCTTTTTGTCACCTGCACTTATATATTTCCATTTATTTCCCACCTAGGTTTTATGGCAGGCACACAAAGAAACCCTCAGATGTCTCAGTATGGACCTCAACAGACAGGACCATCCATGTCGCCTCATCCTTCTCCTGGAGGCCAGATGCATCCTGGAATCAGTAGCTTTCAGCAGAGTAACTCAAGTGGGACTTATGGTCCACAGATGAGCCAGTATGGACCACAAGGTAAACATTTCTCAAAAATGCATTGCAGTAGGTCATAGAAGTTTTGTTAATATGTTAGTCCTTCAAGTACTTAATATTATAACCACCTTTTAAGATCCCATTATTTGTTAACTTAAAGATTTGTGAAGTTAATGCAAACCCACAGTCCCTCAGCTGCCCATAGTGATGGGAAGAATAATTATAGTGAGTATTCATTAAGCATTAAGCGCTCATGCATCAGATACTATGGTGAATGTTCTTGATATGGGTGTTACTAGTAAAGGAGTAAATAAATCTCCGTTTCTGTGATGTAGTTTGAAATTCTTGTTGAGAAATAGACACGGGTCTTGTCCTCAAAAGGTTTCTGATTTAAAAAACTTGGGTTTCCTTACGTCGAATTCTGATTGTATCCTCTGCCTCTCAGTAATTATCTTTGCAACAGTGTACTCACCACTCAGAAGGGTGTTGTCCCATTATGTCTGCTCCCAGTTTGTCTCCAAAATTCTGTGTCCAGTGAATAGCAGTTCTCATTTTCTCAATCAGTGCCAGTCTTACTCTTCAAAAACAGAACAAAGCCTAAAATGGACATGTCTTTCAAAAAAGGAAGCTAATGGAGGCGCCTGGCTGGCTCAGTCGGTGGAGTGTGTGCTACTCTTGATCTCGGGGTTGTGAGTTCAAGCCCCATATTGGGTATAGAGATTATGTAAAAATAATATCTTAAAAAATAAAAAGGAGGGTAAGACAAGAATCGAAAAATAATGGAACCCTGCCCAAAATGCAGTGTTTATGTTCTGCCTTCCTAGAAATTGATGTATGTTTTGTCATGTACATGGAGAATCCTTTTATCAAGGTTTTTAACCTGATATATTTTTCTCTAAGTCACTCTTGGCAGTAAGGCATTTGAATTTCGCACCTTCTTTATGTTTTGTTTATTTAAATTAGACATTAATGGGTAATTTAGAGAGAATGAGATAATCTGGCGCAATTCCCAGAGTTTCCTCAAAAATATCAGGAATATTCCAAATCAAGATGATGAATGCCCACTAGGAAATTGTAGTAAAACAACAACAAAGTCAGGTCTCCTCCTGTGAAATAAAGTGGTCTTATTTTCTGAAGACTTCTGTGTGTGTTTAGCAAACCGTTGCACTTTGTTGAGGTTCGCTTAGCATCTCCAGCCACGGAGCAGGTGCCTCACAAGGCTAGATGATCCTCTTAGAAGGCCTTGGCACCTTCTTGGCTTTTCACCTAGTGTTCCTCAGAAGAGCTTTTCTTTCTGTTTATAGGACTTAACAGTTTGAAAATGGAATTTTTAGTGTATTTGTCTTTTTGAAGATCTCTTTCTGGAAGATTATAAGCACCTTCAATATTCCCACTATAATGTTGTTTCCTTGCCTTGCATTGCTTTATTATTTTATATCCCAACCATTTCTGTTGTTAGGAAAACTATATTAGGACACCCAAAACAAAACTTTTTTTTTTTTTTTAAGATTTTATTTATCTATTCATGAGAGACAGAGAACTATATTAGGACACCCAAAACAAAACTTTTTTTTTTTTTTTAAGATTTTATTTATCTATTCATGAGAGACAGGCAGAGACATAGGCCGGGCTCCCTGCAGGGAGCCCAATTTGGGACTCGATCCCAGGACCCTTCAGGAACCTGAGCCAAAGGCAGATGTTCAGCCACAGAGCCACCCAGGTGCCCCTCAAAATAGAACTTTTTACTTGGCCTCATCCTGCCTTTGTCTACCACATGTGCATGTAGTCAGATGGATATAGACTTCATGTTCTGCTTGATTCTCTTTACACCGTGTCATTGATGGTTTTCCGTGATACTGATTTCAGTATACCTTGGGAATTTGGGTCCCACCGGACAATACCAGTCTGCCCTGTTCCCCATCAGCCCCAGGAAGCTGTGAAAGCTGTGACATGGAAAAAGTTATCACTGAGCTGAGTAGGACAGTTCTGACGCAGAAGAGCCGACTGTGTCCACTCAGCGGGTATCTTCAAAACTGGGTTTCTTTGCTTCTTGTGAGTTTATACGTTGTGATAGACACAGAAAATGTGGTCTGGGGCTCAGAAAGTAACTGGAGACCAGGTCAAAGCCTTTTGTTCTCAGAATTGGGAGTGGCTAAAGGTCTGGGACTTAACCACTGAAACTCAAAAGGGCTTCATGTAATCTTCAAAATTGGTCTGTCTTCTCTTAAGTAATTCACTCTTGCAGCCTCATCCTCTGCTGTTCTTATAATAAGGGAAGATAGAACCTTGGCTCTCTGTTGAGTCTTTTGTGAACAGCTGAGAAAATGCTTACACTGTTAATAGCAGAAAAGGCCGTTTCTATAGAATGGATTTCTCTGAATAAAACCCTCGGTTTTCCAGAATAATCGAACATTAAGATTCATAATTTAACAGCACGGAAACTGTGAGGGTTCTCATCCAAATTGCTCTGTGTCCTTGGAAAATTGCTTACTCTTTGAGAATTATTTTTCCTCTAGAAAATGAGAAAATTAGCTCACGTTACTTTGGAATTGGCTTCCAGTTCTAATGTTCTATGAATCTAAATCTTGCTTCAACTCCAGAGCCTTTTAGGTCAATGCAGCCCCCTGGATCTGCTACATAACATTTTGGTTATATAGTCAAGAAGGGATTTATTTTAAGGCGTAAATACTGAGTTTAGGTTGATACTAGAAAACATTTAGGATAAGGGGGATAATTTCCGTACTCCGTACTTTTTAACTTTGAAACAAGTGCCTGCACATCTGTCCTGTCTGCCCGCCGACTCTCCTTCACCCCAGTGGCCTCTCCCAAATCCCCACTCTGAGGGGTGTATCCTCCTGGCTCCCTTTACTGGCTCCGAATGCCGTGTGCTTAAAATCAGCATCTTGGTACTCTGTGTTCAACTCCAGATTGTTTGCCTTTCTTCCTTGTATTCTCCCTCAGCAAACACTAAATGACAGGAAACGAACGTTTGTGACATATATTGTTCAATTCAACAAACGTCCTTACTTTTACATTTCTCTCGTTGACCCTTTTAGACACGACACAAATGAAGTATTTTTTCCCCTCCTTAATTAACTACTCAGATTAGTAGTAAAACATTAAGCTTACATTTTCTTGTTGCATATTTTTAATGTCTCTGTAAAGAATCCCTTGTGTGTGACCCACAGAGGCCATTAGTCTCATCTTCCATTTCTGTTCCTAACTAGATGACTTTCTTCTGGGTTAGTTTTGTTTTTAAGAGATCTCAGAGGAAGATATCCTACAATCTTTTTTTAAGCCTTTTTACTGTCAGGAACAGCTTCTCCAAAATTGTTATTAGAGATAACAACCAACATTTATTACCGTATCCTGCCTGGGTCCTGTTTGAAGTGGGGTTTTTTGTTGTTGTTTTGCTTTGTTCTTTAATAGAATTAATTTATTTACTTATTTTGAGAGGGAGAGAGAAGGAGATTGACAGCAGGGGAACGAGCAGAGGGAGAATCCCAAGCAGACTCCCCACTGAACATGGAGCCCAATGGCTCCATGGGCTCCATCTCTTGATCCTGAGGTCACGACATGTGCTGAAATCAAGAGTTGGGTGCTCAGCCAGGTGAGCCAGCCAGGCACCCCTGATGTTTTCCCATAGACCGAGTCATTTAATGCTCACAACATGCTTTGTCATAGGTACCATTGTTATTCCACTTGGCAGATGAAAAAACTGAAGCGCAAAGTAGGTAAATAGCTTCACCAAGATACGCACTGGTCATGCCCAGACTCAAATTTAGGCAGACTCGCCCATTTTCTTAATTAATGGGAAGCTGTGACGTTATCCCCATTTTGCAAATGGGGAGGTTAAGTAACAGACCCATGATCCCAAAGCTAGGAAGTGGCAGAGCCAGGGTTCAAACCAAGGGAGACTTGAGAAGCCACTCATATAGTCACTGGTGTGTTGTTTCCCTTGCCTCCGATATACTCTCTCCTGGCTGGTTCATTCACTCAGTGAGCCACTGGGGAAACAAAAGACAAACTACTTGCCTTCGAGGAACAAGGAACATTTTGGGAATATGGGCTTAGAAATACATCAAAGATACTAGAGATGAAAAAAAAACTTTCTATGAAGTTAAGGAAATTTTTAGAAATGTATATTAATACCGTGAAATCTGAATTATTAAATATGCAAATGGAATGAATCCAATCTAAATGTGTGAAAATGTTTAATTGCAGTATATTTTATGAAATAGTACTTTTCTACCTTCAAGCAAGTGCGTACAGTAACTCCCCTTACAAAGGGTTTGCAAGCAGGACCATAGAGACTTGCTTTAATAAATAGAGGAGTTATGTAATTGACATCTTAATTATTAATAGATTCAGAGGGAAGAGAGCTGAAACAAATTTCACCTTTATAGCCTTTATATTTCTTAAGAACAAAAACTGTCTTGGTTTTGTGTTCTCTGGAACAGTGTCTACCACACTGACCACAAATATTTTTTGCACATTTGTCACTGATTGCAGAAAATGGGCATCTAGTCTTAACTTTCCTATAAATAAGTGGTATTATCTTGGGCAACTAAATAATTCTGAGTTTAGATTCCCCTCAGTTATCACTCATTTATATGAGAGTGTCTGGCCCACCATATATAGCCACACAGGTTATGCACTGATGTGGCCCTGGATTTATGCCTTAATTTGTATAGCATGTGCCTTTGGAAGCAGGGAACTTTTAAATAGGTTAAGTCTGATGAGACTTTTATTTCTTTTCTAAGATTTATTTATTTTAGAGAGCACGTGCAGACACAGGTGCATGTGTGTACAAGCTGGAGGGGGACAGAGGGAGTGGGGGAGAATCTCTAGTAGACTCCATGCTGGGCATTGAGACCACTGCGGGGCTCGACCCATGACCCTGAGATCGGGACCTGAGCCAAAACCAAGAGTTGGATGCTTAACCAACTGAGCCACCCAGGCTCCCTGAGACTTTTATTTCTAAATTACTTAATAAAAGGTATTTTTTCCAGAATTTAAAGGTTTGGTTTTTTTTCTAAAATAGATGCCATCTGAAATATTCCTTCTCCCTTCATTAAAATACATTTCTCAGTGAATTCAGGAGACTCCAAATCATAGCTAGTTGAAATGTGCAGTTCCAAAATAGTGAATCACACATTAGTAAACCTTACAGCTGTTTTGGTTGAAGAGGAACAATGCATAAATGTCAGTAGATGGTGGACCAGTAAATGCTTGAGAATACGTTATAGGACTATGACATCCTTGGTGTCACCATGACCCAGGATTTCAGCCTCTACTGTTATAAGTCCAGAATCTCCATCTTATTGTGGAATTAAACTAAATTCAGCCTCTCTTCTACAGAGGTGAAATGCACCTGCCACACGGATTCATGTTTCCCCTGGACAGTGCTGCAGACTAACAACACCCTGTTCTTTGGCTTTCCAAAGGCTGGTTTCTATGCAGGTCACTCACTCCCTGTTCGTTAACTCCTTTTTTCTCCTTGAAACCGGTTGTGATACAAGTGACATATTTAAGCCTCCTATTTTATGGTTAAATCAGCAGTACTAGGCAAGTGTCAATTCCACATTCTAAATGGTTCTGTTGTTAAAGAAATATTCCAAATTTCTATCTCACTAACATTGGGGAAAAAACAGAAATTGAAGTAGGTCATTTTACAGTGAAAGATTGTTAATGCAGTCTTCTTTTGATGCTCAAATTTAGCTTTCACATTATAAGATTTCAGCATGAATTTTTCGTAACACCGATAACCACAATTTTTATCAAAACCTGGGAATTTAGGAAGGAGTAAAGTATAAATCAAATGAAAATTTTAAAAAGGGAAAAAAGCCATAAAGTGGCTTTAATTTTGACCAGTGCCACCCTCTTTTACCTCACTAATTAAAATCAACAGTATTCAAGAGTGTGGCTGTTCCCTCCCCTCACTAAAGAAGCCCATCCTGCCACATCATCCACCATCAAGGGCTGTTCTCTACCACAGGTCTTGGTCAGGAGAGACGTGGACAGCAAGAAATAACAGGATGCAGACATTCAGCTTTACATCTTAGCAAGGTGCCTTTTCCGAGGGCTCCTAGCTCTACCATTTTTTCAAATGTTTGGAATGAAAGAGCCTTATTGAATGACAAGCAACAGATGGGTGGAATGGCAGATGGGTGGGGGAAGCAGGTAAGAGCTCTCCCTCCAAGCAGTGCTGTTCCCATGCAGGCGGGCACCAGTCACGGCGTCTCTAGAACCCAGGAAGACTGAGGTGCTCATGCCACATGTGACAGTGGTGACTCAGACACTTCCATTTCTTAGCATAGGGATTTTACTATTTTAGACTGAATTTTTCTATTGAGTTAATATCTTTTTACAGTTTTTAATGCCAGGACTTACTTTTTCTTCTACTTGGTTTGAGAAATAAATTTGAATCTCTTTGCATGCTGAAAGTAAAATTAGACCTAAGATGCGATATAGCGAAAGATAATTTAAGTGATTAAGAAGTTATTAATATTGGAATAGTTTCTCTCTCTTCCTTGAAAGCTTCTGTATTGATTGTCAGGGTCCAACAACAGTTACAGATATTATTTTTTTCCCCACGGCAGCCACATGAAACAGATAATCTTGTATTATACCCTTTTTACAGATGAGGAAAGTGAACATGGGAGTGACAGGTGGCTTTCTGAAGGTCACACATAGCAGACCATTATACCCCTGCTCCCTGGGGGCCTGTGCTCTTCTGCACTCACTGCCCTGGAGTCTGATGCTGGCGTCTGACAGTGCCCTTATGTCCTCTGGGCCTGTATGATGTTGGTCCCAGAGATGACTGTTTCTCTGAAGAGATGCTTCTTCCTGAGAGGCCACCAACATGCACTCAGCTCCCTTCCCTGGAGTGGTTCTCCTCAGTCACCTTCAAGGGATGCCTCCCCTTGCCACTCTGTATAAATCTCCCTCTATGTTCCTTCAGGGTACTTCACACCACATGACATCATCCAGGCTTACTTCTTTGCCTATCTCTTGGCACCAGAATGCAAACTCTGCCTTTGTTCACTGCTGAATCCCCAGCCATTAGTACAGAGCTAGCATGTAAGAGGCCCTTAAGAACGATTTCTAAGAGAGATGAAGATGCAGAGTTCCAGAGACACTGGTACCTTTTTAACCCTGCCTTGATGCTTCACAGGTGTGGGGTTAATGACTCAATGCTCAAGAATTATCTCAGGGAGGCGAAACGAAGGATCATTTTTATCTATTTTTCTCTGTGCTTCTATATTCTCTGCACTGAGCTTGCATTATTGTATAATTAAATTTTTAAAGGGGTCCATTTATGTAACATCTGGAAAAAACTACCAAAAGTGAGACACTGAAGTCATACCATAGGAGAGTAGGTCTTTCCTCCTCTATTCCAAGTTTTGTACAATATGGTTATTTCTCTTACCTTGTGAAGACTTTTTAAAATGCATGCTGATCTAGGGAAAAGATGGTGCCATAAATATCAATTCCAAAAACAAATTATTTGCATTTCCACAAATAGTAGGATTTAATGCAACAGGAGGTAAGTCAGTTTTCATTTTGAAACTACGTTCATGGTCTTCATATCTACTCAATCATTTTCTCTCCAAAGTAGTATCTAAAAGAGCAACATTGTGTTACCAGCCTGTGTAGAGAGCTGGAGTTGAAAGAAGTTGGGGTTGAAATATAATTTTTTTAATGTAGAAAAGATCTTACTGAAATATGGTAACCAGCAAATAAATATGTGAAAAATGCTCAAAATCATTCTTCATTAGGGAAATGAAAATTAAAGCCACAATGGTATCCACTACACACCTACTGGAATGGCTAAATTTTTTTTTTAATTGATAATATCAAGGATGTAGAGCAGTTAGAACTCATACATTTTTTGGTAGAGTTTCTGATAAAGTCAAACCTGCATGTACCCTACAACATGACCCTCTCATTCCTAGAGCTCTGCCAAGAGAAAGGAAACCTATGTCCACAAGGACCTGTGTGCAAATGTTAGCATCTTTGTTTGTAATTGCTAAAAACTGGAGACAACTCAAGTATCCACAGAATTGAATGCCACTCAGGAACAAAAGGGAACAAGCCACTGATGTGTGCAATAATGTGGATGAATTTGAGAAGTGTGATGCTAAGGGAAAGAAGCCAAACACAGAAGATTACATACTGTATATGACATTGGGGAGAAGGCAAAACTGTAGGGAGAGAAATCAGATCAGTGGTTCCCACGGGTGAGGGAGAGATTGACTACAGTATAGCAATTTTTTTTTGTCATGATAAGAAATATCCCATGTTGTGGTGGTCATAGGACTTACAGGATTGGTATTGTATATAAATTCTATCTGTATAAACATGGCCTAAGATCATATTATGTAATAAACAGTGATAAAAAGTGGCAAACACTATTAACTAAGCAACAAGGTAAATGCATATTTATCCCACAAACATATTTATCATAATATATAGCTCATTATCCATTTTATTTTTTCCTATTCTGGGTAAAGTGTCTGGTCTCTGATGGGACACCATTTTACCCTCCGCAGCATGGGAGAGTGATTTAGAGCCTTGCGTGTAGAAGTGATTCATAAGTACTTGTTGAATGATGATACTGAGAAGCAAAACTTCATCTGTGAGTGGAAACACTTGATAGTTCAATAAAAGCAGTGAGCTTGGAGTATTGATTGTAACTAGCAAGTTTAAATATTCCAGAGTCAGGGACAGAATTACTTGGGATCCTCCTAAAGTAATACCAGTGACTGATAGAGTATAGCTCCTGCTTCTTCTCTCTGGTGCTTGACTATAACTCCTGGTGGGCTGAAATCTGAATTTATTTGGTGACCATATTTCTGGAGCTGGTGTGCCAAGATGAACCCACTTGAAAACTGTGGGCTCTTGGACTTGGCTGCAAGACCCGTCCAGCTGAGGTGGGCTGGCCCAGCATCTGCTGCCTTCATTGTGCTTAATGCTCGATCCATCTGTTTTCTGTCAGAGCCAGTGCCAACAAATTACTAATCTATTAGAGAAACATGGAAATAAGATCGCACTTCCCATTCCTGGCTTTTCCTCTCATATTTTGCTTGGCTTACATGTTTGGTTTTTGTTTATTTGGGGGAGAAAGATATGTTATCGAGTAGGCAAGGGGGGGGGCATGAATCATTTTTTTCACTCCTTCCACACATTTTCAAAAGACTATGGGGAAAGATCACCAATTATCCATGTTGTTGATAGTATAATGATTGCTGATGGTGGCAGCCATCGTTTATTAGGTGACTGTGCGTGGCACTGTACTAGTCCCCTCATACCTATTCCCCCATCATCATCACTTTACAGATGGCAAAACTGATGTTCAGACAAGTTAAATAACTTGGCCAAGGTCATGCTGCTATTCAGACCCAAATTCTAGAGCCTGCGCTTTGTCCATCGCTGCCTCTTAAGCCATTTAAAGCCTTTAGAAAGCATTTTTATCCAGGCATGTGAGTTTAATGAGGAAAGTCTTTAGCGTTTCAAGGAGAAGAAAAGGGGACTTTGTATTTCTTCTACCAAATAGAGGCCTCTATAATTAGAACATATTCCCTTGACGTGTGCTTTTGAGTGCCAATTCATGGAATCAACCCAACTGATTGAGGAAAATTAGATTGGGAGCCCGGTACTCAATGGGCCTTTCTAAGCACAAGTGCTTGCGTGCATGTATGGGTGTGCATGGTGGTTGTGTTCTAATGCGGACCCCGCCCGGCTGCAGAATGCCGCCGGCTGTGGCAGACCAGCTGCTGAATTGAGCAAAGCCATTGAAACTCGGCTCTTCTCCTTAGCGCACACCATGAATGAGAGGGATGAAGTAGGGTCCCGGCTAACCGAACATCTCAGCCATTTCTTTCTTTTGTGTTCATCAAAATACAGCTCCCAACTGCCAGCTACTCCCAAAGCGCAAGAACCCAGGGTGACAGAGTTTCTCTGTTCCAACCATAAGCAGAGTTCAACAAAATCGGGAACTTTCTTCTCTAACAAAACTGCATTGTGGGCAGAGTCTGCAATAACCATGTCTAAACGCTTGTTTTCTAAAACAAGATTAAAGTGTTATTTCATTTCCTTCGAAAGCAAAGGGTACATATGTTTTCACTGAATAAAGTTTCTTACCAAATGAGTCATTTACCAAGTGGTGGGGGAGGGTGGGAGCTAGTAATCAAATGAATATGTGAATTAATTTTCATTTGCCTTCGAACTGTGAATGAGTTTATTTATTTTTAATAAAAGCAAGAGCCAAAAAAAAAAAAAAAAAGCGTCGTGTTTCCTGATGCTCTCAGACTCTCTGGAAATGAGGGCGGGCAACGCCAGTGAGGATGCAGAGGAGAGGTCCTAACTCTGCCCACAGAGAAGCCTTCTGAGGACCATGCTCCAGGAAGGCGTGGGAAGAGGCAGGACGGCCACCCACCCGCTGCACTGCGTCCCTCACGAGCCAGGGAAGCATAAGGTGCCCTTTCCACCAGGCTGGTGTGACGGGAAGACAGACGGGGACCTTATGTGTGGTCCTGCAGGGTGGGAGATGCCAAAACAACTTAAGAACTTTTTATAAAGAACTTGGAAATTGATGAGCAGGGACTGTTTTACCTTTTACTTGGGAACCGTGTAAGTTTATGTCCGTAAAGGCAGAGTACTTTCTTATGAAAAGGCATTTTAAATTTGAGGAGCTAGGTGGCACCTGAAGGAGTTTACATCAAACCTTCCTGTTCCTTCTATTCTTCTTGGCTTTCCTCTCCATTCCCAGTTCCTGACTCCATTCACCAGCACCAGACTCTGTTACTCCCCTTCAGGATTTCTTTAAGCTTCTAGGGGATGTTCAGGGTCAGAGAAACACGTTGGTCTCTAGGAGGAGCTGGCAGATTATGGCCCACTTTGGCCCACTGTCTTTCAATAAAGTTTTATTGGAACACAGGCACTCTCATTTGTGTATGGAGTGCCTCTGGCCATGTTGGGGCCATGGTGGCAGATTAGTTGAAACCTTCTGGCCTGTACAGGCTAAGATATTTACTGTCCAGCCCTTTACAGAAAGTGTGTTGGCACATGGTCGGTATAACTGGCGACCTTCATACGGTCTGCAATAAATAATACACTTCGTGGACACCCAAATAAGAAAGCTCATGTGATGCACCTAACAGCAAGTACCCAGTCTGTGTTGAAAAGTCCATGGATCTCTTTCAGATTTGTAGGTAATGCAGCTTTACATGTTTAGACTTAAAAAAACCTAGTTTTACAGTTATGAGGGTATGTCACATAAGTATATTTTTTTCCTTAAGCATTTGAGAGGCCCCACAGTAGTGTTATGTGCTTAGACTCTGAACCGTGCACACATGTTACTTGAATGCAAACCGTGCCGTCTCTGCTTATTAGGCACATGACCTTGAGACAGGCTCCTCCACATCCTACGTTTCCAGTTTCTCATCTCTAGAATTAGGTTTCTCATCTCTAGAATTAGAAGCCTCTTAGGCTTAATACAAGGATTAAATGAGTTAATACAAAGAATTTGGAATTGAGCTTAGCACATAGTAAATATTAAGTATTTGCTTTTATTATTGTTACTAATCAAATTCAGTTTCTGCTGGAAAACCTAGAGAAGCTCCTCCTAACTTACACTTTGGAGGCCTGGGACACAAGGCCCTGCTGAATCTGACCTCTACTCCTGCCCTGCACAGCCCCATGAAGCTCATCAGTGACTCATCTTGAGTTTTTCTCCTCTCTGGCTGTCTCTTGCCATGTATGGCCTCTCCCCTATGTATGCCATCCTCTCTTCTGTCACACTTGGCACCCAGGTATATAACCCCTATCATTTTTACATATGTGTTTGCGATACTTTACATGCATAATGTCTTTTAACCCTAACAACTCCTCAGTAGACTTTTTCTTCTCTTATTATCCCTCATACACCACACACACACACACACACACACACACAGTGAGCTCTTGAGTGCAGGAATTGCATTATATTTAACTTTATATCCCTTAGAACAGTTATGTTATTTTGACAAGGAGATTCTTCCAGAAAGCTGTAGGGATTGATTGAGAAACACTAATCCATAGTCTACAAATGCTTTTTACATTTATTTTATTTCAATAATCATTTGTGGGAAGGCAGCATATTTTATTGGTTAATTATATGGGTCCCAGAATCCTTTTGCTTGAGATTGAATCCTAACGTACTAGCTGTTGATTTTCTTCATTTGTAAATGGAATCATGGTCATTTATATGTATTTCGTATGGTTATTGGAGAAGTGAATGAAATCATTGACGCAAAGCACTTAACCCCACTTGGCACACATAGTGTAGTTCTGCAATTACTATTATTGGAATGACATTAAATACGCCTTTAATTTACTCGAATTTAATCTATGTACACTCACTCAAAATAGAAGGCATGGAAGGAGAGAGAAGACAAGACTACTGGCATAGTCAGGGCCCCTGAAGCTGCTGTTCTCCTGAGTGTGCCCTGGTGTGCACGGGGGCTGGAGGTGCCTCCATGGTTCTTCACTGTTTCCTCAGGCTCTTCCTGCTCCCCATTCCCTGCACTGAATGTCATGGTAGCACTTGCAACCACAGTTCATAAGACATGACACCAAGCGCAAACCAGCCCCTTTATCAGGGGCTCAAGGGAGCAACAAACACGAAGCAGCATGCCCCCAACACTAGAGAAAAACTGATTATTTTGCTGGACTAATGTTGAGCTTCCACATGACATCTCCTATGGGGTTTGGGGGGATAAATTTTAACCATATGTGCATGATGTCTTACATGTTGCCTTTCTGAACACTTTATCATAACTGTCAAATGTAGTGATGTCATAATGCAGTCACACTGGTGTGTTCTTAAGGACTAGGGGTTGAAATGGTTTTGGTTAAAGGGTAGGAATGGGAGTGTAGGGTGTACTGAAGTGACACTCAGTACTAGCATCCCTTGCCTGTTCATAGATGGTTTTCATGCCTAGCCTGAATGTCCCCTCTATCGTGTGGCTGTCCTGTGTGGTTCTTTGCCTTGGGAATGGGCCAAGAGAGCATGTTTTGACGCTGCCAGCCTTATCGGTGCCAGCGGGGAAGGGTCAATAAGGATAATGACTACTATTCTGTGTTGACCACATTGTTGGACCAGAAGGATTTCCAGTGAATGTCCTCACAAGTCCAGATACTAAGTAAAAGGCTTTAATTTGTGTTTACTTTCTGTTTAGGTAACTACTCCAGACCCCCAACGTATAGCGGGGTGCCCAGTGCAAGCTACAGCGGCCCAGGGCCCGGCATGGGCATCAATGCCAACAACCAGATGCATGGACAGGGGCCAAGCCAGCCATGTGGTGCGATGCCCCTGGGACGAATGCCATCAGCTGGGATGCAGAACAGACCATTTCCTGGAAATATGAGCAGCATGACCCCCAGTTCCCCTGGCATGTCTCAGCAGGGAGGGCCAGGAATGGGGCCACCGATGCCGACCGTGAACCGTAAGGCACAGGAGGCAGCCGCCGCAGTGATGCAGGCCGCTGCAAACTCGGCGCAGAGCAGGTATGCCGTCGGGGCCAGCGGTCTGTGTGCGCCCTGTGAGCGCGTGTCGCGCACAGAGCCACGGCGTCGCCTGGGTCACCCGGGGTGGGGAGCAGCGCAGTGTCGTTCAGCTAGGCCGTTCCTTTGGCCTTGTCACATGCCATCCCGTGATAGTAGAGAAGGAAATGGCAGACCATGGTCCGTGAGACATCAAGGAAGGACCCCAAGTGGGTGGGCAAGTCTATTCTGGGAGCTTATTGAAATGACTGTGACTCGTCCTTGTAACCAGCACCCCAGAGTGGTGGCATCTCTGGGTGGTTCCATTTACAACAGCAGGGTTTAGGCAGGAAAATCTAAAGCCTAAAATATAGGCTTTTAAAATCTAAGCCACTGAAAAAGAACCACCTTCCTTTTTTTTTTAACCCCACCGTAAAAAATCTTTATAACAGAAACTTTGTCTATGCACATATATGTATTGTGTATGTTTGTCTAAATGTTTCTGTGTGAGATTTATAGATTTCATATTCTTATGTTGTATTTTCTTTTTCTGGGCATACCCCTCTATCTGTCCAAACCAAAATGTGGCTAACAGAGCCAAGATATTTCATAAAGCTGAAGTTGATAGAGCAAGGCTTTAGCCTCAGTTACTTACTTATTTTTACTCTTGATTTTTGAAGCTCTTGAAGTAAATATTTAACCTGCTTAAAAATAACATGCTTAATTAAAAATTTATGAGACAGAAGTGAATAGTTTTAAAAGAAGCACTTATAAATATGTTTTAAATGATGTTTAATATATGTCAAAGTAACATTTTAAAACAAAGCATATTGAAAGCTATGTATGAAAATATGATATCTTCAGAAGAAAAGATAGAAGAATGATTTTTGTCAAAGGGAAAGAAAAATTGTGTGTGTGTATGTGTGTGTTATGTTTATATGTGTCCCTTTGTTGTTTTTCCTCTGAAGCTGCTATCTGGGGAATGTTAGGGACCCCTTCAGTCTCACCATTTGCTCCAAATAATAATAAATTTCCCTTGAGGAATCAAAATGAAAGTCAATCATTCTCTCTCTCTCTCTCTCTCTCTCTCTCTCTCATCCACATTACAGTTACTTAAAATCTCCTGAACTCTGCACTATACTAAACCGAACCTACACAGGCCTTAGGGAATGTTTTGATAAAAATGTCTGTGAAAAAAAAAAAAAAAAAAAAAACCTGTCCATGAAGACTGGTTTACCTGGTCCAGTTGGAGTTCTGAGTTAGGTTTCCCCGAATTGTCCATTGTTGCAACTCCTAAGGTACTCGCTGTTTTCAGGTGGCAAGTGTGCCTGACTGCTCTGGACACAAGGCCATGGATAGTGACCCCGGGAGGAAGAGACCCAGAGAGATCGGGGCATAATTGTTCACTCTGCTCCCTCTCTGAATCAGCCAAAGTGTCGTTTTCTATAAATTTAACGTGTAGGTACACAGCCGTACATTTTCATTCTCTGCTTCTGATGAGCAGGCCGTTCCAAAGCCTTGCCTTTACGTAGTGCCCATTGTAGCTCTCCGGGCGTTTTAAATGAGGACTGTGTCTTTTTTGGCTTGTACTGATGTCAACGCCACATTGCAGAAGTGTCAGTGGAGACGAGATCCGAGAGTCTCACTTTTCTCTCTTCTTTGCCCTGTCCTCCATCCCCGCAACCCTTTTTTCAAGGACTGATAATCTAGTTGCCCTCCCAGGCAGCTGCATGGTACAGAGTACGACGCCCCATTCCATAGCCCTCCACACCTATGTGTGCACAGAACATAATGTGCAGGGGGATTCATACTTGTCTACAGAACAAATCCAAAGAAGTTGTTCTTCTGTTCTACTTTAGGCCACCATACATTAGGTCGCCTGCTTATCCCAGCCAGTCTGGGGCTGGCGGACGCCCCATGTTTTCTTCCCAGCACCCCAACTATGGCAACTCTCAGGCTCCCATGATGCACCAGCCTGACCAGTACGGGTAGGTAGCAACATACCCTGACTTGCTGCGGGACCTGGGCATTTTTTTTTTAAACTGTTAATGACCATGCCATCTGGCTGCGAAAGGAACACCTAAAACAAGAAAGCAAAAGACCTAAAAGGAAATCCATCCTGGGGGGGGGGGGGGTGTCTTTTTGTTTATTTTTGTTTGTTTCGGGGTTTTTTGTTCGTTTCGTTCCGTTGTTTTTCATCCTTATTAATAGTACCGTGGCCGCGTGGTGGAATCCTGCATGCCATTCCCCCAGATCCTGTCTTTGCATGGCTTTCGGCATGGCTTCTTTTCCTTCATGCCTGAGAGGGAAATACAAACTTTTATCTCCGTAAAAGTAATGAAGTCACCTCCTCTGGCCTGATTTGCCCCATTGTTGTCCTTGTGTTGTGTGGGAACTTGTGTTGTACAGCACTGTTATCATGACTGTGTTATTGTCATTCCTGCCCCTACAATGACCTGCTCCTACACACACCCCTGAATTCAGAGTGCAGCGACCTCATTTGACAGGAGATGCACTGCAGGAGACATGGCTCAGGTTATTAATAGGACTTACGAGGGGTTTCATTATATCATCGCTGAGCAGACGTCTGTGCCAAAGATTTCTATTATTTCCTTCTCCCAAGGAGTTTTAGAATATTGAAGTCACCAGAAAAGTGCAACCAAATAACCCAACACAGAATTTGCTTTCTAAACGTGGTGTTGCCATATTAATTACCGATTTCAACACAGGAATTACATACAGCAACAAAAAGTATCTTTATTCTTTGCTACTACAAAGCTATCTAATAGCAGGCTTTCACCATTTTGAGGTTAGTAAATGCTTTTAAAGTGTATTATTGTTGAGCAATCTATTTAGCAAAAATATTATTACTGATACTGTTTCGCATGTCGTAATAAGATTATCTTGCATAGATTGAATCCTGTTCAGTAGTTTGAGTAGAAACACACCACATTTTTAGTTAAAATAAAACAGAGAACAGTTACCTGGCTTTGTTTGAAGACTAAACGTATAGAACTACTACTTGTTATGAATACATAACAACAAAGAGCCTTCCAATAGTTTCATATTCAGTATACATTTAGACAGCAAGAGCAAATGATAATTTTGCAATCGCGAGTTCTAAATCCTGCAAACACGATCCTAAATGTGGGCCAACAAATACAGAATTTTGTAAACATAATCCTAAAAGCAAAATAACAAATGTAGAATTAGGTAAACACATTTCTTTTGGGAAATTGTCTTTTCCTCGTTTTTCCTTTCTTGTGGTACCTTCAAGGTCACTTCATGAGTCAGTAGGAAAATAACAGTAGGGGGAGAAAAGCATTTATCATCAGCTGCTAATCCATAGGATCTGTCCTTTACCAACTCTGGAGTCCTATTTAGATCCACAAAGCTAGTCTGGCTGTGCCTTGCCAAGCCACATTAAGCAGCTGTGTAAAATGAATTTAAATGGCATGCATCAGAGTAAAATCTCTTCCACTGGGGCAGAAAATCAATGTTAGCTAACCAGCACGAGAAGATCAAATCTGCGTTTCAGCCAGCAGCATCCAGATAGCTTCCTTAGAACACAACACCTCCTCCTTAATTAAAAATAAAAAAAGAAAGATGTTGGAGTTATTCTTTGTAAATCTTGTAAAGCACACTTGGCAAAGGCTCGTCTTTGTGGCCCCATCCCTGTTAGCTCTGAATTTTGCCTTTCATGTCTACAGCATTCTTTCTAAAAAAGAAAGAAAAGAAAGTTTTATTTCTATTTTAAATCTCCTTTCCTTCTCCCTTTGCAGTACACATAACCTGTTGTGCCTTTTTTTTTTTTTTTTTTTTTAGAGCAGAAGCTTGAGTGTGAGAAAACATGTATAGTACATGTTTTAGTGCTCTGGGTTAAGAAATTTGATTTTCAACATGCTTTTGCTTTACCTAACATCTCGTTGCAGCAAACTTGTGTTTTTGCTTTTGTTTTTATTTTCTTCCCCCATGGATAGCTGTGTTGGGTGGAATTTAGGTTGGCAGTTTGAAAAACCAGTTCGTTTACTCAATGTCCATTTCTCTTGTGGGAAAGAAGTGGCTCCAGCCTCACAGAAACACTGTATTCACAGAATTTGTTAAGATGACTTCTTTCCCCAGAGTCCCATAGGGCTCAGAGCCTCTGAAAGAACCTGAAAAAGACAAATTAATGACAAAGTAGTGAGTGAGTGTGTGAGTGTGTACACACATGTGTATGTGCAATTAGAAACAGCTCACTGTGAAAAATGCTGGATTATGGCAATCGTGCCCCAGGTTTTCTCAGCCCGATGCATGGAAGATGAAACAGAGAGAGCACCCAGGTTTGACTGCTTGGAAGCCATTTTACTAGTTCCCTTGTTAAGGGTGCTGCAACAGGGGTAAAAACACCTGCTGCACTGAGTAAGTTAAAGAACACAGAGAGGACTTGGGGTTTTTTTTTTCTTTCTTTCTTTTTTACCTTTTGGATAAAGGAATTCCTCATTTTGATTATCAGAGGATTTACAGTAGAATGTGGCGAATCTCATTGTTCGGGTATTAGATTAGCTGAGCAACAATAACTAAACATTTGGAATTAATAATTTATAGAGTATTTGTCCTGGATCCTCTACCACCACCTGGTGAAAATGCATTGCTGTGTTTAGTTTCATTTTTTTAAAGATTTTATTTATGTGTTTGAGAGAGAGAAAAAGCACAAGAGAGGGAAGAGGAAGGGGAAAGGGAGAAGCAGACTTCACACTGAGCAGGGAGCCTGATGCAGGGCTTGATCCCAGGACCCCAGGATCATGACCTGAGCCAAGGCAGATGTTTATCCCACTGAGCCACCAGACGCCTCTGCTGTGTTTAATTTAAAGCATTTCTAGTTAAGGTGGAGTTCTTTTGAAATACTGAGAAACAGGTAGAAATATCAAATGATCTTCTGAAAAGCTTAGTTCAGGGATGGCAGGTGACTGTCTGCTATAACACTGTGCTGAACAGAGTTGAGACACTGTCTTCAGAGAAGAGCCAAAGTTGGCCAGAAGTGTTGGAGAGACTTTGGCCTACTGCTTCCTAAGGAAGCACTGCCATGAATCTCAGGCCACGCGCACACGTAAGATAAAATTTCCCTCAGGTGTTAGTGTTTTGCATCCGTCCATCCACTCGAGGTGGCCCCTGGTAGTGCCCAACAACTGACATCTCTGCCAAATACAGCCGATTTGTGGATTTGGATATATCAGAGTTATCCAGATTCTTTTCCTGAAATGAGCTCTGAGAATGAAGCATGACGTACAGAAGGTTCAGCAAGCCCCAGATCTTTAGGCCGTGGTATATTTTGGTTCCCTGAAATCTGTTGCCCCCAACACCCCCTGTATATAAGCTTTTACTAAGTCTTTGGTGACTTGAGCTGGCTCATGTCAAAGTTCTGGCACAGATCTTTATAATCTTTCATCAGAATGAAACTGTCTTCAGGGGGTTCCTGGGTTGTGCGGTCGGTTGAGCATCCAACTCTTGGCTCAGGTTGTGAATTCAAGTTCATGGGATTGAGCCCCACTCAGGCTCCACACTCAGCAGGGAGTCTAGTTAAATTTCTCTCTCCCTCACCACCTCTCTCTGCCCACCCCCCATTCTCTCTCTCTCTCAAATAAGTAAATCTTTATATATATATATATAAAATCTTTATATATATATATATAAAATATATATATATAAAATATTTTTGTTTTTAGTAAAACAAGACACCAGGAATTCTAACCAATGTTATTTTTTAACCTTTGCCACGCATTAAATTCCATGAAATCATAAGTTAACTTGATCAGTAGCACCCCAACCATATTGATGCCGAAGCAGCTCAGTGTTTTATAAGAGTTTGACCAGTGGTCTTTCCCTGTTTGGAAATAGCGGCCCCGTGTACAAGCGACTGGATTAGCCTGTGCTCTTACTGCATGTGATGTGTTCCCCACATACACACAGGTCTCCCAGCATCCTTCAGGGAGGGGTATTTACAATTTACTTCCCCTTGTCCTATTTGCCAGCAAGGCACTTTTTCTGTATTACTTCCCTTGAAGCCAGTATGACGCAATTCTGCTGATGGGCTAGGAGCCACTGATGTGGAAATACTTGCTTTGAGAGAGTGCATTAAAATGTCAAAGGGGAAGGGGCAAGAAACCTGTAAACCATCAAGCCCCAGTTGTGGTGGGGTCCATCAGCCCTTAAGGCCTTGAGCGATTTGTCTTAAGAAAGAATTTAGCCCTTTGGATTTGGGGCAATTAGGTTTCAAAATAATAGCTGTGATTGGAGAAGTCACAGTATTGAAGGACAAAGAAAAGATTTCAAAGGCTGAAGTTTTTATTTCCACAATTAAATGTAAGCCTTTGCATTATCCTCTAAATACTCTGCTTAATTTTTAGCCTCTTGTTCCCCTTCAGAATTTAGAATTGAGTATTATGTTAGTATTTTAAGATTATGATTTCAATCAAATCTCTCATAGTTTCAGAACTATCATGATAACCATAAAGTATATTTATTAGTCCTCAAATCAAAAAGTAGTCAAACTAGAGGCACCTGGCTGGCTCGGTAGGTAGAACGTGCGACTCTTGATCTTGGGGTTGTAAGTTCAAGCCCCGTGTTGGGCCTGGAGCCAACTTTAAAAAAAAGTAGTACAACATTAATTTTTTTAAAAGATTTTATTTATTTGAGAAAAAGCGCATGCAAACATGACTGGGGTGAGGGGCAGAGAAAATCTCAAGAAGACTTCCTGCTGAGCGCAGAGCCCGATGCAGGGCTTGATCCCATAACCCTGAGATTGTGACCTGAGCCAAAATCAAGTCAGGCACTTCACCAACTGAGCCACCCAGGCGCCCCAAACACTAATTTTTAAAAGACTAAGAAAAAAATGTTTTTAAGTTTAATGAGATCCAAAGAATCAAAGGTGAAATGTACAGCAAACCTTTAATAGACTAGAGTCTGTGAAGTTCCCTGAACAAGTGATCATTACCTGGCAAGAGTTGTACCCGTATACACATGCTCACCTCAGCCATGGCAGGTGAGGCTCATGAGCCTCTATTTTTATAACCCCCTGCAATAGAAGGCCAGTGCATGTCTAAGGTTTGGCCTTTGGAATTCCCACTACCAAAGAGAACTAGTAGAAACCTGTAGGGGAGCAGATAGGTGGAAAGTGATAAATATTGAAGGAGAAACCTGGACCAGAGCCTCAGTGACTGGACAGCATCGAGAGGAACTAAAAGTAGTGCAGACCTGAAACCATAACTCAGGCTTTGGCAGTCTCTTGACTCACAGCAAAGCTGGTCTCCCCAAATCTGCCTGCCCTCCTCTCAGACATCCGTGTCATCCTCACGTTCTGCAATATTCCAAGTTCGCCACTGTATCTAGACCTTCCTTCCTCACTCAGAGTATCTCCTGTCCACGCTCCAGTCTGAACTGCTCTCAGCTGGGTGCTATTCTCACCAGCTAAGGTGACCTATGATGGCACCAACATTGGGTTCGGGCTCCTGTTACCCAGGTGAGCCTTACCTCAGTGGGGTGTGCCCCTGTTGACTTGGCTAAGCCGCTTGTCTGCACATCTGACCTCATGGCCTTACTAGCTTCTGTGCCCCATGGTCATATCTAGAATTGCCTTCATAGTACCCCCACCCCGTCCCCAGAGAAAATCAGCCCCACCATGCAGGCAATCCGAGCTCTTTAGAGTTAGTAAAGGGCAAGATTATTGGACTCACATGTATCTCAGGTAGCAGCACTGGCCTTGTCCCCAACCTGCAGGGCTTTCAGGCTGACACCAGGAACAGTTTAAAAGTGGTGAAGAGGATATGCTCTAGGTCTTCATCTGTCCCAGCTGGGGTTTGGGAAGCATCCCGGGTGACCACATGAAGATCATGGGCAAGGGGCTGGGTTCTCAGATTGCTCACAGGACCCCTTACCTGGTAGCATAAAGGGCTAGGGCGCCAAAGGTTCTTCTTAATCTTGACCTTCATTCTTAGTTTAAATTATGCTTCCATTAATGGATTTAAAAAATCAAACTGAACCAAAAACCCACAGCTACAGAACCATAAGATTTTGTCCCTTGATTTGAAAGTTAACTCTCTCTGAATGGCCTTTGACTGTTAAAGAAATACCAGGTAAGACTTTCTGGATCCTGCCCATCCTCCTTCTCAGGGCAGAACGACTGGGGAGGATGTAATGAACTATACTTTTGCTCAGCTTTCACACTTTTCCTGCAATATATTTCAGCCTAATTTTGAACAGTGTTTGCTTAAACAAATTAAATAACTTTGTGGCCCAAAGCTGCCTTTTAGCTCAGGAAATCTGTAAGAATTTCAGGATGATTTTGTTTTAAGCTAGAAAAGACTATACTGACATATTTCCTGGCACTACAGCCCTGCATTCTTTGTTAGAAGGTTTTACAGAATATTGCTTTGGCAAGATACGAGGTAGAGATCTCGGGACCTAGATTCTTTTTTTTTGGGTGATAGACTAGTCTGTTTAGGTATGAGGAGTCTGTGAGTGCATAGGAGATCTCTGCATTCTTAATGACTTCATTCCTAAAATATCACTCAGGCTAATTCTTGGGTGGGTGCTGCTTAGCTTCTCGGTATTTGTCAGGCTGATATGCACTTGTGTGTGAGGTGCTAGTACCTCCAAAGAGACCTTTCCATCATCATTCTCTTATACCTGCATCCAGGTATAAAGGGTGGGTACTTCTATTACTGAAAAGGCATAGCCCTCCTTATAAATTACTTGTGATCTTTTCCTAATGGGATAATGATCTCAAAATAAACTTTTTTTAAGTAAAGATCTTTGACCTAACACAGAGAAGAGCACTGTTTTCTTTCTGTGGGTGACATCATTGGCAACTAATTTTTCTTACATGATGTACAATGATCTCATTTTTACGAGACCAGGGAGCTATGCAATATGCATCTTATCAGAACCCAATGGGAAGCTACATGTACCAGAACCCACAAAGTTCTGGGGTCCACTTCTTGCAGGGAAGAGACTGGTTGGGGACCCACTTCTGCCACCTGTGGCTTTGGTCTCTAGCCAGTACCTGAGGCAGCCCCTGTGCTGGGAGTCGGCAGGGAAGTGCTAATATCAGGATCTCTGAATGAAGCGTCTTCAGAAGGGAGACTTACAGTTCATTCGTGTCTGATTGCCACTAAACAGTTCTTAATAACAGAACAATGGGCTTAACTAACTAAAATCCACTTTGAGATGAAGAGAACATTCTTAGCTCTCAATTACCAAAATTCAAACAGCCAAACACTTTGTATTTTCTTCACACCCTGACAAGGAGGTCTCTCACTTCAAAACCCTTGAGCTCTAATTGTTCTCCTGGGTGATTTGAGAAAGAAGGTGAAGATCTGTCAGGTGCTTTAGGAACAACTGGAATGGGATGCCTGCATTGAGGCAAAAAAGAAGTACTTAATCTTGAAATTGCACAACAGGTGCATTTTAACAGTGATGCCAGAGCAGAACTGATAACAGGTTGGAACCCTATGAGAAGTCTGCATGAAGTAGTTAACAAAAAAGGGAAAAAATATTTCAGGCGTTAGAGCCTTTTAGGAAATCAAGATGGAATATGCAGTATTCCTTGGTGTGTGGTAGAGAAACTGCTTTCCCGAGATGCAGAGGTGAGAACACAGCTCTTTGAAGAAAGGCAAAGACGACCAGGAGAAATGCTTTAGAGGCAAAGGGGTCCCGTGGACAGCCCATGTGATAAGGGCCACGGCAGAGACTTGCCAGGGAGAACTTCTCTGCAGTTATCTGCTAATTCTATATCCACTAAAAAGACCATTCTCGAGACCAGTGAACAAAGTTACCACTGCCCATCTATTGAAAGGGTCCTTTTCATAGATCTCTTGAAAAAATGACCTTCCTTTTTGCCCATCCTCAAAGGAGAAAATAAAACTTAAATGTGTCAATTACCAAAGGGTTTGTGGAATTATTAACTTATAGCTGGAAAATGATTATGTATTACTCTAGCTTTGTGGCTGGGTTTACACACATCACAGCCTTCTTTAAGGGAACAAGTTGTCCCAAAAGAGATCATGTTCACAATGAGGGAAGATCTTAACCAAGACTTAAGAAGGATTATAAGAGCACAGGAAGCAAAGATGAGTTCCAGGACTCTCCCTCTGCTTCCCAGACTTGAGCTCCCCGCTGCCCATGTGACATTGCCTCTTGGGAGCTCGGGGGCATGGCAGATGCAGCCTGTCTAAAGCCAGACTCCTCCTGACCTCTTGGTGCCTGCCTCTTTAGCCATCCTCTTATGCAATTCAGACACCTAGGAGACACCTTGGTGGTTCTGTCCTTTCCCTAATATCTAATTCCCTAATTCTCCTATTCCCTAGTATCTAATTCATCACCAAGTCCCATTAGGATTGCCTCCGAGATACGGTCCATTTCTGTGTCACTGCCCACCTGGCTCTAAGGCATTGGCCTCTCTTCCCTGGTCTGTTGTAGTAGCTGCACACCTGCCAGCCACACATTCATCCTTCCCGCCTCCCGTGTGTCTTCTCATCCACAGGCAGAGGAAGATGCCCTTGAAACACATCTTTTTCTGCCATTGCTCCTGCTTCACAACCCCTGGGCTCTCTGTTTCTCCCAGCATACGGACACAGAGACCTCTAGGACCACAAGCCTTGGGTGACTTGGCCCTTCCCTCCGTCTCTGCCCTGGTTCCCTACTAGTCCGCCAGCTGCCTCTACTCCCAGACACCCAAAGGCCCTCTTCTCCCCTCCTCACTTGATTGAATCCCACTGATCTGACCTGAGACGAGATCTGAGAGCAGAGGAGGAGGGGCTGGCATCCCTTTCTCCTGGAACATTCTGTGACCTCCCTTGTTCCGAGCTTCTAGCAGATGCACCTCCCCGTCACCCACAGAGTGTGGTTGCAGGTGGACACTCAGCTCCCGTGATTGACTTGTGTTTGTTTTCCGGTTTGGGCCTACTGTTCAGGCTCCTTCCCCTCCCACACCTATCCTAAAACACTCTTCTTGAACAAATGATAAGAACCATCAAAAAGAGAAGACGTTTCTGATTAATTTGAGTCACTTGTAGCATGTCCACCTGAGTGAAAGCAGTACGGTTCTTTCTGTAAAAAATAATGTGTGGCTGTGTGTTTTTACAGGAATCCACTGTTTTTAAATAATTGGCACTTCTATCTGTTATCTTTGGTTTAAAAATATAAATGCCACTTTACATTCACAGGGTTGATTCCTCACCAGTGCAACTGGCTTGTTGAAACTATAACATTATTTTGCCACCAGAATCACTAATGTGCGTGTTGTTACAGGTGTGCTGATGGATCAGCCACACCAAAAAATGGGCTGGGGTTCAGACAGTTTTCTCTTCTGTTTGGGTTGTGTTGTTTTGGGGATATAGGTAGTTTTTTTCCCCCTTTAGATATTAGATTTAAAATAATCATGACTGAATTTGTCCTTGGTACTGCTCGGGGAGAGATGGTGTGCAACTCAGGTTGGAAGGTGTTCCACTAGTGGTGCCGGACGTGTATGTGAAAATGGTTTATGTTCCTAAAACATTTAAAATAGAGCATCCTGTGTGACGTTATACATACAGTTGGAGCTCTCCAAAAATACATTCTGCTGGAATTGGGCTGTTCAAAGATTCAAGTTCCTGATTCTGACAACTGTTGAGTTTAAGTGAAAAAATGCCCCAAATTTCAGTGTTAGCCTAATTATTTTTGTCAGTAAGCAGTATTTTCTGGCTTTATAACCCAAACTCCATCTCTAGTGGCAGTCCATATAGAGAAAGATATGTATATTTGGCAGTCATAACAGTTTTCTGATGAAGCACGCCTTGCTTTATCTTCACAGTGAACATAACTCAAGAATGATATTTTCAGTGGCTCTGCTAGAACTCTTGTGTGCAGTGTCTCTCCACGTGGCTTGCCCCTGGGACTTTCTGTGACATGGTTCTACTCATGTGGTGTTTGTTTCCAAAGCACTTCTTCTGTCTGTCCCTACCCTTCTCTAAAGAGCTGCATCAGAAATCCACTCATTTCCAAGTTACACATTTCACACTTTCCCGTCTGTCACTGTTGAGAAAAAATAGTGGTGATTGCTAAAACAATATGGCCTAAATATTCGTTTAAAGCACGAAAATCATATATAGCTCTTATTTTAAATTTTATTGTAGTTGACTTTAAAACAAGGTATTTAGAAATGTGTGGTTACTCTTTATAGCATTTCATACTGGTGTGTTTAACCGCTAAGTTCAAGCTGTAGTTGGAAGCTGTATTCCCCTTTCTGTCTTTCATGGTGAGCCATTGGAAACGGTCACTTTAAAACTGGTTTTTGCTGCTGGGTTTTTTTTTTTTCCCCCCAAAGCCAGCTCTTTGTTGGCATATAAATGTGTAATGTTTGAGAAATCTCCAAAGTGAATAAAAGGAAAATCTATTTAAAAAATTACTTGTGCATGTGTGGAGACTGAGAAGCAGGAATGAGGAGTGCTTTAGGGAAACACATCTAGAGGCTCCACTTTTGAATTATTCCCATTATACTAACCTGGCTTTTGTCATTGAGTGACAGATCTCAAACACTTCTATCTAGTCCCAACCAAAGACTGATTTAAGTAAAGTTCCTCTAGTTGTTTTGTGGGCCCACGTGTTCAGATAACCCGCCCCCCCCCCCCGCCTTACTCTCTCTCTCACACACACACACACACACACACACACACCATACTTTGATTTTGAAAAGATAAAGGGACGAGCACTGTGCTGCAGAAGACCAGACCCAGGTGAACACAGGGTCCATGTGGTCCACCTGCTGTGATCTGTGCACCACCTCCCTGGGGGTGCAGCCCAGTAGCTATGTTAGCAGCCCAACACCAACAAAATGTTACTTTTCAATGTTCATCAGTTCCCCCCTGAGACATTAGTGGGCATTTATTGCCACAACCATGGCAGGTCAGGAATGTGTGGCATTAGGACAGCAGTAATTTGTAACAAAAACTATCTGAGCCCATAATAGATAGCCCAGGAATTCCCACAGCCAAAGGTCAAGGAAGGGCACTTCGCTCTTCCAGGTAACTTACATCTTAGGGTTTTATGTAGAAAATGTTTCCCTCATTTCAGTTTGTACTTCTATCTCTTTTTGTTTTGTTGATCTTGTTTCTCTTTGAAAAAGAGAATGTCCTGTGTCATTTACGTCTTTGCTCCCCTCATTCCATGTGGAGCATTCCCAATGTTGCTGTGGTCAGAAAGGGATCTAGCAGTCAGTGAGTGCTGCCTCTGGAAAGGGCCCAGCTTCGTTTGAGGTTTCTGTGGTCCGAGTAACAGTAGTGAGCCCGACCAAAGAAGCTTTCTGTTGGCCCCAGAAACCGTTTCTCTCCTATTAGCCACACAGTGGTAAGTTGGAGTGCACAAGTTGGAGTGCGCGCGGTTTAGATGGGAGGCCATGTTAGATTTCCTTCCACCAACAAAATTGACTCCATTTCCAGAATTCAACAGAGTGTGTTGAAAGCTCTCTTTTTCAGTATTAAGCCCATCTTGCTTGTTCCAAATTACCAACAGTCCTGACAGTAGTTTCCAAAGCAATAATGAATGGGGTTTCTCCTGCATTGATGGAAGGCTGGCTCTCTCCCCTATTTGGACAGATGGCCAAGTGCTGTGCTCATGGCCACACATGCCCTGCATTCCTGGGAAGACTCCCATCTTCCTTGGCTACTTCCCTACTAGGATACCTGAGAGGCCCGCAGCAAGCACCCTGGATAAACTCCTTCCTGGAAGCAGGTATTCAGGAAGCCCAGAGAGAAGCACCATTTTTATTTCTCAGCTTTCTACAACTACAGGTGAATAGACAGATAGAAGGTAGGAAGATATACAGTGGGCTCTGCGTGCCATTAAACCTTGTCTTGTCAGGTGCTAGCAGTAGTAGAGGGCCTGTGGAGAAAGAAATAGAGGACACTAGACTAAAAGCAGGCCTGTGACATTCATTAGCTATGTGTCTTTAAGCAACTTAGTCTCTCTGATTCTTATTTTCTTTCTCTGTATGTGAGCATAATTCCACCTACTTTCCTCCAGGAATTTAAAAAATTAAATGAGTAAAATGCCTAGAAATGGTGCTGGGAGCATTTATAAGGACCTCATAAATTAGGACAGTTGCTCTTGTTATCAGACCCTCCATGGTTACGTGCAAAACCAGACCCAGAGCCCCAAAGAGATTTGCTCCCGGATCCCAGACAGTGGAAAGTGTGACTAGTGACAGAATCAAGACCAGACTTGTAAAACTCTAGGCATGGTTTCATTGAAGACCATTGTAGCCAGACCATTGTAGCCAGCAACTGACATCCCCCACCCCCCCACCCACACACACACACCTCTATATCTTTAATTTTTCTATTATTTTAAGGGTATTTTTTTTAACCTCCAATGTGTACCTTCATCCCCTTATGGTGATTGTAGATGACAGTGCAGCCTTGGGGGAGAAATCATGAATTAGGGTTCCAGAGAGCCTGCCTGGTGGGTTTTATCCGATTTCTCTTTTCCACCTGTGTTCTAAGCAAGCATGCTCAAGGAACCATTTGTTTCATGTGCACAATAGTCACACCACATGTGAAATTGAATCTGGTGGAAGCTGAAAGAGATGGCCGTCTTTCTGGAGGCCTGTTTACAATGGTAGAATGTTCTCTATCAGTTCATTTAACAAGTATTCCTTTAGTAGCTGACTGCACTCCATAGTTGCTCCTCTTCGGGAGACATCCAAACCTACAAGAACTAAGATGCGCACATAAATGGTTACAATACACAAATGAAAGTGCAGAAGGCTGTGATAGGCAGAGTCCAGGGCAGGCAAGCTTCCAGGCAGGGGGCGAGAATGGCCTTCCCAGACAGGGTGGGTCTTGAATCTGGATCTTGAAGGATGGGTCCCTGCCGGTTGAGACTTGAAAGCTGTCTTCAGAAAACCCAACCTGTTGATGAGCTAAGGATGCCCTTCAGATGATTTATCCTCTAAGAACTTGAGAGAGCAGCCCCAACAGGTGCCACTTGTTCTCTTTTGAAACAGGTACATGAATGTGAAATTGTCTTTTGTTTGAATGAGAACACGTCAGGAAAGAACCTCAGGTACTTGAGTCACTGCCAGCTGCCTACCTGCTGATGCTAAGACCCTAACCATAAAGGAGTAGGTGTCTAGCAGCCGGGCAATGGGTTTAGAAGTATTTGATGCCCTAGAGGTTAATCAAGCCATCAGATGATCTCAGATACATTCTTAATGAACTGCACTGGGAATTATAATCCTGATTCAGCAGTCTGTAGTCACTTGAAGTGGCACCATTGAGCTCAGAATTCAAGGCTGAAGTAACATTCCTTTCTTCCAGAGCCATGCTCACACCAAAAGTCCCTCAGCCTGCTAGAATGTTCTTTCCAAGCCATCATCGAGTGTTCGCTTGGACAGAATTTCCCCGAATGGTTGATGTAATATTTAAAAGAAAGAAAAAAACCCGCTCAAACCTTTAATACTTTGAATCTTCAAGTGGACTATGTTTGAACTTTTTCTACCAGCCAGGAAGTTGAATCCATTGAAAATTGCTACACAAAAAGAATAGTATATTGGGTTTTTCTTAAAATGACTTATGTTAATCTTTTAAAGAGTCGCTTTAAAAATATTTTACTATAATGCATAAAAAGTCATCAAATGACAGCTGAATGGAGGTGGGGGGATTTGTAATCATAATTCATTTGGAACAGATAAGCCAGTGTGGATTTCTACCCATCCTAGTAGTTTTACTTCTAAGAGGAAACACTCGTAGCCAAAAGTCTGAAAAGTTTTCTCAAAGTATACTATTTACATAAGAGATGCTTGAGTAGGAACTGGAGACTTTCCCAGATTTTAGCACGTTGCCATCATTTTTCTCTTGACCTTGTAATTCTCTCTCAAGAATTAAAGCACCGCGCAGTTTAAACCTCCCCTTTCCTGATCTCATCTCCAGTGGTTAGAGAAACACCTTGGTGCCACAGTTGTCCCCTTCAGATTAAGAAATTTTCCCCCTTGCAGGAGTGAGAAGTTTGTCTTTAACAGAGCATGAAAAAAATAAAAAATAAAAAAATAACAGAGCATGCACACAAAACTAGCAAAACTAAGTCACCAAAAATTTAAGTTCATGAGTCTGCATCGCAATCGGGAAGGGGTGACCCCGGAGCCTTTTAGGCACACTGTCAGCCAATCTAGGTTCCTTTCTATCCTGTCACAGGAAAGCCTACAAAAAGAAGTGAAAGTGTGGTATTTACTGTGTCATGTTAATATGGGAAAATTGGTGTGTTTTTAATAGTACCTAATTTCAGAATGTTAAATAACAGGATTGAAGGGTTTTAGAAATGCTTTCTCCCATATTCATTATATCAGAAAAATTTAAGTCAAAGAAAAAAATTTTAAATAACATTCCCACACAGCCAATTTGATTTTCATTCCTTAACTTCTGGTTTTTTGATACGAGGACATTTAAGTAATGCTATAAAGAGATCTTTTAAGCATTAGAAATTAATTTTGCTTGCTTTTGTAATTCCTGTTTTTATTTCAAGTTCCCCCTTTCTGGCTTATATTCCCTATATAAATCATAACCTAGACCATTCGACATTCAAAATGTATAACTTGTGAAATTTATATTATTTGGAATTTTTACACAGTGTATTAAATAATTACTTAGCAATATTCAGCCTCTCTTTCTGGGAAATAAGTTATTTTAAACGAACATGAAAAATAGCAGGCCCGCCCCTTGCATAAGTGGATTATGAGAAATGGCTACCAGGGTAAAGTGCTCCCATTGTGCATGGTCAGTATATATAGGTATGTGCTTTCTTTTCCTACAGGCAAGGCAGTTTTCCCGGCATGAATCAGAGTGGACTTATGGCTTCCAGCTCTCCCTACAGCCAGCCTGTGAACAACAGCTCTGGGCTGATGAATACCCAGGCACCCCCCTACAGCATGACGCCCAATATGGTGAACAGCTCAGCAGGTAACCGTGGCAGCTCTGTGCTCTGAAGGCTGCCTTCCCTTCCCCTCTTCTGCTCTTAGGCCTGCACCAGTGAACAACCCCCAAGCAATGGGATCATTGGGTGAAAAGCGGGAAAATCTCAACTTTTCTGCCACCTGGAAACTTGTTCAATCATGTAACTATATTTCTAGACATAAGGATCACATTGAGTTCTGTGTAAATTATTTTTATACACTCTGTTTTTGTAATGTGTGGACATATTCCAAGTGACTCTGGGGATTGCTTGCTAGATGTATTCACTAAGTTCTTTTTCTCTTTGGACATCGTTCAAAGTATTGGAAGATCTCATGACAAGATTGCTACTCCATTCCATCGTGGTGGAGACGAACACTTCAAGTTCATATTTCAGGGGAAGTGATTGAGGGAGGGGTGGAAGTATTTTCTCACTTCTACATTTATACCTGGAAATAGTTGTTCGTAAGTGCTATTTACCAGTTTGTCTCCATTGAAAAACTCTTTACAATTTTCTTTAGCAAACTGTTTTAAATTTTCCATTATGTCTAATTTTTTAAACCCACTCTGTGAAGTCACCAACTACATTCTTACCAAATCCCATCCAATCCGTGCAGTAAGAGTGGCCTTTCAATTTGTGGTAATACCAAAAATGCCCAAACCTGTGCAAATAGTCTGTGTTCTCAGCTTCCTTTGACCCTGAACCACCAGCAGTGAGCAGTGCTACTCTTTCAGCTGAGATAAAGTTGGGGAATCACAGTTGACCTGTTACTTTCTAGCACCTATTCGAGTCGTAAGCACAATTTCAGGAGGATGCTCTCCTTTGGTTAATGCAGAGCTTTGTGAAACCAGTTGTGTGTGTCCTGCAATGTTTTATGATGTGTGAGGAAAACACCATGGAGCTAGAGGCTTGGCTTTCTCTTACTACTTTTTTTCATTTCCTCTGCCTTTCGCCACCTCTCTGACCTGTCTTTGAAAGGCCACCCCAGGAGCTGTTGTTTCTTTGTCCAGCCGAACAGGCAGCCAGAGGCTGGGCTTGCATCCTATCTGAGCTTCTGAGTTGTTGGTTTCCAGGGTCTAATTTAATAGTGCCATTCCTTGATGACGTCTCTTTAAAAGTATCTGGAAGAGGAAGAAAGAGCAGCTATTGACAAAATTGAAGGTTTTTAAATAAATAGAATAGCTCTTCTTGATACTGGTAGTTCATCCCAGCGAGGTGGGTGTTTTTACATTTGAGATGAAAGAGGAATGCTCTTAAACAGTCTATTTGCCAGAAGCTTCCCCTTCCCTTCTCAGCACTGTCCCAGGTAATAGTGTATTTGGGTTATGACATTATGTGTTTTGTCTGGCTTGCTGAAATAAAATTACTTCAGAGCATTGAAACTACACAATAAATTTTCACCTACTATTAGCAATACTCATTTTTTCATTTTTCCTTTGGACCCCAGAACCACAAAAATAACCAACCACGAATAGGTGGCACTGTGCCCTGCCTAAGAAGATTTGTGTTCCCAAGGAATAGCCAATTTAATGGAGATTCACAGAGAGGGTTTCTTTTTATTGTTATTATTATTATTATTATTCAGATAATTCAGCTTTTCGTTATTTCATACAGAGGCAATCTGTTGAAAAGCTGGTTATCATCACAGTCTTTTGTATGGGCTAGTATTATTCTTTTATTGCATTGTATATTTTGAAATATTGAATTTTTAGACCTACTTATTTAGACACATATTGAGTTAATTTAGACATTTATCAAATTTTTTCTACACATTTATGTGATTTTATTCCAACTCTGTAAGTCAAATGCTACCTGGTAGAAAGTAGTCATCTAGCTAGCACATCCGAAGAATATTGATGATTTGGCATATATTGTGTATCTATTGATAGGCACACGCCAATCTGCTATCACTCTGTCACAATCTCTGGGGGAAACAGGAATAACAAAGGAACTCGGAATGTTACTGAGTGGCTCCTCATGATTTTGGTCTGAGGATGTCCTCTTGACTTTTTCTAGAGTTTGAGCCAGAAATGGCTTTGATCATCATCACTTAAGTCTAGTGGTTTGAGCATATTACGAGTGATAACAGCCAAGCATTTTCTCTGTCAAAGGACACTTTTGGAGAAAGGGAAGATAATACCCATGATGTCCGGGGCTGGCAGTGGGATTTGCTGAACCTCAGTTAGCAGCTTATGCAACTGGCATTCCAGCATCCTCCTTGTGGAGTTCAGACAGTTGTGCTGTAGACGGGGTACCAGGGCCAAAAAACGTCTTCCTGTGTAGTGACAAATGGTTACAGGCTTCAGTGAGCAAGTAATTATTCAAATGGAGTCAGTGTGAGTATGAATGTGACAACTATTTCTTCATTTTAAGATGCAGGGGAAGTGGGGTGCTAAGCAGTGGGGGGATTTTTTCCCCTCTAAAGGAGCTTCCTTTAAAAAAAATTATTTGCATTAAAAGATTAGAATTATGTAATGCTATGGGCAAAATTATATCACATATAGCCTTGTCAAATAGACCCTTTTATAATACTTGTGTTATTAGTTACTTTATACTTCGTGTTTCCTTTCATAATATTCATTAGTCGTGTACTTGTCTTTGTATAAACCACCACCTTAAGGAAGACCTCTAAATTCCAGAAAGCGTATCTACCATCTGTGGTTCTAAGTTCGCCTCACTGGAAGGCACTCTGCAAAATGCAGTGCGGTTCCATCAGTATAATCTGCAGATAGTAAATGAGCAGCCATGTAGTCAGGCCTTCCTCTTCTACAAGAGCCCAGTCAGATTCCAGATCTTTCTGCCAACCTAGCCCTACCCCATCCCAAAAGCATCATCCTATGGATGTCCTACCAGTATGAGGCAGACTAGCTCCATTAGCCCTTAACAGAGAAAAAAGGCGAGCTCACTTCCACACTATCGACAGTTTCTTTCAATGTTTTCAAAAATCGAGAAACTTGTGTCACCTGGAATGCTTGTTAAAACTACAGATCTCTGGTGCCCAGTCAGAATTTCTGAGGAATCCAAGAATCTCTTCCTCACAGGTTCCTCAGATAGGTTTCATATGTGTCTATGCAAAAAGAACCTCCCACTTAGAGGTATTTCCTGGCAGAAGTGCTGCCAGCTTTATGTGGCATTTGCTGTTTCAAAATTAAAACAAAATTTACAAAAAATAAAAATAAAAGGGATGCCTAGGTGGCTCAGTGGTTGAGCATCTGCCTTTGGCCCAGGACGTGATCCTGGAGTCCCGGAATTGAGTCCCACATCAGGCTCCCTGCATGGAGCCTGTTTCTCTCTCTGCCTATGTCTCTGCCTCTTCTCTCTCTCTCTGTCTTTCATGAATAAATAAATAAAATCTTAAAAAAAAATAAAAATTTTAAAAAGATTTACAAAACTATGCCTAGAATATAAATCCTCCAAGTGGATAGATGCTTTCTTGAGACTTCAGGACCTTTCACTAAGGAAGTTTTAGATCTTTAGCACCATTGCTAGTGGCTGGTTGTCTAAGTAGTTTATAAAGATTGTTGGGCTTTCTGTTTGCTTGCTTGCTTGAAGTTCATGATTTGAGGTGAACTGCTATCCTCCCCACCCCCAAAGATAGAGAAGGTGCAATAAATTATGAAAACCGTATCTCTTCAAGTGGGAAAAATGGATGCTGGGACTATGCCAAGTATATTGGTAGCTCTGGGCTTCCTCTGGAGCTGGGGCTTTCTTGAGAGCATCAGTCTAGCTGGCTGGAGACGGGAGCTGGTTTCCTCAAAGCAGCAATGCATAGCAAGAGTACTGGTTTTGTTCAGGTTGCATGTTTCCTTGGGATGCTGTAACAAAGAGAGAGGGCACAGATGGAAATTACAGTGTGGTGCATCTCACTTGCACTGCCCTTGTGGAGGTGTGTCGGCACACAGAAGTGTCAGAGGATGCTTTCAGGGCCTGGCTGGTCCAGCCCAAGGGAAGTGTTTCTCCAGAGCTTCCCTCGTACCCTTTGAATGTGTTATGTTAACGGTACTCTTTATATATTTGCATGTATAAAAACGATCATGAATATCTACAGATGTATACACATAGATAGGCCCTTCTGTGTTTTCAGAAACAAGGTATAAAAGATTTTGTGGAGTATGCTGTATTGTTTACCATGAAAAGAACAAACCAAGTGTGTGTTTCTGGTCCCATTTCTCCATCTTCTGGGAATGATTTTGTCGCCTTGTAAGGGAGACTAAGTAAAGAAAGCTGAGTGAGTAAGAGTGAATGTTTGAGTTCAGTTTTGCTCACACCATATGTTCTTTATGTTCCTTTTGAATATATTAAATCCAGGGTGGAATAGCTGCCTTAGGACCTTGACCCACACTTACTTTAGGAAATCATTCCAGCTCTTAAATTTCAGTTGCAAAGCCAGAGGCTAGCGCTTGAAATGTATTTACAGTACTCACACAGCACTTTCTGCAGGCACGGGTTCTTTACTGCCCCTTTTTATGTCTGAACTTTACATACTGGATTACTGATGTCAATAGGAGAAAGAACAGGGCCTTGATTTAACACATCCTTACAATAGTGGTGGTCTTTTTCTTCTGGGAAAGGAGAAAAAAAAATAGTGCCCCTGGAGTGTCATTGGCCCTGGGAGGCATATAGCTCTTTGCGGTGATTCATTGAGAATTCTGGTAAGAAGTCAAAAATAAGCATTTCAACAAAAGGAGCAGCAAAAGCCACAGTAAGGAAAGACCTTATGATCCATTTAGTAAAATAAAATTTGCAGTGTAAGGCAGGAGGACTAAATAAAACTGTTACTCTCAATCCTATCCTGATTTATCTCTCAAAATAATAAAGCAGTGCTACTTTTGACAGTTTTTATATATGCAGACCCTAAGTGCCCATTTAAAAATATATAATAGAGAATGAAAAAGTTTGGGGAATTTCAAACCAACATATATGCTTACATTCATCTGAGTCTGATTTTTAAATCAGTATAAATTAATTGTCCTTAATTAGAATAATACATCTTGGCCTACTTCTTTATGCTTAAAAATTGTTTTTTTGTGTATGTTAACACATTTAATGCACAAACAACAAATATTACTATTTTCTATCTTTCAAGAGTAATATCTAGACATGATTTATCACAAATACTGACAGAACTATTCATTGTAACCTTTGAAGAAGCAGGCTTTCCCAGAAGCCATGAGTCCGTGACTTTGCCACTTTCTCGGTTTGTGTGGCTGTCGTTCCTTTGAACCAACTCTGTGAATAACCAGCAAGGACATATGGACTTTGATAAAGTAGCTCCTCTTTCCATACTCGTCCCGCTCTTTTTTCCTTCTGTTCTTCTAAAAAGGGTGTTTCTTAATGCATGGATTTACTAATTCCTACAGCACTAGACCCCAGAGAGAAGACTGCACGAAAGCGACCCACTGCTCTGAGCGGGGCGGTCCTGGTGCAATCTCTCTCAGCTGCTTTTCTGAGGTTTCACACATTCACAAAAATAACAGCATTTTTAGCTGATCCCAATAGATTTTTCTCTGCAGCTGCATCACTTGAAAAAGCTTTTTGTTCCAGTTCTTAAAGTCTAAGTATTGAAAGTAATTTGGAAAAAAAAAAAAAAAGGAAAGAAAAACATCCCAATTATGATTTGTGTGCGTGGTGATGACTTCAAGGGCTGACTGGCTGCAAATGGGCTCTGAAACCCACGCCAGTGTGCCCGCGGAAGAGCCGGGCACTTCCCAGGGCATCAGTGAGCGCGCTGCCGGACTCCTGGGCACGTGGCAGGGTCGGCTTTTTTGGCAGGACCTCTGGTCTCAACCTGCAGTGATGCTAACGATATTAGCAAATTAGCACCACAAAGCTTGCCAGCTAATTCGCCAGAGCCCTGCTCACTCTCTCACTGCTGTAATTAAAACTAATTATTTTCTAAAACATAGTAATACATGAATATGTGCAATAATCATTTTGTAGTGGGCAATCTGTGGAGCCTTTTTTAAAGCTGCCTTTTTTTTTTTTTTTTTTTTTGGCACATTATGCAACATGTGCACCGTCTCGGTTCAGCCAGCACTTTTGTTTGCAGAATGTAGAATGGATCCTGTTCATAAAACCTCAGGTTTATTTTATTTTGAAATAGGAATGTTTTCTGGCTTTCACTCATTTACAAGGCTCTTAATTCTCTCTGCTCTCCCTTGTCTGCTTCCATCTCTCCTCACACATCTGTTTGGTGTCGCGCTCCCAGCCCAGTGCTGCGCAGATGGTTTTCACAGTGGGGTTCTGTAGACATTCAGCTGCTATTCCCTGGATGTCTACGCCGATTCCCTACTGTAGCCTTGTTCTTCTTTAAAGAGAAATCCAAACCCTTATTTTTAACTCAAAAATGTCCATCCATACTCGTAAATAACGTGTATAAATCAATCGTTCTCTGAACCTTGCATTCTAAATCCTAGATGAGCTTGATTGAGTTTCTGAGCCTTGAGATGGAAAATGAGTTTTGCCGGGAATTGGAGCGTTGACTCTGGAGCTGGTGTGGGTGTCCGACCTGGACATTGGAGCTGCTGCTGAGGATTGATAGATGTACACCCAGCACCACCCTGAAAGGAAACCAGCCACAGTGCAAAATAATTAGAAGTCCTTTCCTTCAACAGTGACTTTTGAGGATTGTTTTGGAAGTCATTTTCCGACTGTTTTCCATTGCTGCAGACTAGGCCACAAGCCATAGATAAGACTTTAAAGTGAAAACAATATAAAATGTCACATGGTTTTGCAAACAGTAGATCCTGAAAATTTAGGAAATTAGGAAAGCACGAAATCCACCAGACACCAGGTAGTACAAACACACACCCAGTATTTCCTTTCACACCTGAGGAGCATTTTAAATGCTGGACTGATTCCTACTAGTCACCTACTCTACTTAAGCTGTAGTGATCTTGAAAAACACAATATTGATAAGAGTTGACTTTCAGTGGCCCCAGTGTTGAGTAAATGATTGGGCGGGGGGGGGTGTTTGTTTTTAGGTTTGGTTTTGGTTTGGTTTGAAGTTACACAAGGACTGGCAGAATGACGTGCTGTGTAGATCTCAGAAGACTGCGTGCTCGGAGTTACAACTCTCTTCTTTTTTCTTCTCTTCCTTCAAGGGAAATGCAAGTGTCCCATGCACCACTCAGTAACTTGTGTTAGCAGGAGCACAGCCCGATGCATCACATGTATAATCCTAAACTCTTTCTCCTGTTTTCGATTAGCATCTATGGGTCTTGCAGATATGATGTCTCCCGGGGAATCCAAATTGCCCATGCCTCTCAAAGCCGACGGTAAAGAAGAAGGCGCTCCGCAGCCTGAGAGCAAGTCGAAGGTACTTCCTTTCTCCTCTGCACGTGGTGTGGGGTCTGCCTCGCTGAAGCTGCCATGGTGTTCTGTAGTCACTGGTGTCGGCCTCCACTTTTGTTTCCACTTGGTTTCTTCTCCTCTGCATGCCTCCATCTCGTCCGCCGAGTTTGTAGCTCTCCCCTCTTTCCTCACCCCTCCATGGTGTGGATCTGAAAGTTACTAGTTCTTACGGCATTTAACTCCTGGTCGTGGGAGAGGGGTGGAGGGACGAGCCCCACCGGAGAGAGTTGCTCTGGGGGTGGGGAGAAGTAGGGGGTCTTGCCTGGTTTTGATCCTTGCAGCCATTTTCTCTGCCTTCAGTTTATAGCTTCCTGTTTTGGCCGCCTCAGCAACAACAACATACTTAATATTTTGCTTTCCTGCCTTATTTGATAAATAAGGTGAACAGCTTTTTTTTTCCTTTCTTTCTTTCATACGGGGTAACCCATGCTTAGCATTCCATGTAAGCTTGAAGTAAGCATGGTGGCTTAGTGGCCTTATCCAGCATCCGGCAAACTTACCAAGTTATACTAATTAAGAATGTTGTTTTAATACCTTTCTATGTGTGTGTTTCTGTGTGTGTGTTTGTACATGTCTTTATATATATCCATTATATATAAAAATTAGTCTGTTAAACTGGATGTGCTTTTTGTTAATTTAAATAAAGTTTGCCCTACCTTTGTCATTTTTTTTTTTTTTTTTATTCCTCTACCACAGGATAGCTACAGCTCTCAGGGTATTTCTCAGCCCCCAACCCCCGGCAACCTGCCAGTCCCTTCCCCAATGTCCCCCAGCTCTGCTAGCATCTCCTCATTTCATGGAGATGAAAGTGATAGCATTAGCAGCCCAGGCTGGCCAAAGACTCCATCAAGCCCTGTAAGTGGCTCTGGTTTTTTTGTGTTTTTTTTTGTTTTTGTTTTTTTGGGGTTTTTTTTATAATTAATTAATTCTACTTGAATGCTTGCTTATTTATTTGTTTTATAAGACTTTTTCTTCATAATTTATCCATGAAAGGGTTTTCTTGATAATTATATTAGTAACGAAATGAGTAAAGTTTGTGTAAATCATAGAAGTTAATTTCTGGTAATGAAACTGCTAGTATAAAGCAGCAGCTCTATCTGAAGCATGTGGTTATGTCACTGGGTCCAAATTCCTTCACGCAGTGACTTTGTTCAAATGTCTGATCCATTGTGCACTTACAGAAGATCTTTAAAACGAGTTACTTCTCCATTTACATGGGAACTAATAGCAGCCATGGAATAAATGACAAATTTGGCCTTTGGCCTGAATCTTTCATGGGCTGTTGTATCTGAAACATCTTATTTTAAAACTGCCTATCTGAAAATAGAGATATTGCACTCTGGGCACAGGTTAACATAATACCAGCCCTGCTTTGTTTCAATCCACCTGTCAGAAATTAACAGAAAAGTTGTAGAAATGTTACTGCATGTGAATATTTGGAATGCTACTTTGGGATTAATAATATGTACCTACATTAGAATCAGTTGAGATAGAAAAATTACATCCTGCACAAGATTGCTGATCATCTTGAAATTAAGTGTTGATTTCCATATGATATGTTAAAAAACAAAAAATGGTAGTGTACCTATGAGGGAACTTTTTTTTAGCCTCAGTGTTCTGTCCATAGAGCTTGGTCTTTATTTTCCTACTGAAGAGATTAATTCTGTGCCATTAAAAAAAAAAAAAAAAAAAAAAAGAATAAGAATGGTGCTGTAGTAACCTTTATTTTACATTCATATAGGGAATCAAAAGATCTGTTTAAAAAAAAAAAACCTTAACATGCAATTACTTGCCAAGAAGGTTTAATTAAGACGCTAATTTTTGTAAGACAACGTATTGAAGAGTACAGTTCAGGAAAAGCAGGTTCGAGGGAAGAAGACTCTATGTGCAGAATCTGGCAATCTAGTCAAAACCCCAAAAGGAGGCTGCTATTAATTATCCATTCACTGCTTTAAACAGATAGAGCTGAAGGTTTGAAGGGTTGGTGGTTCCAGTAAATGTTTGTAAAATTCATGTGGAGCTCTAGTATAACCAGCATTTTCCTTTTCAGAGGAAGAAAGGGCAATATTCACTGTTACCTTCTCTGTAGACATGTTTCGCTTTTGCAACAACCAAGATGAAATGAAAAATGCTCTAGGGCGGGCTAAGCAGAACTAACAGGAAGGGGGAATGCAACGCCTGCATTTTGATGTCTTTGTGTTATTGGCTTTGAATCTCAGAAGGCAGCCAACATTACAGGGGTTTTCCCCCGTAATCTACCCTGCTGTTGTGTTGTGTTTTGTCTTAATCATAAGAAAAGCATTTTTGAATCGGCATACTCTCAAGTTAACAGGTGGAACTCAAATTAGAACTTTTCAAAAACACTGGTATGTTGGCTCAGAGGGAAAAATTTCAGAGATTGCAAATAATAATCTTTAATACCTTAAGGTAATAATTAATAATAATTTATGAAAAACAAAGACGACCTATAGATCTCTGTATTTAAAAACTCCACCTTACAAAAAATAATAAATTAACTAAAAAATAAAAATTCTACTTTGCCATCTCTGGATTTAATAAAGATTGAGATATTTATGATCTTACAACTTACTAGTCAAGTTATCTGTGAACGAGTCCCGTAGGGAAGAAACTTTTATAAAAATCCCACTTTCCACTTAAGTATAAGAAAAAAGTAAAATGAATTGTTGAATTCCTTTGCTTACTATAAAACAATTATGCTTAAAACTGCATACTCCTTTTCCCTTTTTTCTGAATATTTCCATATACATTATCTCTTCCCATACCATAACCGTCTTAGGCTTAAGAATTTAAGCTCAGTTGGTTGAGCGTCCAACTCTTGGTTTCGGCTCAGGTCATGATCTCAGGGTCTTAGGCTCGAGCCCCGTGTCTGGGGCTTCATGTTCAGCTCAAGTCCACTTGTCCTTCTCTCTTCCCCCTTTTACTATCTCCCCCCACTCATGCTTGCACACTCTTTCTCTAAAATAAAAAAATAAAATCTTAAAAAAAATTTACAAGCAGACTTCTGGCTCCAGTGGCAGAAAAGGACAAGAGGAGCTGTGGTTGGAGGGAAGGGAAGAAAGATGGCAGCTCTGTATTCAGAAAATGGCCCCTGTCTTGAATGAGATACTAATTTAGGAAGGGAACCAAAAGCAATTGGAAGGAAGGACCTGAGAGCATCTCTGCTATCAGATCACTGCTGACATACACAATTTAGGAATATTTAACTGTTCCTTCTGAGACACAACCTCAGTTTCTACTTCACATTGCTCTTACCAGCATGTCTTATGAAACCCATCTAATAGTGAGCTCGAAATGGACCCCACAATAAAGATGTTCTATGCTTTGACAGTGCACTGTGGACCAACGTTGTTTTGTTACGGAACAGTCTAAAATAAAAAATAAACACTTGCACATACGCATATTACCAGGCATATGGTAAAGACTGCTGAAATGTAAATGTGCCTGAAAGATTTGAGGAAAACTGTACTTATAGACTTCATTAAACTGTACGCAAGGGAAACATTTGTGACGCCAGCATGTCCTGCTACAGTCTTTGAGCAATCTCCCTTCCCTTTCCTCAGGCCCATGATGGTTTCTGACACTAGGATATGGTTTTTACAGTTACAAGGTAGCCCCAGTGACCTGGAAGAGTCATCCCATCTTCCCACAGAGCTAGTTGACTTGCCCCATGTCAGTGGGTAGAACATATAATGACTCCTGTCCAAAGGCTACGTGAAAGCCAGTGTCTATGAACCAAAAAAAGTAGTCCAATCAATATCTTACGCTTTTGTTTCTCTCAATATTTGGTGATTGGCTAGTAAACAGACCTGGAGGCTGAGAGTGGAGGTAGAAAACACCAGTCAGTCCTAGGCTCCATCATCCTTTCTCAATGTCCAGCCTGTGTCCATGTTCACTTAGCACCTTGATCACCGAAATCCTGTTTACAGAAATATTTGATTCTGCTCTTAATTCTTACTTGGAGGGTGCCAGACTTCTCAAACCCTTTCTGACCCTTTGAGTGCTCATTCACAGAACAGATTATATACCAACTACCTCCGGTGTGCAGTCACTGTTGGCAATTCAAAATCTGCACACCCCCTGCTTTGTGGAACTCGGAGCGTAGTGGAAGACGAGGGGAAGACAGGTAATTCCACGCAAAACATACGCTTTTCATAAGCTATGCAACTAAGAGCCACCAAGGACAAACAAAGTGGGTGACAATGGTTTAGATGAAGGGGCCTCGGTGCCTGGGAAGCCTCTTCTGGGACCTAACACATCACCTGAGGCCTGACCACTGTCTCTTCATACAGATGCATTTTCCTACATTATGGTGCCATAAAAATCCTTAAGTCTTTTCTGAAGATCTGATAACTATGCTATGAAAAACAAGAGGATTCAATTAAAAACCATCCACTTCATTAAGTTTTTCTAACTTTACGAGAACACATTGAGATATGCAGAAATTAAACTCAAGTTTGTTTAAGAAAGAAAAGTAGAAATATGCATAGCCAAACCAGGCATATTGTTATTTTAGGCCTATCTCAGGTTCTGGGATGCATTCATTTCATAAACGGGAACAGGCATCTGCATGGCCTCAATGCTCAGGTCCTGACTAACTGTCCTTTCAGAAGCCTTCCCCAGCTTTGGAGAGGACCAGGCCAGAAATGGCAGGTGGATTTTACATTCAGAATGTTGGTGGAATTACTCAAAGTAATTTTAAATTGAAATGAATGCTTTTATTTCTCTTACCCTGAATTGAATGTCAAACTTTCACCTCTCAATTTTTCAGAAATAAAATGCAAGGGAGAGGTTGGTGGGGGTTTTTTATTATTATTATTGATTTTAGGTGATAATGCTTTTTTTTTCCTGTTCTTATTTTAAATTTTAATTTTTTAAAAAAACATTGGACCCATTTTTCTATTATTCCCCAAAAGGAAAAAAATTTTGAACTAGAATTTAGAAACCTCTTCATAATAACTACCCCATTAGTGATGACAAAGCTTCTGGAATGTGGTATAAAATGTGGTTTCTTTTCCTAGTAGAATATTCCTTGGGTATAAGAATATGGAAAAGAAAATTTAAAAACTTACATTTGAATATATAGTATGTTCCACACTCTGAGAATATATATGGATATATAGTTATATGTATGAATATGTATATATATTTTTAAGCTCTAATCTAAAGTCATTTTTAAATGACTTACTGTTTAGCCTTGGCATCAGTGTAAATTCTAAAAGATCACACTTTTTTTTAAATCTTGCCACCCTAAATTTTTTATTTACATCAACTTGTATCACTCATTTTTTTTGTATTTGATGTAAAGATTTTATGCCTCGATAATTCTAAGTCTGAGTCATAAAATTCCAGCAGCAATAGCTCGGGAGAAGAACATGTTAATTAGGGGAGAAGCTGCCACTCACCAACTTTGTTAGTTTCCTTCTCAGGCATCCTTTCTGAGGTCCTACTTTTATTGGGGATCATTTGCCAAATAAGGTAACCTCAAACTTCAGTGCAGTCATGTTACTTAACCTCCCAAACTTCAGCTATGCGTTTAAAATTGTTAAGCTAAATATAATAGAAAAAGAGTTCAGGAAAACTCCATCTAAAATAACGGGTATCCATTCCAAATGATAACTGATAAATACATATGAGGAAATGAAGTCAGTTCTTGTTCCAAGGAAATCTTTATTGAGAATCTAGAAGTGATTTTTCACAATAACCCTGGAGTTGTAAATATTACAAGTACCCAAATTATTGTTACAAATACAGAGACATAAGGAAAAAGACACATTTGGGCTGTGTAGGATTAAAACTGTTACCTTCCCAGATCACATAATCCATCCAGAAGGTGGGCTTCAGTTATGCAGAAACAGCAACTTTTGACATTTTAGGGTCAAAGATAATTAGAAAAAGACAAGAATTAGAGCATTAGTATAAACCACATGAGCCCATAAACCTGTGTGTGTAAAAGTAAATGTATATTTTTATCTGTAGATGTTCAGGGAATATGCAATAGCACATGTGTTTGTGATTAAAGCATGGTTGCCTAAGAAATCTTTTAAAATAACTCTCTAATAGCCCCTTGCCTTGGCAGAGAAGTTCAAGAAATCTTAAGTAGGGAGAGCTAGTAGTCATCATGAGTAAATACCAAAACCATATCTGGCCACTAGTCTATAAAGCTTGCAAATGAGCAAAGAGCCCACACCACTGGTTCCTGGCATTTGTGACCTACCTTATGTTTTTCAGCAAGTCCCGTTATCTGCTTTCCTCTGTATGATTTAACATTTTAACGAAGACCCACGTTGGCCATTCTTATTTTGACAACAAGTAAGGATCCATATAGTTTTGAGAGCTCTATAATATTACATACATGTAAAATTTTAAATTCACTGTGATTCTTCTATGAGCTAACACCCTTTTATTTTTAAAAATGACGTGCAGTGTTATTGGAATCATGCCTTCTGGGATTCAACGCTTATAATCAATCAAGTAAAAAAGGTTTTTGTTTTTTTTGTTTTTGTTCTTGAAGTATATAAAAGGGGGAGTTTGGGCCCTTTCTTTAAAGTCAAAGTAAAGTCTTAATTAAGAAAATGTATAGTTTGTGCCTGAACTAGTAGCCTTCATTCCTAATTGTTGTGTGATAGCAGTAGTTTTTAAATCTGTTCTCTTCCTGTATTTGGTAGCTCATTACTTTCTTCTCACCTTCTTCCCTTTACCCTGTGCCCACCCATACCCCATCTCCAAATGCTCCTCTGGGCACTAGAAGTCCAGCTCATCCACCACTACTGGGGAAAAGATCACAAAGGTGTATGAGTTGGGGAATGAGCCAGAGCGGAAGCTATGGGTCGACAGATACCTTACCTTCATGGAAGAGCGAGGCTCCCCTGTCTCAAGTCTGCCTGCAGTGGGCAAGAAGCCCTTGGACCTGTTCCGGCTCTATGTCTGCGTCAAAGAGATTGGAGGTTTGGCACAGGTGAGGATGAATGAGTCAAGGAGGAGACACTCTGCATAAGCTCTCTCTGCAGGTTTCTTTGAATGTGCAGACTCAATTTTTTTTCCCCCAATAAAGAGAAAGCTAAGCCTATGGGATCCAGTCTAAGTGCTACAGGGGGAGCACTGGGGCTCGGGACAGCTCGCCATGTGACCTCAGCAGGTCATCATATGGACCTCCATTCCCATCTGTAAAGTGAGACAGTTGGGCTAGATTTTTGTTTAGGTTCCCTGATAGCTCTGGGGTTCTGTGGGCTTTGCCAAGATTCCATAGTAAATACCCCAGAAATGTTTTGCAAGTGACCAATTGTCTGGATCAGTTATAAATCCAGTTCACTTTTTCCTTCTAGCCAGAGTAATTTATTAAGAAAACTAAGTCCTGTATATCTAATAAGCAAGTCCAAGATACCTGTCCACCAGAGGGCATTTAGCTTCAGGGTTGTGCGGCACCTACCCTGCACTTGCCTGATTCTTAAAGCCAGTGCTCCCTTAATTTTTATGCCCTGGGGGCCATGCTTTCCTCACCCTGGTCATGGCTCTGCTTTTAGCCCAAAGTCTAGTTCCGAGGATATGTCCTGACAGAGGAACAGCAAAAAGGCAAAAAGAGGATCCCTAGATAAGTGCTCACTGTGTGTGGGGCCCTGTGCTTTAAATTTGTTCTGGCTTTGTCTTTCTGAATACCCATAAAATGCAGGGGACATCAGCCCCACAGAGAGAAGGAAGCTGTAACAAAATGAGGTAGGGTCATGTGGCTCAGGGGCACTCGGGCTAGGTGTGGGCCAAGCCTGCGAGTTCTAAGATGGGTGCTCTGCCCACCTACCACTAGCTCTGAGGCTACTTCTTCATTAGAATTACTTGGGGAGCTTTAAAAACCTGTCAGTAACCAGGCTTCCACCCAGATCGATGAAAGGAGCTGCTCTGGGCCCTAGTGGTCTACTACATAGTGTGGCACCCTGCACTCCACCCAGGTACCACAGGTTGCCAACTATCCAAGAGTGAGTCACCTCATCCATAAGTATCACTGAGGGCCTGCCCTGGTTTCAGTGCCGTGTGGCTCTGGGGGATGCAGGAGAGGCCTTTGCTCTCAGCCCTCCCTGAAGTGCCTTATCCCACCAGAGACTGCAATGTACAACTGAACAAGCAGAGCTTGATTCAGGGCTTTGCGGAAACAGCTGGTAAGTCCTCAGTGCAGATGAAGTGAGGGAGAGTTGGTCCATGGAGGGAGAGCTCAGGATGCACACCTCTCCCCTGCACCTAGGTCCCCCTGACCTCTCCCACTCCATACCTAGCTCTCTGGCCAAGATTTTTTAGAATCCTCCGGATACTATACACTCGGGTTTCACCCTCACAGAAGTATAGAGGTCTGGACACCTTACTTGGAGTGTCAGCAGTGTGGGTTACCATGTTGGGTCTGCAAGTAAGGCTGTTTGCTCACCCAGCTAATCAGGGCAGTGTGAGTGTATCTGGGATGCACAGCAGTGGGCCACTTGGCCACATTGTCACTCATACCCAATCTTGGTTTCTACCCAGTGCCTTCAGATGCGGTCAGGGCAGGTACTTGCAGCCACATAGAGATCAGTGCCTTGCTTTTCAGGGTGTCCTAGGCAATACTCTGCATATCCCTTCTGAAGCAATTTGCAGGCCTGCTTGTTGCAGCCTGGCATGAAGTGCCAAAAGTGGAATTGAGCATTTCGTGAGCATTCTGAGATTTGTTTATCGTGCACCATTTAGTACTAAGTAAATGGACATAAAGAGCTTTGTGGGAAAGTTTGAATCCAAAAATTGAACATTTCATTAAAAAACCACTGTCCTGGGGATCCCTGGGTGGCTCAGCAGTTTAGCACCTGCCTTTGGCCCAGGGCGTGATCCTAGAGTTCCAGGATCGAGTCCCGCGTCAGGCTCCTGCATGGAGCCTGCTTCTCCCTCTGCCTGTGTCTCTCTCTGTCTCTCTCTCTCTCTCTCTTTCTGTGTCTATCATGAATAAATAAATAAAATCTTAAAAAAAAAAAAAAAAAAACAACTGTCCCCTTAACTCTTACCATGCTACTTAGCAGAAAGCATATCTAAAAGCAGATTATTCCCCAAGTATTTGCAGGTCTGTGTGTTTCCTTAAGGCGTTCAACCTTGGATAACGCTGGCCCAAGTGGGAATCAAAAGTTAATGCCCAGAATCCTATTGCAGCATTTCAGGATTTCTCTCCTTTTTTTCTCCTCACTTTGCGGCTGTGTTCTCTTCAGCCAGAGTGTTAAGTGGGAACACTGTGTAGTCACCTGTGCCCTGCCCCTTCCCCTGGCTCACAGGGACCCGCCACATCGGCCGGCTGGTGGCCTCAGAGCCACCCAGGGCTGATGGCTGGTGTGGGCTGCCCTAGAGTCCCCTTTGCCCAACACCATAGGAAAGCCTCCTGTGAGAGGAGGGACACGGGCTGGAATTACAGGCTCGGCTTTCTGGAAGCTTGTGGCTGTTGGAAGGAAACAGTGTTTCTCATATCAAAGCTATAACACTTAAACTGCAAAACAGTCAAGTTACTGCTTTTTAAATTTGTTTTCAGATGTCCTTTTTTTTTTGATTGGAGGTGGGATGGGGGTGAGCGAGAGTGTACATTTGCTCGGGGAAGATCGCAGGCTCTGAGCAGCAGCGGCCTGGGAAGAGTGAGGCTTTAGAAGGTGCATCAGGCAGAAGAATCTCGACGAGCAGCATTTTATGTAGCTATCAGCAGGTCCCTTAATGGTTTTATAACTGTAAATGCTGTCTCTGCACTACTGAGTGGGAGTAATGAGCATTAGTTAAGAGAGGCAAATGAAAAAAAAAAAAAAAAAAAGAGTAAACCAAGACATTAAGTGCTTTTTTTGTCTCCTGGCTTTAAACAAGCCACTTTGCTACAAACCAATGATCCTGCCATTTTTTTTGCTAGGTTAATAAAAACAAGAAGTGGCGTGAGCTGGCAACCAACCTAAATGTTGGCACTTCAAGCAGTGCAGCGAGCTCCCTGAAAAAGCAGTATATTCAGTACCTGTTTGCCTTTGAGTGCAAGATCGAGCGCGGGGAGGAGCCCCCGCCGGAAGTCTTTAGCACCGCGGACACCAAGAAGCAGCCCAAGCTCCAGCCGCCCTCTCCTGGTAAGTGGGAGCGCTACAGTTGTCGCCGGGAAAGGCAGTGGCACCTGCACCCCCCACCCGGCGGGGCTCTGGAGGCCACTAGCCACTTCTGAAAAGGCCACTTCCTGGGCAAGCACACAGAACGCAGGATCTTTGAGGATAAGGGGTGTTTTGTAAGGGAACCCCCGTTGGCAGCGCTTAAGGGAACAGAGAATATAACCTAGGATGTGGCCGTTTGGGCCACTGTGGCCAAGGCACCATTCTCCTGCCTTACCTTCCTTCATCAGAAGAGACTCTGGAAGCCTGAGCTATATACCTTTCTTCCTTCTCCACATATTTAAAAAATATTCCATCTAACCATCAAAAACCAGTCGCCCCAGTTACCCCTGTGAATACTTTGGTGCTACCAGAAAACACTGCCCTGAAAGTTTAGCAGCCAGTTTCCACCAGTTCTGCTTCTGTCAAAGAATGAAATCCGGACTCAGTTTTTAATGTTCTCCTGCCCAGCAACTTCCCACTTGTAGGGAATCCAGCAGACCTGTCATGGTGGAGGTCCCTGCCACCCTGTTTCTGAGGCCCAGCAGCCGGTTAGCTCAGACCCGAGGTCAAGAGCCTTAAGAATGCTACCTGGAAATAATGCAGTTCACCCACAGTCTCCTGAGCAAAACCAAACCCACGATACCTCCCTTTTCTCCTGTCTCTCCACTCCACCGTGGAGACAGGAGACATGCCGTTCTCTCAATTCCCCCGGTAGCCTCTCTTCTACCTGTTAGCATTTCAGATTCCTGAATCACTGTCTTCTACTGAATACGGTATTCTTAGATAGGAAGAGACGTTCATCACCCATAGATCTGGGTGGTGACCTCACACAAGTTAAATCCAGCTGTCTTCTTGCCTGGCCACATCCAAGCCCTGTGATGGTCAGCACTTAGCCACACTGTCCTGCATACAGAATGGGACTGACCATTCCTGCCACTTCCTATCAGATTGTTCTGGGATCAAATGCCAGTATTTCTTAGGTACTTACAATGTACCAGGCTCCTTCTTAAGTGCTCTACCATTTAATCTTTACATCACCTCTATGGTGCACATACTGTCCCAAAGTCCATGAGAAAACTAACACACAAGATCTAAGTAACTGTCCCCAAATCTCATTGCTAAGTGAGTGGCACCCAGCTCGAGCATTATGCCTGGACCTACTATATTCCTCTGCCTGTGTCTGAAGTGGCATTATAATAAGGAAACCTTCCACGCGTAGAAGAAGGTGTCTGTGATCCAAAGAAAGAAGTTGTTTTCTCCTTGTTTCTCTGCTGTCTGGATGGCAATCTAGTACCTACGGTCATTAATCAAGAGATCACACATAAATACTTCTTAGGGTCAAGATGCGCTTGTAGGGAATATACCTGGGGTATATATTTAGACCCGTCAGTTCGAAACACAATTAGAAATGCTCTCTCAGCCCCACCCTTAAGGATTTGAAGCCTTTGCAGTTCTGGTTTACCTTAAAACTGTGAAATCTAATTTTAAAAGTCTCACAACATTACATTCAGTTCACAGGGTAAAACAAGCTGCCTGTGAACAGCTCTGAAACTATTTTTCCAAAATAAAAACTCAGTGGGGTGTAGGGACCAAAGTGGCGATGTCTGCAAAGATGTAAAGGTATATTTTATTTGCCAGGAAAAACTCATGTCACTGAATGGGCTGCACTTCTGTATGGAGAATAGCTCTCCCAGTGAGCATCAGCTTCAGTACAAGAAATCCCGCTGAGGTATAGACCCTTCAGAAAGTGGAGGGCCTGTTCTCTCAACAGTCGGCTCTTTCCTTTTTCCCTTTCTTTAAACTACCGTTTTTATGGCAACATTATCGTTTTAACTGCACAAAGGAGCTTGGATTGCAGATGCACTTCTGATAACGCGTTTTCCGTGGTCCACATGGTCCGGAGTCTTGTGAATCAAGAAGCAGGAGGAGGAGGGTGTCCTGAGCCCAGCCTCCCGGTCAGGGCATGGCCCAGGCGACCTCACGCAGAGCACATGGGGCCAGGCCGCTCTCCATACCCTGCTCATACAGACGGAAGGACACACAGACTGGCCGGTAGGGGAGCGAGGAACATCAGCCCCAGAACCCATAACACACTTTTCCCTGACACTCATGAGTCCGTGGCCTCTCTGACACCAGAGCAATCATTAGAGAATACGAAATATATTTATCGTCAATGAAGGAAACAAGATTATTCCCCCACCATTTGCCACGTCAGGGTCTCCTACACTACACAATTTTTAAAAACGAATTTTCAGCCAGCATTTGTGTTCTTAGAGTCCATTCTCCCCCTAAGAAGGTAATTATAGTGTATTTCTTATCAACACATCCAAACTAAAAAGATTCCTAAGAAAAGTACTAGATTGCTTTCTAAATGGCCACTCTGAAGCCACCTGAATTCCCAGCTCATTTGGCTACACTAGCGTTGTGTGTCATCCATCTGTATTCCGGTTTCGATCTGGTGTGGCCAGTGTGGACTGAACTTCCTTTCCGCCAGCCTCTGGGAGGTAGAACCCCTCGGCCCGTGATCTTCACCGTAGGGACTGTGTGGTTTCTCAAGCCAGAGCTCCATGTTACTGTCTTCCAGTGACTTGGGCGAGTCCATTGAGGGAAGCTCCCAGATGAAACGTGGGCAAGGCCTGGGGTACAGTTGCATTTCTGAGGTGCCAGTGGGGATCTCGTTATAATAAGCCTGTAAAAGTTCATGGAGTTCTAATGAACAGCTGCAGAAATCACCTCCCCAAGTGGCCTAGGAGGCCTGGAAGCTGGGGTGGGGTGGGGGCGGGGTAAAGGGGGGCCGAGGAAGCTCCACATTCAATTAGTAAGTCTGTAACCAAAAACCCATCCATCTTTGCTGGCAGGTGGCTGACTGCATTTCTATTATTAGCTGACAGGTGATGTCACAAAACCTGTCATGGATCCAACTAGGGAATCCTCAGTGGAAGATAAATGAGAAAGAGGTTCAGGTTATAAACAAAGGTGCCCTCTGGGTGACCTCCAGTCACTGTAGACCTGGGACATATCAGCTCTCCTTCCTTCTCCCTGCCCTCCTTCCCGAAACCCCAGCCAGAACTAGGGCACCAGGTTCGTGCTGTGTAAATTATCTTCCCAGCTAGGAGTCTGGCTGTACAGTCTGAAGTGTGTGAATGTACTTAACCTTCAATAACCTTTCCATTGTTTACTTTCGAGTATACATTTGTAGCTTCTGGCAAAAGGTAGGGAGAGCCTACAGAGTGTGCCAGCCTCGTCTATTAATGGAGCTTCAAGAGGTTGTGTTCATTTTTTTTTTCCTGAAAGGAGAGGAAAAAATACTGGCAGAGGGAAGAATTTTTCCTTTTTTTTTTTTTTTTTTTTATTAGCTGTAAATGTGAATACTTGTAAATAAGGGTCATTCTGAAATCACAGCCTGTGAACCATGTTTCCAGGGAAGCCGCACAGGCTGCTGTGGAGTGTGGTCTGTGATTTAAGGAGCACGTTATTTCTCCTGCCAGCTCTGTGGGGCAGTCACATTTGTAGGTTTATCCTTACATATTTATAGAAGACTCCACTTTTTTTTCTCTTATTACGATCTATTTATTTGATATGTAGGGTTTCACCAAAATCTGATTTATAAGCATGTGTTACTAAGCTTTTCTTTGGCGATATCTACATTAAAAAGATGATCTACTTTTCAAGCTAGTCTTCCCGGCATCTCTGAGAGCTGCCCTGAGTCACTCTAGTCCCGGGCACCCAGCGTACACCTTACACAGGAGGCAGGGCCCTGGTGGCCAGGGCTCAAGATTCACTCCCAAGCAGGCCAGGCCCAGGGCTGACCTGATCTCACTGGAGACCTCTGTGTTCCGCTGAGGCTTTCTGACTGGAAGAGCTGGACTAATTTCCACCTCGGGCTCCTTCCCAGCACGCTCTGTAATCTCCAGTGATTTGTTGAACCCCATTTCCTCTACAGTTAAATGTGGCTACTGGTAATTGTAGTGAGTGTCGGACACTCCTAGGAAAGGGACTCCAGATAATAACATATACAGTATCATCTTTGACAAGCAGCCAGTAATTTCTGCCATTTGTAACAGTTCTGAAAGCATTTATTATAAACTGCATGAGGGCAGGAATTTTTGTCCTTTTTGTCAGTTTGGGACACTGGTGCATCCAGGAATAGAAAAAAAGCAATATAGTAAGCAATGTAGTAAGCATGTTATTTATTCAATAAGTATTTGTTGAATTAATAAATGTAGGTAGTGTCTTTCGGGCACCTCACATGCAAAGGTCAGTGATAAAGCGGGAACCCTTAAAATACTATGTTTTCCAATGAGGTGAGTACTTAAGTTTTTAAAAAGATTTGCTCAATACTGAGCTCTGTTATTATAGTGTAATTATAGTTAAAGCCAAATCTCAGGACTCTGATGATGACATTAAAGAACTCCAAAGAGCATGACTTTGGTTTTGTAATAACAAATCTGATTCCAGAGCTCTAAAAATGACTTTATTAATGACATAGCACAGACATTGAGGAGGCATTGAAGTGATATAAGGCTCATTAAAAATTTGTATCATTGCATTTCAACTTAAACATTTCTCATTGCCTAAGACCTGGTAGTAATTTTTCTAACTTTTTTCCTAAAATAGCACAATAGTCCATCAAATCAGTATACCGAATTTTTCATCCCATTTTTTTTCCTTACTCTCAGACATTTAGATTATCTCCATTATAAACAACACTGAAATAAACATTTTTTTCTGCCTAAAGCCTTCTTTTATATTAGATTATTTTCTTGAGATAAATACCCAGGAAAGCAATTACCCAGTCAAGAGGTATAAATATGTTTTATGGCTCACAAATGAAGTATGTTGCCAAATAGATTACTAAAAACAAAACAAAACAAACAACTTTTACTAATTTTCACTATAAACAATATAAAAGCAACTAATTTTACTGTGTCGTTACCAGTAATGGATATTGTTACTATTTCTAATTCTAATAAGATGGTGTCGTGTTGTCTTTCCTTTTTTTTTTTAAATTAGTAGGAAGGATGAGCTTACTTGATAACTTCTTTTTTTTTTTCTTATTTTCTCTTGGTACTACTACTGTCAGCTAACTCAGGATCCTTGCAAGGTCCACAGACCCCCCAGTCAACTGGCAGTAACTCAATGGCAGAGGTTCCAGGTGACCTGAAGCCACCGACCCCAGCCTCCACCCCTCACGGACAGATGACCCCGATGCAAGGTGGAAGGTATGCAAAAGGATCTCTGTGAGCCACATGACATCAGATTTGTCTGTAAAGAAGAAGTGTGTGTCCTTAATGTTGAATACTACTAGTTTTATTCATGTAATTTTAGGGGATGGTTTTTACATTAAACATTTTCAAGTTAGGCCTATTTTCTGAACAAGCATTTGGAGGCATCTCCTGCTATTTCACGAAGCTTTCATTTTTCTTGTCTCCTTAGAAGCAGTACAGTCAGTGTGCACGACCCATTCTCAGATGCCAGTGATTCATCATTCCCAAAACGGAACTCCATGACTCCAAGCACCCCATACCAGCAGGGCATGAGCATGCCTGATGTGATGGGAAGGATGCCCTATGAACCCAACAAAGACCCCTTTGGTGGAATGAGAAAAGGTAAGTGCAGGGAGACCTTTGCTCAGGCTTGGTCCAGAGGGCATTCTTCCCTCTGCCATCCCACAACCAATTCACTTACCCATTCGAGACATATCTGAGTCCCAGCTCTTCAACCTACTAAATTCCCAGCCTTGGGGAAAGTTCGCAGTAGCTCCATGCCTCAGTTACCTCATCTAGAAATTGGAATAATAACAGGACCTGCCTAAAGGATGTGATGAGGCTTAATTGAGTTAATGTACCAAAACTCTGTTGAAGAATGCCTGGCACAGGCAGTGAGCAAGAGTGCTCATGTGGTGCTCCCTAGTGGCGGGGGTGCTAAATAGCATGGGCTGGGCAAGGGCTAGGTGCTGGGCAGTATGTTGGCAAATTAGACATAGCTCCTCCTGGAGTTGGCAGGGTCTTGGGGAAACAAACAAAAAAGTAAGTTAAATCACAAAAATATAATTAAATATGGTAGTCGATGGAAAAGAAACAAAAGGAAGAAAGGACACAAAGTGCAGCAATTGTTGGCTGCGGATCATTGAGGGGGAGGGCATGGAAGGCTTTGAGGAAAGGTAGGTTATCTGCTGACCTGAGGAATGAGGAGTTAGAGAAGAGTGTAGAGTGGGGAAGGCCCAGGGCAGGAGCCAGCTTAGTGTGTTTGAGGAGGTGGAAGGCATCTGAGGCACAACGAGCCAGGTAAGGGCAAGCAGGCCAAACTCTGAGAAGCCATGGGCCATTGGAGCCAGAACCTTTCAGCCTTTCTGGGTGGGTGGATGAGTTGGATTTTTACCCTAGCTGAAAGATGTTCTGCAGGAAGTGACATGACTAGGTTTTTTGTTAAAAAATAAATAAATAAATAAATAACTGGTGGGATGCCTGGGTGGCTCAGTTGGTTAAGCCTTTGGCTAGGGTTGTGATCTCAGGTTCCTGGGATCAAGCCTCCCCCCCCCCCAAATCAGGCTCCCTGCTCAGCAGGGAGTCTGTTCCTCCCTCTAACCGCCCCCCCCCCCACCATGTTCTCTTTGGCTCTGTCAAACAAATAAAACCGTATAAATAAATATGTGGTATCTGTGGAGAATGTGTTGGAGGGACATTGTGAGAGTCCAGGGGAGAGATGACAAGGTGCAGTCAGATCCCAGCAGTGAAGAGAGAAGTAGACGCATTGGCTCCGTGGTCTGAACGTAGGAAGAACAGGCTGTGCTGCTGAATTGAATGTGGAGGTGGAGGGGGATGAACCAAGTGATAGGCCCCCGAGAGGGTGACGACATCACTAGCTTGGAGATGCACTAGTGGGATGTGGAGGCTCCCCCGCTAGGGCCTGCGCTGTGGACGGGAGGGAGGGGAACAGAGAGGGACCGCCCAAGGGGACTTTGGGATGTGTGGTGATGGTAGGTGGTGGAGTGTCTGTCTGTCTGCCTGAAGCTAGGCAGAATCTTGGAATGAGGAATCACTTTAGGAAACTAAGCAGAGCAGTGAGACGGAGCAGTGCGGGGTGGGTGGGATCACAGAGAGCGTGGGACAGTTCCAACTGACTTAGCACACACCCAGCAGGGGTCTCCCTTAGGCTGATCTTCCCCATCGTGCACTTGGCCCTGAGAATGACCTGAACCTCTGCCCTTTGGGCCGCTCCACGCCCACTCCCAGTGCTCTTTGGCACTCTTCCAAATGCAGCCGGGCTGTGAAATTGAGGCACGATGTGAGTATCATCGAAAAAATACAGAAAAGTAGTGATACTGTTTTTACAGAAGTATTTCTTCTGGGATCCCTTAAACAATAGTACTTCTGTCCCACTTGGGTGTTTGGGATATGCAAATTTCTGGACATACGGTCTTAAGTAGAGAGAAACATAAAGCCCAAAACCATGGTTTTCACAACTAGTATGGACCAGTGAAAAATAAACATGAGTGTTTTCAAAATTTTAAGTATTAGGCATGTATCATTTAATTAAGAAATGAAATTATGGGGACGCCTGGGTAGCTCAGCGGTTAAGCGTCTGCCTTCGGCTCAGGGCGTGATCCTGAAGACCAGGGATCGAGTCCCACATCAGGCTCCCGCATGGAGCTTGCTTCTCCCTCTGCCTGTGTCTCTGCATCTCTCTCTCTCTCTATGTCTATCATGAATAAATAAATAAATAAATCTTTTAAAAAAAAAAAAAAAAAAAGAAATGAAATTATGTTTAATATAGATATTTCTTATGTAACATTTCAGCTAGCTCTTATACTGAGTAAGATAATCTATAATTTTTCCTTTCAAAAAGTTTTAGAGCTGCCTATTCCAAGTAAGTATTCTGCAGAACATGCAATAAATCCATAAGCTCAGAAATTGAAAAGCCTTGTAAATGTTGGCAGTGGCCATTTTTCTTAGTGGTATGAGATACTAGAACATTTTGTTTAGTGCTGGTGGTGGTTATATCACATTTTAGACTCTGAAAATATGACAGTAACTTGAGTAACATGGTAGTGTTTGGAATCTGGTTTCAGATGTTATGTGAACCATTCTAATATCCCACCTATTTGCTGTACTGGACAATGAGAGTTGCATTGCTTTTGTTTCTATATGCCTACAGTTTTTCTTATTATGAAAAATGGGGGGTGGGGGATGATTGTGGATTACCTGGTTAGGCACTAGCTGGCAGCATAATGTGTTTTCATCAACAGTGTAAATGATACAGGGGCTCAGAGGGGAGCTCCTTCTCATGTTTCCCCGGGATATTTCAGCTCACCTGCTACCTTACAGGGCTGGTCTATTTAGCACCAAATTAAAGCAAATACACAGAAAATAGATTTTTTCCTTTTTTAAAAAGATTTTATTTAAAAAAATAAAAAATAAAAAAAATAAAAAATAAAAAATAAAAAGATTTTATTTATTTGAGAGAAAGAGCACCAGCAGGGGAAAAGGGGAGAAGCAGATTCATCGCTGAGCTGGAAGCCCAACATGGGGCTCAGTCCCAGGACCCTGGGACCATGACCTGAACCAAAGGCAGATGTTTAACCAGCTGAGCCAATCAGACACTTTGAGCTATTGATTTTTCACATAATGACCAGCATCAGGGGAAACTGTGCTCTTCCTGCTGTTGCTGCCACTGACCTGCAGTGGGGTGATGGAGCAAATGCCAGAGCCTGTCTGAGCCTTGGTGGCCAAAGCAGCCTTGACTGCACCAACCTGCCTTCCCACTAATCTCCGGAATTCATTACTGATTGAAGGATTGATTAATTGCTTACAAGTGAATAACAAGTGATATTGATATGTTGGATATCTAAACAGCATACTTTAAATATCTAATATCTTTACACATAATCCTGCTTTTTTTTATTTTCAGAGGGAGAAAAAGGTGGGGAGTGGCTGAGGGAGAGGGAGAATCCTAAGCAGGTTCCATGCCCAGTGCAGAGCCTGATGTGAGGCTGTCTCACAACCCTGAAATCATGACCTGAGCTGAATCCAAGAGCCAGACCTAACTGACTGAGCCACCCAGGCACCCCATCTACTTTTTTTTTTTCTTTTTTTTTTTTTAAGATTTTATTTGAGAGACAGAGAGGATATGAGCAGTGGGGGAGGGGCAGAAGAAGAGGAAGAAGCAGGCTCCCCACTGAGCAGGGAACCTGACTCGGGGCTGGATCCCAGGACCCCGGGATCATGACCTGAGCCAAAAGCAGACACTTAACTGACTGAGCCACCCAGACACTCCTACTTTTTCTTTTTAATGCTCTAGTACTGAATGGTTTGTTTCATAATATTTTGCTGTTATAAAAAAGTGGTGCAGTGGTTATTGAATGATGCAGCTCTTTTTTCACACCCATAAGAGTATTTCTATGAAATGGATTCCTAAAAGAATAATGGAATCAAGGGATATGTTTTTTTGTTGTTTTTTTTTTAGTTTACTGAGTATATTTTACTACATAACAAACTACCACAAAAAGTGGCTTTAAGCACCAATGTTTGGTTATATTTCACAGTTCTATGGTGGGTGGGGTGGCTCTTCTTTCCATGTGTTGTATAAGCTGGGACATTGAGGCTGTCATCTGGAAGCCTGATTGAGAACTCTTCCAGAGCTGGGATGTCACTTGAATGGCTGGTGTCATCCAGAAGCTCTATTGGGAACTCACCTGGAACTGTTGCTTAGGGGCCTCCTCCAGGCGCCACTCCATGGAACTTCTTGGGTGCCTCCTGATAGGGTGCATAGGTTACAAGAAGGAGCACTTCAAGAGGACAAGCCCCAGATGCAAGCACATACAACCCTCTGCTGCATCACATTCGCCAGTACCCCATAGGTCAAAGCCAGTCACATGACCGGGCCCAAATTCACTGTGAGCAGGGACTTCATGGGCTGTAAATACCCAGAGATGTGCTTCCTTGGGCTTCACCAAAATAGAGCCCTACCATAGCAGGTATTGACAAAAGTTACACCAATTTAATACTCTTAATGTGAGCATATAAGAGCATGTGAACTCTCACTCCCTTACCAGGAATGATTTTTACCAGTCCTTTTAATATTTGCCAATCAGATTGGGGGAGGGAACAGCCTCATAATGGTTTTAACTTGGATTTCTTTAATTATTAGTGAAGTCACACATTTTTTCATATATTGATTGGCCACTTAGTTTTCTTTTTTCTCTGAATGTCCATTTATTTGTTTGCCTGCTTTTGTAGTCTGATGGTCTTTTTTTACTGATGAAGAATTTTTTGTGTTTGTAGGAACTAAGCCATTTAGTTTTAATTATCCCCATTAATGTCTGTCTGTCTCTGTTTTTACATTTATAAATTGGAGAGTAACATCAAAACTTCCTCTGCTGCATGGTGACTTGAGCTTGAATAAATTAAAGTATAGGAAAGCATACTGCAAAGCACAGTGCATCCCACCCGCGTTCAACTTCATTGTCTGCGCCTCTCTTCCAGCCTAACGATTTCTATCAGTTCACTGCAGTTTAATCAGCTTTTGCTTCATGTAACATAAAAGTAACCTTCCTAGGATGAAGAAAGGTAGTAGTACTGTATATCAATTAAGATTTGCATTAAAATGTTTAATTTGCCCACAGGCAAGTTTTTGGGCTTGACCCAATTTCCTTCAGGCTCTGAGCTGATGCTAATTTGCATATTTGACCTAATTGCCACTCTACGCCCTGGTAGAAATACTTGTATTTCATCCATTCTTGAGTTCTTTTTAATTCCCTTGTGGTTTTCTTTATCCTGATTTTGCAGTGAGTCAGTAGATGGACGTCCATGTTAAAGTTTTTACTTTTTTTCCCCCTCTAAGTGAGGGAACTAATTTTATTCATGCAGTTGACTCTTGAATAATACAGGTTTAAGCTGCACAGGCCCACCTAAACACAGATTTTTTTTTCAATAAATAGATGTACAGTACTGTAAATGTATCTTGTCTTAATGATCTTCTTAACATTTTCTTTTCTTTAGCTTTATTGTAAGGATACATGTAACATGTGAAATATGTGTTACTTGTGTGCATTATCAGTAAGGCTTCTAGTCAGCTGTAGCCTAGGAGTAGTTAAGTTTTGGGGGGAGTCCAGAGTTATACGTAGATTTTCACTTTTGTGGGGGTCAGTGCCCCTAACCCCTACATGAAGGGACACCTGTATGTGCATTTCTTTTCCTCACAACTGCTGCATGAGATGACATTACCAACCTTGTTTTATAGACAAGGAATCCAACTCAGAAGTTGGAAACACAGGAAAGGGCCAGTGTTTGTTTTCTACATTACTTTCTAACAAATTACCACGACCTCTCAGCCTGAAGCAATGTCAGCATAGGATCCCACTTTCCTGGGGACCCTCAGCTCAGAGTCTCCCATTCAGACATCAGGGTGTCAGCCAGGACTGAGCTCGTGCAGTGCAGGGTCCTCTTCAGAGCTTGTGCAGGTTGTTGGCAGTTTTGGTTCCTTGTAGTGGCAGGACTGAGGTCTCGTCATAATGACTCACCTGGGACTCACCACCCTTCCTGACGTAGGGCCCTCTCCCCTGTGTGGTGGGTGCTGTTTCAAGGCCAGCAGGAGGGTGTCTCTGACCTCTAGGTGGATTTAAGGGGCACATATGGATAATCTCCTTTTTAGTTGCCTGCCAGTCAGCTAATTGGTAACTTTAGTTACATCTGTGAAGTCTCGTTAGTTATATAATGTAATCATGGGAGCAGTATCCCCATCATATTGGTGGGTTCTACTCATACTCAAGGGAAGGAGGAGCTCATCCGAGTCCTGTATGCGGGGTGGGGGGTAGGGATCCTGGGGTCCATCTTAACTCCAGACCGTACACTCTTTGGTTTGTATTATTGTAGGCATATTAAGAATAAGATAAATGTCAGCAATACTAAGGGTAACAGAAATGACTAGAAGGGCTGTTTGGGTCCCTTGGTCTTTGAAAATGCTTAACTTTATATCTGTTCTTTAAAATGTTGCAGTGCCTGGAAGCAGTGAGCCCTTCATGACTCAAGGACAGATGCCCGCTAGCAGTATGCAGGACATGTATAACCAAAGTCCTTCTGGCGCGATGTCCAGCCTGGGCATGGGGCAGCGGCAGCAGTTTCCCTACGGAGCCAGTTATGATCGAAGGTGGGTGTCTTCTAAGGTGACCCTAGGAAGGTTTCCTAGACGCTGAACTCTCCTCACACATACATTCCTGACAACATGTAGAGCCTGCTCTCCTCTGGGCTTAAGGACTCTGTGGGGTGGCTGCCTTCAGCAGATGACCTGATCGGGACCATGGGGAAGGCCTCTTGAGAGCTGGCTGGTCCCAAGCAGCGGTGGGCCTCCCAGCATCAGGGTGCCCTCCTGGGACAGCCCCTGGCCCCACACCCCCAAACAACACCTCCAGCCTCCTCAGTGGCTCCTCTGGTGTGACCCACCACAAACTCAGGTTCTAAGGCCCCACCCCACCCCCTTCCTGCCTGCGTCTCTTCCTTCGGGAAAGATTTGCTCATGGGGGCTATGCTCGGGCTCTCGGTAAGCTCTGGGAAAAGTCTTCCTGGCTTTGGCTTTCCAGCTGTTGCCATTCTTCTCTGTGAAAATTTTAAACAGCAAGAACACTTTGCTCCTTAGAAAACATCTCTGAGGAAAGCCTCGGCTGTCTTTCTCCAGATGCTTTTCAGGATGGCATCTGGACATTCAGTAGCAAGCTGGGTTTCGGTGCCCATCCAACTTATTTTTACTAAGACAGAAGGAAAGTTGTTGAAAAGTCTCTGAGAGGTAGCAGAAAAGCGGCTTATGGTAGTCGACTTTCTGTGAAGAGGGCCCCTTACCTGTCCCCCTGACTTAAATACAGAAGCACTCAGAAACAAAGTCTTTGACATGATGTTTGTGGTTGTTAAAGAAAATGGAGGCACATTAGAAGGCTCTCTTTCTAACTGTAGCCACAGGGTGAGGACAGCCTCAGCTCCGTTCCCTCAGAATCCGGGGTGGTGGTGATGTTCCTCAGACTCCCTCCTCCAAGCAGCCGACACGCTGGCTGTGGGCGAGGCTTCAGTTGTGAGAGTCGTGAGGTTTCCGCTGGTATAACACAAAGGGGAAGAAAGTTTGAAAATCACTTCCCAAATAAGCTTTCTTTCTGGCATTTTCCATGCACCTGTTTCTTGAGATTACAGAGCCATCACAAGCTTTAATTGATTTGGTACTTGCTAGTAGTTACTAAGAATCCAGACTTCTCGTTCTTACCCTGGCTGTGGTGTGGTGAATGTTTATTTGCGATGTCTGCATTAATCAGTTACCCATCGTCTTGAGTGTACTGGATCAGGGATTTTATTTAGATTTGTTTTTGAAGATCCAGGAGAGAACCTACCTTTCTTTCTTTCTTTCTTCTTTTTTTTTTTTTTTTTTTTTTTTTTTGGCTGATGAGATTGAAAGACCAGTTATCCTAGAACATATATTCTTAGAGGAACTCAGGCAGATGTACTCCTCTGTTTCGTCTAGAATGCTTTCTAGAGCTAGTTTATGTCATTTTGGCTCTACCACTTTAGAGTTTACCTTGTTATGCTTCCTGAAAAGTGTTACTTGTTCAGCTTAAATTTTATCTATGTCAGTTATATTTCTTTCCTCCTAATGTAAGCTTCCTTCTAATTACTAACACCCTTAGCAAACCCTTCCCTTGTATCTGTTTTACCTGCGATGTTCTCAGAATTAATTTATTTTCTTTCTTGTTCTCACTCCTTGACCAGTTTAGGAATATATTCAGTGCAAGCATCTCTTCCTTCCTACAGGATTCAATCGGTATATTAACTTTTATCCCTTTAAACTTCCAATCTGTTGCTCTTTTACACATGCTATTTTTATGGTATTTATAGTTTCTCAGTGTAATAGAAGTTGAAAAATAAATGTTCTTCCTTCCCATTTTTAGATTTAATAGGAGCATATTTAAATCAGCCCTGTCACTTTTTTAAGTCCTCTCTTACATTTTTCTATGGCCTCTTAGGGTCATGGGGCTTCAAAATTTTAAGTAGTTCTGTTTTTACCATTATTAGCTAACTCAGTATCATTTAGATTAATTGTGGAGTACACTTTTTAAAAACTGAACATTTTGTATTCATAATGAGAAAATAAATAGAGATGTTTTCTGTGATTATAGAGCTAAGTTCTGGTAGTCCTAGAAATCCTGCTTTGATTCTTATATTGTTTTTCTTGTCTCTTACTCTCATTAATACCTCCTGTCCTGGTGTTGCATGACGCTCACTACCTGGGTCTGCGTCGGTGGCTGGGTGGGGACTCTCCTCAAAGGCACTGGGTGCCAGCCTGTCCGGCCAGGACTCCTCACACACCTACTAACTAGGAGATTGGCAGCATTCCCAAAATGGGTGTTGCCATCCGTTTAGCTAAAAGTTAAAGTGCTATTTCTGCTCGGCATGCCTCTGTTGGAAGGTGTGTGCAGTGAAGGAAAGACAAAACCACCGAGGGGTGCAGGATTTCCAGAAATGAACTGTTTATTTCTCTCTTGGCCTGAGGTTCTTTGAAAATGAAGTGTTCTTTGAATGCCTCATTCTAGGCATGAACCTTATGGGCAGCAGTACCCAGGCCAAGGCCCTCCCTCAGGACAGCCGCCATATGGAGGACACCAGCCCGGCCTGTATCCACAGCAGCCGGTGAGTTGGCGAGCGGGCATGCAGTTCTGTGCTTTCTGTTTAAAACTCAAACTTGTATTACTTCAGAAGAGTTTTAGAAAGTTAAAAACAAGTAGCATTTATTGAACAATCCTGATACATATGCTTATGCTAGAAAACATTATTAGGATTTTGAAGTCAGCAAATTTTTGAAAGCTCTTGATATATGGTATCCTAAAATAAATATATAACATGTTGTAAAAAGTAAAGGGCATTCAACCTTGTATGTAATAATCAGCCCAAGTAAAGTATAGTTTAAACATACGTCTTTTGTATGCATTGTCCTAACAAATGCCATTTTAGAACAAATTTGTCAATGTTTTAAAGAAGATGTGTAGATAAAAACAATTTAAAAAATTATATACCAATATTGAAAGTTAATCAGCTTTTAAAAAAATAAGATATTAATGACCCCTATATTTTGCCAACATAGGATAGGTTTCTGCTGACTTAACGCAGCCACAGATACTGAATTGTGTAAGATAACTTTGCACTTGTCACTACTGATGCAGAATTTCATGTTATGCTGTGGCTGTTCAGAAGCAGGGATTTCTATTTCTTTTTTTTTTTTTTTAAGGTGGTATTTATTTAGGGGAGAGAGGGAGAATAAGTGTGAGGAGGGAGGGGCAGAGGGAGAGGGAGAAGGAGGAAGCAGACTCCCTGCTGAGGGGGGAGCCTGATGCAGGGCTCAATCCCATGAACCCACCCACCTGAGATCAAGACTCAAGCCAAACCCAGGAATTGGGACACTCCACTGACTGAGCCACCCAGGTGCCCCAGGAATCTGCTGTTTCTAAACCACATTTCAGGTGTAAGACCTTAGGTGACATAGAGGGGGTTTTAAACATTCAGTTTTACTGGAGCACGTGTGTACAGTGAACTGTATTATTAAGCCAACTGATCCTAAACAATCTCCAAGTAAGGTGGAAGAACACTAATTATTACATCAGCATCTCTCTCACATTGGGAGGATCTCACCCTGATCAAGTGCTGGTACTCAGGATGTCCCCAGGAGGGGAGCCTCGTAACACAGGCTACGTGGGCCCAGCTGTCAGAGCCTGGGACCCATGGGGCTTTCAGGGGAGACTCTGACGTGTACCACTGGAAGTCAGGGTGGGGGCCAGAAGCTGTAGGGTGTCGGATAAGCAGGTCCAGTCTGAGGAGTGGATGCTTGTATGGAGACATTTCTGTAAAGGTAGGCCTAAGAAATCCCTTGAATCCAGGAGCCTTTCAGGCTGGCCCTCGGAAACTCAGGCCATTCCAGTGCGGGTTCTCCTACCTACAGAGGCATCTCTGTGTAGCTCCAGGCCCCCACCCAGCACTGCCCGTGGCAGGGGCACCAAAGCTGTGTCCTCCTGTCATGCAGCCTTGGCAAATGCCAAGGGAAGAAATACAGGAAGAAGAGAGAGGAAGCCTTTCTTTCCCCACAGAAAATTTCAAGCCTGTGCAAACAAATTTTGGAAACCCTCTTTGGAGTCCGTGACGTGGCATTATATAATCCTAAAATGGAGTGCATAAATTGTTAGTCCTTAGTTGTTCTAGGAGCTTCCCCATATTCATTTTGAAATGAACATTCCACCAGGTAATAACTGTTTTGCATAATTTAAGTGTGTGATTATACCTGTAAAAGCACATCAGTATGATTTGTCTTTATATGGATTTCAGAATTACAAACGCCATATGGACGGCATGTATGGGCCTCCAGCCAAACGCCACGAGGGAGACATGTACAACATGCAGTATGGCAACCAACAGCAAGAGATGTATAACCAGTATGGGAGCTCTTACTCCGGACCAGACAGGAGGCCCATCCAGGGACAGTATCCATACCCCTACAACAGAGAGAGGATGCAGGGCCCCGGGCAAATACAGCCCCACGGGATCCCGCCTCAGATGATGGGTGGCCCGATGCAGTCGTCCTCCAGCGAGGGGCCTCAGCAGAGCATGTGGGCGACACGCAACGATATGCCTTATCCCTACCAGAACAGGCAAGGCCCCGGCGGCCCCGCCCAGGCACCTCCTTATCCAGGCATGAACCGCACGGATGATATGATGGTACCTGATCAAAGGATAAATCACGAGAGCCAGTGGCCTTCTCACGTCAGCCAACGTCAGCCTTATATGTCCTCTCCCGCCTCCATGCAGCCCATCACGCGCCCACCTCAGTCATCCTACCAGACGCCGCCATCACTGCCAAATCACATCTCCAGAGCCCCCAGCCCCGCCTCCTTCCAGCGCTCCCTGGAGAGCCGCATGTCTCCAAGCAAGTCTCCCTTTCTGCCATCTCTGAAGATGCAGAAGGTTCTGCCCACCGTCCCCACGCCCCAGGTCACAGGGCCGCCCCCCCAGCCACCCCCCATCAGAAGGGAGATCACCTTTCCTCCTGGCTCAGTCGAGGCGTCGCAGCCAGTCTTGAAACAAAGGCGGAAGATTACCTCAAAAGATATCGGTAAGCATTCCAGGCTTTGTCCTGAAATGAATCCCGGTTGTGATCTAGAATTTTAATTTTAGTTTAGATATAGCTCTTGTTAATCTCAAAGGGATCAAATTCTTATGACGACAAACTATCGAGACATGTTTTTGTACAGGAGCAAGAGCTGGAAGCTGCTAATCTGAGTTAAGAAACAGTGCCAAAGAGGAGCATGAATTAAAACAGTATTTTTACACATGAGTGTTATTTGTGTGAGAGAGTAGAGCTCCAAGTGAGAGACCAGGGGATCCTCATGACTATATTTTGTACTGCATTTTGAGCTCAAAGATTTGGTCTCAACCAAGCACTTAATCTCTGCAGTATGAGCTTAACGGCCAAGAGGCTAATGAAATGCTGAGGTGACCTGAAAAAATTTGAAGGTGAGCCACTCTGTCATTTTGGTAACACCATACAGACAGTGAGCTTCCCTGGGGCAAAGTAGAACCCTGCATATGATAAGTAGATAAATATATAGTATGATATACGGAATTTGATATGTTACGTGTAGAAATGACATGACCCCTATAGCACTGGTGGATAGGGGCCAAGGAGCTATTTCAGGTGGATGCTCATGTTTACTCACTCTGTTCAGGATGTTCTGAATACTAGTCAGAGATCTGGAATATCTGGGAGAACTCGGTTTTTCTGCATTATTTTTGAAGTACTTTTAATATAGCAAAGGACATTAGAGACCTTGGTTATATTAAAAAAAAGTTTTTTCAAAAACCTCGAAATCACTCGATTTGAAATCATTTACTACAGTGACTAGGAAATCAAAGCTATTAAAGGTTTTCTTCAGCCTTGGGAACTAAGGACATATACAGGCAGAGAGGGGGAGAGAAGTCAGGACTTGTAGAGAGGGCTGCTGGGGCTGAGAAGAAACACAGACAGACACTGAGCACCATTTTCTATGTTGAAATATATATGTGAGGATATGCGCGTGCGTTTGTGTGTTGATGTGTTTCTATGTGTGCGTACGTTTGAATAAATAAACATATTTAAATTTTTATAAAATTTCTTTGCACACGTAGATCAGCATTTGTCGTGAGCCTGGGGAAATTTATGTTCCTTTTTTTAAAAAGAAAGTTTGCTTTTTCTCTTACAAAAGTATTGCCTCTTAGAAAATATGGAAAGTAGATGAAATTAAAATAGAGGTGGAAACCCACAGCCCCCTCCAGCGGGTGTGATTGCTTGCCGGCGTCTGGTGTGGGCTGTTGCTCTGGTGGGTTCTCATCCCACCGGCCTGCTTACGCCATATGCTCCTGCCGATTTCCTGAGAAAGAAATTTCAGACATACGATGGGCCTCTTCTCTTAGTCCCATCTTATGGCAAATCTTGCAAATGTTTTATCTAATCCTTCTGTCTTCTTCAGGAACAGGAAGGGGGAAAAGAAAAGTAGAGCCCTTCTGTTTCCCATCCCCTGGCTCAGAGCAAGCTGTTGAAAAATCCAAGCCTTCAAAGTGCTAATAATTGTCAACAGCGTGTTCTGAGGGCAGAGGCTCAGATAGAAGAGGACAGCAAGGGAATATCAAGACTGTATATCCCAGAATGTGCTGTTTGGGAATTAAATTTTGCCTATATTCTGCGTATTTGCCAGCCTTCCAAAGATGCCACCCCAAGACATTTGTGAATGAAGCAGGCAAAAGAAGACAAATATCATTTCTTGGCTTGACTCAATTATTAACACTCAGCTGCATCATTACAGAGTCTGTTAGGGGCTAAAGGAAACAAATCAGAGATGAGGAAGGGCCGTTGTGCTTAGCCACTGCCACCTCTAGCAGCATGTTGAGCTCATGTTTAACCAACACATCCAAAGGATCATAAATGATGAAAATTTTTTAGTAAACTGTCACCTCCATTTAAAATATGGAAATGATCACGTTTCACCGTGCCTCAGAACATTTGTTTGAAATCAGTATTTAACTCAACATTCGACTTCTTTTGTTGTTGTTTTTTTTATAATTTTTAAAAAGATTTTATATATTTGAGAGGAAAAAAAAAGCATGCATGAGAGTGAGCTCACGAGCAGTGGGAGGGGTAGAGGGAGAAACCAACTCCCTGCTGAGCAGGGAGCCCAATGTGGAACTCGATCCCAGGACCCTGGGACCAATACCTGAGCCGAAGGCAGACACTTCACCAACTGAGCCACCCAGGCACCCCTACACTCAGCTTCTCTTTCCTTATTCTTCTGTTATTTTCTTCTGTCCTTTCATGCATAGAGTTAATATTAATTATGCCCTGATCTTTCCCCTGGTTTTAGTTACTCCTGAGGCTTGGCGTGTGATGATGTCCCTTAAGTCAGGTCTTCTAGCTGAAAGTACTTGGGCTCTGGACACTATTAACATTCTCCTGTACGATGACAGCACCGTCGCTACCTTCAGTCTCTCCCAGGTAAGCCAGTAACCCATCCATGGGCCCAAGTGGCTTAAGAAAGGGCTGTAGTGCACAGTGTCAGCAAATGTGAGAGGTGATTGGCGCCCCCAGCGGACGTGGCGGTCCCAGAGAATTGAGTTGGGAATAAGTCACTTCACGCTCTAGTATTAGCACACACATACTTGTTTTTATCACAAAGAAACTATCCCCTTGTGTGCACGCACATATGTGCGTGTGCATGTGCGTGTGGAATAGACTGTAGTAAAGGTGAGTTCCTTAGAATGACTGTCAGCAGGCAGGCGGGAGAGAATCCAAATATATCATCAAGCTGGGACTGGAGTCAGTATTGGGTATGCAGGAGCTTTCTCTGGGACATACCCTGCTTTCTAGGGAGACCAGGCCTCTTTCTTTTAATTAAAAAGAAATGTTATATTATAGAAAATGTAGGTTATAGGGAGAGGTAGAGAGAACAGTTTAATGAACCCCCATAGCCCCATTATTTGGCTGAGATAGTTGTGAACTCAGCGCCAGGAGCGTTTCTTGGTCCATTTCCTCCATTTCTGCCTCTCCACCTTATTTTGAAGCAGTCGTGTGAAAGCCTACTACTTTTAATAAGATTAAAGCGCGCCCTTGTCCAGTGGTAGGCCTAATGTAGCTTCCAGTGTAACTGCTAGAAAAGAGAAGGGAGCAGAGGGTTAGGCAAAATGCCCAAGAGCCAACTGAGCTACGAACTTTATTTTTTTAGCTACAAACTTTTAAAGAAATACTTAGAAACAAAAATGAAGAAAGGTAATTCTCCCTACTGTGGATGAACAATTGTCTGCGGGTGAAAAAAGCCCAAACATCTAATTACCTTGCTTCTGTTGACATTGGACCAGAATCTTCCACCTTATGTTCCTTCTCATATTTAAGTCCTCATAGTAGCCCTGAAAGGCAGTTTTTCACTGGATCAGAAGTGTATTAATAAGGTTATAAACATCTCATGAAGTCTATTGTAACAGAAAATACTAAAAACTGTATATACTTCCTTTGCTCAAGTAATGACCTTTCATCCTTAGGTTAGCAGAGTGAACTACTATTGATCACACATTTTAATAACCAGAATTGCTTTAGTGACTTACCCCTTACCCCCAGGGAAAAAGTCAACTTTAAGGGGTGGGAGGGTCCAAACCCCCAGATCTTCACTTGAAAAACTGTGGGATGTGCCTTCATCCCCTAAAAACAGAGTACTTTGTGGGCAGTACTTAAGTGTCCCCTTACTTCTTAATAACAGTTCTAAATCCGCTTTCAAGAAATTGAGAGCAGGATATGACAGTATGGGTGATTTCCAAAACACCTATCATTGAAGAATCCTTCTGTACTTACCTGTCCTCTACCCACCCAGATGTGGTGGGGTGGGCATTGAGGGAGGAGAGCTGGGCAGTGGCTAATCACAGGGTTATCGGTTTTCTCGAGCCAAACATTTGCTTACGGGACACAAAACTGATTCTCAGAGTTGCTTTTGTCTTTCAGCTGCAGTTGTGAGAGCTGCAATGTAAAAGTGCATTCTACGAGACATTCTAATTCATTTATCAGGGACTAAATTGATTTGTTTTTAATTTTCTGTGTTTATGAGCTACTACATTGCTGAAATTATCTTCTCCCAAAGATATATGGAGGATGTAAATTAGAGTAACCTATGGCACCTGAGACAAAAATAACCGTAAAATCCTAACAATAATAACCATAAAAATCCAGGCAAGCAAGTCTCAGATAAAATAGCAGAAGAGAACAGACTCACTTTGGGTGAATGAGTCTATAAAATCCAGGTTCCCACTCTTCTAGTATAGAGCACCTCGTACCTAAATGAGAAGAAAAGACAATATTAAAAAATAAGAAAATAACAGTGAAGGTTTCATACTGAAGGAGTGGGAAAGTAAGCAGCAAATAGAAAGCATGGTAAACGTTGGCTTCGTTAACAATATAAAATTCAGGGAGACCTTTCTAACTCGTGTGTAGTCTCTCTTTGGCCTAGCCAACAAGGAATTAAAACATGTGAAAATTACCCTTAAAAAAAATGTGTTGGTAGCCACCAGGATTGACCCTTTTCAGTCCTTCCTGACCTGATGACATTGTACCCGCTCTTGTTCTTGTCCTTCCTTCTAGTTGTCTGGATTTCTCGAACTTTTAGTAGAGTACTTTAGGAAATGCCTAATTGACATCTTTGGAATTCTGATGGAATACGAGGTGGGAGACCCCAGCCAGAAAGCACTTGATCACAATGCAGTGAAGAGAGACGATGGCCAGTCGTCGGCTGACGATTCCGGGAAAGAGGAGGATGACACCGAGTGCGTGGACGAAGAGGACGAGGAGGATGAGGACGAGGACGAGGAGGACAGCGGGAAGCCAGAGACGGAGAGGAGCAGCGTGACTCTGGCCTCTCCCACTGCCCCCGCAGATCCAAAGGAGAAGCCCCGGCAGGCCAGTAAGTTCGACAAGCTGCCCATAAAGATAGTCAAAAAGAACAACCTGTTTGTCGTCGACCGGTCGGACAAGCTGGGTCGCGTCCAGGAGTTCAACAGTGGGCTTCTCCACTGGCAGCTCGGTGGCGGCGACACCACCGAGCACATCCAGACTCACTTTGAGAGCAAGATGGAAATCCCTCCTCGTAGGCGTCCGCCTCCTGCTCTAAGCTCCGCAGGTAGGAAGAGAGAGCAAGAAGGAAGAGGGGAGGCTGAGGAGCAGCAAGAGAAAAGCATCATCGCAACCATCGACGATGTCCTGTCTGCTCGGCCGGGGGCGCTGCCTGAAGACGCGAACCCCGGCACCCAGACGGAGAGCGGTAAGTTCCCCTTTGGGATACATCAAGCCAAAAGTCACCGGAACATCAAGCTGCTGGAGGACGAGCCAAGGAGCCGAGACGAGACTCCTCTCTGCACCATCGCGCACTGGCAGGATTCCCTGGCCAAGCGCTGTATCTGTGTGTCCAATATTGTCCGTAGCTTGTCTTTTGTGCCTGGCAACGACGCCGAGATGTCCAAACATCCAGGCTTGGTGCTGATCCTGGGGAAGCTGATTCTTCTTCACCACGAGCATCCGGAGAGGAAGCGAGCGCCGCAGACCTATGAGAAAGAGGAAGACGAGGACAAAGGGGTGGCCTGCAGCAAGGATGAGTGGTGGTGGGACTGCCTGGAGGTCTTAAGGGACAACACGTTAGTCACATTGGCCAACATTTCTGGGCAGCTAGACTTGTCTGCTTACACAGAGAGCATCTGCTTGCCGATTTTGGATGGCTTGCTGCACTGGATGGTGTGCCCGTCTGCAGAGGCACAAGACCCCTTTCCAACGGTGGGACCCAACTCTGTCCTGTCGCCACAGAGACTCGTCCTGGAGACCCTCTGTAAACTCAGTATCCAGGACAACAATGTGGACCTGATCTTGGCCACGCCTCCATTTAGTCGTCAGGAGAAATTCTATGCGACGTTAGTTAGGTACGTTGGGGATCGCAAAAACCCAGTCTGTCGAGAAATGTCCATGGCTCTCTTATCGAACCTTGCCCAAGGGGACGCACTGGCGGCAAGGGCGATAGCCGTGCAGAAAGGGAGCATTGGAAACTTGATAAGCTTCCTAGAGGATGGGGTCACCATGGCCCAGTATCAGCAGAGCCAGCATAACCTCCTGCACATGCAGCCCCCGCCTCTAGAACCACCTAGCGTGGACATGATGTGCAGGGCGGCCAAGGCTCTGCTGGCCATGGCCAGGGTGGACGAGAACCGCTCGGAATTCCTTCTGCACGAGGGCCGGTTGCTGGATATCTCGATATCAGCCGTCCTGAACTCTCTGGTGGCGTCTGTCATCTGTGATGTACTGTTTCAGATCGGGCAGTTATGACACCCGTGAGAAGGCAGCATGTGTGAGTGAAGACTAGAGGCTCCCGTATAACTGGCTGTTTTCTGTTCTTTATCCAGCGTAGGAAGAAGGAAAAGAAAATCTCTGCTCCTCTGCCCCAGTCACTATTTACCAATTGGGAATTAAAGAAATAATTAATTCGAACAGTTATGAAATTAATATTTGCTGTCTGTGTGTATAAGTACATCCTTTGGGGGGTTTTTATTTTGTTTTTGTTTTTGTTTTTTTTTAACCAAAGTTGCTGTCTAGTACATTCAAAGGTCACTTTTTGTTTTTCACAGATTTTCTTTTTAATGTTCTTTTCCATGTTGTATTGCATTTTTTTTTTTGGGAAGCAAATTGACTTTAATGAAAAAAATTGTGGCAAAAGATGCTAAGATGGGAAAATTTCACCACACTGAGGCAAAAAGGTGAAAAATTATCAACTTCTAGGCATGTTATTCTTCAGATAATGAAAAAAAAAAAACTGTATCCCATCACCCAAAGCTCTGTGCAATAGAAACTTCTAGAGATGTAGGAATAGGGGCTCAAGGAGGTGTGTCAGTCAGTAGTCAAACTATAAAATGATACTGGTTTCTCCACAGAAAAATGGTTACATGAGGCTAGGAGCAAAACCAATGTTTTTTTAAGTTAAGATTGAAAATACATACGTGACAACGATCAACGGAAACTGCTTCCTCACCACTACCGTCATGTCTGCTGTCTGTCATTTGCCTTCCACATGGCAGTTCTTCACAATTCCTTTAATCATTTTTTAAATATTTTTTTTTACTGCCTATGGGCTGTGATGTATATAGAAGTTGTACATTAAACATACCCTCATTTTTTCTTTTCTTTTCTTTTTTTTTTTTTTTTTAGTACAAAGTTTTTAGTTTCTTTTTCATGATGTGGTAACTACGAAGTGATGGTAGATTTAAATAATTTTTTATTTTTATTTTATATATTTTTTCATTAGGGCCATATCTCCAAAAAAAAAAAAAAAAAAAAAAGAAAGAAAAAATACAAAAAACAAAAACAAACAAAAAAAAAAAACCACAAAAAAAAGAGGGTAATGTACAAGTTTCTGTATGTATAAAGTCATGCTCTATTTCGGGAGAGCAGCTGATCACAATTTGCTTCATGAATCAAGGTGTGGAAATGGTTGCATATGGATTGATTTAGACTATGGTTACCAGTACAGACAAAAAAGGAAAAAATACAGCTAAAAGGAAGAAACACAACTTCAAAGATTTTTCAGTGACGAGAATCCACATTTGTATTTCAAGATAATGTAGTTTAAAAAAAAAAAAAAAGAAAAAAACTTGATGTAAATTCCTCCTTTTCCTCTGGCTTAATGAATATCATTTATTCAGTATAAAATCTTTATATGTTCCACATGTTAAGAATAAATGTACATTAAATCTTGTTAAGCACTGTGATGGGTGTTCTTGAATACTGTTTTAGTTCCTTCCAGTGGTTTCATAGTAACCAAGTTGTTCACAAGAACTAGGGGGAACCCAGCTGTGTACTAACATAGTCCTCATCACCAAACCCGGAGGTCGGGAGGGACCTTAAGGGGATCACCTGCTTTAGAGTGGGGAGCAACGGTTTGATTTTCTCAAAGTATTTAGCGAATTAGTCTTTGAAGCAATCGACTCTAAGACACTGAGGCATGAGAATGTTCGGTGTATATGGGAGATGGCTGCCAGCCCAGGAGCTCACTGGCCTGACGATGTAACACTCTGCCTTTTACTAACCTACCATCTTGATTTTAATCAGAGTTCAATCTAGTCCATGTTTTTTCTGTGTGCCTCAGAGGTATTTCGCATTTAGTTAACTCCACGTGTATAATATTTATATTGTGCAATGTTAAAAAAGAATATGTTATATTGTATGTGGTGTACATAGTGCAAAGTGATTATTTCTATTTCAGGGCATATTAATATTCTCATATTCCTTCCTACCTGGTGCACAGTAGCTTTTTAATACTAGTCACTTCTAATTTAAACTCTTTCTTCCCGGGTCCTTGACTGTTATTGTGTGACACTCAATTTCTTTGAAACTGCTGCAGAATTAAGTGGTTAGTGGACACCCTTCTGACTCTACCTCTTCACCACCCCACCAGTCCCAGCACACTCAAACACCCCAAGTCCTCTCGCCAGACCGTGGCCCAGGGTCGTGCACAGAAGAGTCAGACCAGAGCACGCAGCTGCGACCAGTGTGTGAAACGTGACTCTAGTGTCATGAGAACCCGATTTTTCTGCGAGCAGTGTCCTCATCTGTCAACCCCCACATTACTCACACAATCTTCGTACTTAATGCAGCCAAATATATGTTGAATTTAAAAAACCCATTTATAACTCTACTTTAAATACATCTGCTTGCTAAGAACAGATTTTAGTGCTCTGAGCTTCAAATACGAAGATTTGTACGAGGGAACTCGGTAGGAGTCTAACTGCTCTCTTACAGAGCATGAATACAAGGTGTATACAGACTCTGAAGTCATCTAATACCCCGATTCTTTTGTCATTCAAAAAAGTAAAATCATTACAAAAGACTGTTGTTGTCATGGTTTGAGTTGTAATCAATACCTAGAGTCTGACCATTGAGCAACAAGTTTTTACATACTGATATGCAATGTAACCTCTAGAATAATCCAGGAAGACTTTAGCATCCTTTCTACATTCACCCCAGAATCAAGACTGCAGAAGCCCATGAAGAATTTACAGCCTGCCTGAGATCATCCTGCCTACAAACTGAGTTACTGCTTTGTCCTAAAAATTAGTTGGTTTTTTTTCCCCTAAGAGGCTTTTCAGAAATTTACAGGATGCCCGTACTTTAAATGTGTACAAAAAGAAAAAAAAAAAAAAAAAAAGATAAAAATAAAGGTGCAAAGAAAGTTTAGTATTTTGGAATGGTGCTATAAAGTTGAATCTGTTGGTATTTGAGTGCATTTTTTTAATGTCACATAAGAGGTATTGGGTGGCATGTGCTCAGAAATAACTATTTGAATGTTTTGTCTGAGGTTGAGAGTGGTAGAGAATCTGTTTTTATTGGCAAAGGTGGCCTATTCAGAAACTAGTTATGCTGTTTTTGAAAAGTTAGAATAGAGCATGGTTTTCTAAGGGCGGGTGGGTATGAGCAGTTGGATGATACAGTGTAAGCTATTAACTACCTCTTTTATGGAAAGAATATGGCCTTTGCCCTGAAATCCATCCATTTAAAAACTGCTGGAAATCTTTCCTTCCCTGTCAAACCCTGAGGACCAATTCCCATTATCTGTTCACCTGCAAGGAAGCAGAGAAGGTATTATAACTGAGCCCAAAGTGACGCCCCAAACAACCCGGTTTCTTCTCACTGAGTTGCGTTTCACTTCTTTATCGGAGAGCTCGAAGCCCAGCCGCCCCACAGCCCCGCCCTCCCCGCCACCCCATCAGCATCACACCGGGGGGACCTCCTGGCCAGCCCAGAGCCGTCTCCGGTGTCGGTACCCGAGCTGCCAGGCTGTCTCCTTATTCACCAGCTCGGCAGAGGTGTCGGGCGCCCGCTGCGTGCCCGGCTCTGTTCTAGGCTCCGAGGAGTCCCTCGTGATCCGAGACCCTGTTTCCAATCGCGTGATAGTTTTGGGTCAGACACGTACAGGGACAGTCTTCCGAATGGGGTGCTTACGTGCTGAGAGCACGTAGTGCATTTCGGTTGACCCAAAACCAAAGGAAGGCTCTGGCTGTTAGCCCCTCAGAGTGCGGCCGGAAGAGCTGGACCGAGGAGCGAGGAGCCGGGAGCCAAGGCGCAGCGTCGGGCTCGGGACCCAGTGACGCCTGGCCGCTTGGTAGGGCCGCGGAAATGCAGGAATCCTCGGAAACTGCAGGACGACCCTCTGTAAGTCCCACAGAGCCCCCCGCCCCTCTCCGTGTCCGTGTGTCCGTGTCCGGCCCCCGCTGGTGTGCCCGGGGCCTCTCAAATGCCACAGCCCGATTACCAAGTTAATTCACTTTGGGATTTAAACATAAATGCTGAGGGGGAGCTGGGGTGGGGGGTCCATCCAATGAGTTTTTCCTGAGTCTGATTTCAGGGGCTTGAAGTTTTACCCCAGCTTTTTCAAAGTACAGTCAGAAAAGGAAGCGATCTCAAAACAAAACAAAACAAAACAAACCCGCCAGAGACTCCTGACCTAGTCTCCTCTTGGCCATCTGTAATCCATATTACCGCAGCAAAAACTGAGAAATCCTGCAAAAAAGAAGCCTGTGTATCCCAAACATTTCCTGACTTCATTAATCTTGGACCCTTTTTTCTTCCCCCTGTGACGTTGCTGCAGAGCTTCAGTAGATAATCCGCACTAGCCCGAGACCCTGCCTCCCTTCTAAGCCACGTCGCTTGCTTGTCCAGAGTCCGTTATTCCCTAACCTCAAACTGAGTCGTCCTCATTGAGAGGACCTCTCTGTGACCTTGAACCAAGGTACTTAAATTCTTTGAGCCTGTTTCCTGATCCATAATACGGGGGTGATGCTGACCTCTGGATGGGCGAGGATTACAGGAGATAATTATGCAAAGACCTGGTAACCTGTGTGATCACTGTGTAGTCCTCCTGCGCATGCGCTTGCTCACACACACACACACACACACACACACACACACACACGCTCTGCCTTTGGTGGGTACCTTCAGGCAGGTTTCACAGAAATTTAAAATCTTGCCTAAGAGAATATCTTCTCTGGTTTTCCTAACCAGCCACACAGTTTCGTGTTACTTTTTTGGTTTTAGTTTTCTAGAATAAGCCATAGAGCCTTGGTCACTTGACTGCCTGTGTCTGGTGGGCAAGGTGATGATGCTGAATTTCTCTCACGCAGCTTGGTTTGGGGACTTGGGCATCCAGAGGTGGGGGAAGACCTCCCCTTTAGCTTCACGGGCCTGGGGAGGCGTATTTGGAATACAGCCGTGCCCTGGGCTCGCCCTTTCGTGCCCTCCTCGAAGGGAACAGTGGCTAGGAACATCTTTCAAGGCTCATGTGGCAGGTGGCCAACCCCAGTGTTTGATTTTGCTGTTCCTTTGCATCGGGTGTACAGAGCAGAGAGCTCTGCCGGAGAAAGGAGCTCTAATCTTCACACTCAGCTGGACACGGGCCATGTTCCCATGGGCTACCAAAAAGGAATTCAGGACGCCCTGCATTTCCATGCAGGCTTAAGGTCAGGTAAATCCATGAACCTTGAGCTTTGATCTTCCACGTAGATTTGGTATTTAGGTGGCCGAAGATCTGTATGCTCCAAGTACGCACGTAGATTTTTCCAAAGACTTAAGAAACCTAAACTTGGATTCAGCCCCTTGAAGATATCCTTGTCCAAACAAAAGCAGTTTCTTAAGGCAAAAAACCGGCAGCATTTATAACACCGCTTCCTAGCAAGTGGTAATTATTTCACATTCGGATGTTTTTTTTGCGCTTGAAGGAATTTCATGGCTATTAGTTGTCTTCACAGAAGCCTTGGTATAGAACATTATAACATCCTTTCTCTAGAAACAGAAGCCTAGGCTGACACGCAAAGTGGCTGGAACCAAACTGAGACCTCCCCTTTCCAAGAACGTATATTTGCCTAAGAAATGTTTCCAGCTCTATGCAAAATCCAGAGGATCCGAGGACTTCTAAAGCAGAAGCCATGGTGTACGTTGGTCACAGATGAGAGGGGGCGAGGGGTCTCTTGTAAAACATCATCTAGATGTGATGTCATATGCTCACTTTACGTCTGTGCTTCTATTAAAGGGAACATAGTCCAAATTTACAACAAAATCTGGAAAGTCTGGGCAGTGCTCTGTCCTGTACAAGAGACTCCTCCAAGAGTCTCTCCTTAAGCGGCCTTCTCAAGAGCTTCATCTGTTTGTGTCGTGTTGAGACACAGATGTAACTGTCACCTGGTCCCTGGTGTAAGCACCCCGGGGTACAGTTCTGTCCTCCCAGGCTTTCTCGGGCCTCCATCCTCATCCCCATGCCCAAGGGCGTGGTGAATTCCCACAGGGAACTCAAGATTACATCCCTACTGGACACGAGGCCCGCTACCAGAGACCGAGATCCCCAGAAGATGTCAGACTTCCTGCCTTTCTGGACCTTCAGGTAGACTGCAAAACTTGTACTGGAATTTAAATGTCTTCAGAAAGTTGGGCCCATGGGCTTTCATGGATGACACTTGATGAGAAATTGGAATTAACCAAACCCCGGGTAGCTTTGAAAATTGAAACTCCTCATCACCCAGGGAAGGGGCCTGTCCGGTAGGAATTGGCATGCCGTTCAGCCCTGTTTTCTCCAATGCTCTTGGACGCTTCGCTAGCTTGGCGGCTGTGAGAACATTCTCTCTAACAAATGACCTCTTCGGTGCCCCTGTCAGACAACATTTTGGCTCTTAATTTCATAATCTGTTCTGTTTCCCTTTGCATTCACCCATTGTGACTCAGAAGACACCTGAGGAGTAAAAGGGGACATATGGGGATGACACCAGTTGCATATGTTTGGATCATGGCTTTAAAAATGCTGGTCTCATACAAGAGGCTATTTGTTCCCACGGGGAAAAAAAGTGACACGGTATCTTCTACACATTGAAGATGAATACACTTTTAGCATGATAAAAAAAAAATTACCCATAAGTGCAATGCTTGTTTTGTTGGTTCAGTGTATCTTTCACCAAATGGTGTGAACATATGGCCAGTGCTTCTCTTGGCCATAAGATCTGAAGGGAGAAGACTCCTGATGGCGAGAAGCCACAGTGATTTATCGAGATGAGTCGCAATTCCAGAGGGAGCTTCGAGTGAAGGCCTCTCTCAGCCAACTTCTCATGTGCAGACCCTTCTCCCCCATTTAACATTTGATGTCTGCTTTGGTGGGTAGATTGGGATGCATCTGGAAAAAAAAATTGGTTTTGTTAATTAGTGGAATCTCATCGTGGTGGGCCTTGTTTTCAAAAATTAAATTTGATATTAGTTTGGGGGCTCAGAGCACTGAGCAATCAAACCTTGATATGAACTGGCATCTCTTCCCATCCACTCCGAATCTGTCTTTAAGGGCCGTTGTTAAATGGTGAGATTTTTAAGTGCCTGTAAATCATTTTCACAGTCTCATGCTCGTCTGGGGTATTGAACTTACATTTTTGGAGAACATTCCTCAAAGCCTCCTGTCTGGCATCTCTTATGGAGGTGGGGGTGAGAAGTCTGTTGTTTGCGATTTGCTCAAAAGCACATGGGAAACCCCACTTAGGTGGAGCCCCGCCGAGAGATTTCTCAGCTCTCCCATCATCCCTGGGAGAGACCTGCTCTCCTGACTCAGCAGACAAGCCCCTGCTTCCCCTCGCCGGCCCTCGTCACCTCCAGAACAGACAGCTTCTGACCCTCCCGCCCCTGTACCTGTCATGGGGGAGAAAGACCCAGGCTTTCAGGGGACGAGGTTTCTGGTGTTCTCTCATGACCAGTCTAGGGACCCTAACTCCTGGTTTGCTCCACGCCTGGTCTGTGTGGTTCCCATCAGCATAACGGTGGGCAAAGCCCAAGCCCACAGTCTACCATACGATAGGCATCAAATAAACCATGGCAATCTCATTCTGAAAACATCGTCACCTGCCTAATTGGGGCCACACACGTCAGCAGGTAAGGACCATTCAGTCCGATGCATGTTGCAGGGGATACAGGAGAGGAACCCGGCCCAGGTTGGAGGGGGCAACCTGGGAAGCCTTCCTGTAGGAGATGGCATGAGTTCAAATGAGGCTAAGAAACGGAGAAGTCGTTCTTCCCCAGGAATAGTGCCCATCCTATGGGAGATGAGAGTTATGAAAGATCTCTGGGCATTCAGGGACCAAAAAGAAATCCAGAATTGTTCCATTGCAGGTTTCGAGGCGGTCTGAGGGAGGAGCTGGGGTGGGGTGCCACGAGGAGACTGGGGAGTTAAGCAAGGACGAGACCACAGGAGTCCTGCATCCCCCTGGAAAAGCGGGCCTTGGCAGGTCCCTGAAAGACTTGAACAGTAGTGAGACCCTCCGTGACAACTAGTTGGGAACCAGAGGAGTGAAACCAGCGGTGGAAAATCATCAGGACTTCACAGTGTCCAGCAAGGGGCGCTGAGGGCCAAGTGAGGCCCAAGTGGCTGTCGGCTAAGGAGGGTGAGCAGCCTTTGGAACATGGGACAGACCCTGGGATGTTGGGGACATGGGGCCTGGTGATTGTACAGTCAGAGGAAGGGGACGGAAAGGCCGTTCCTGGCATGGGTCCCTCCGAGTGGGGTGGCCAGTCCTTGGGCAGGGGACCAGCTGTGAGCCTCAGGGACGCCCTCTGCTTGCGGCACAGTGGTCTCCGAAGGCGTCCAGCCCCTCGGGATGGGGTGGGCTGCCGGCACAGGGCAGTCGCGGTGGTTACCAGCTGACCCCGGGTGAGGACATGATCCGGGAGGGCCCTAGGTCTGTGCAAAGGTCTTTCAAAGCAGAGTCAAAGGGGATGTGAAGGTGTGACCCAGAGGGCCGTCAGGAGGTGCTGGGCCGCGGGCCCTGAAGGTGGAGGACGGCGGCGCCGGGGTGTGGGCAGCCTCCCGACCTGGAGGCCAGGACGCTCCGCACGGGCTCAGAAGGCTTCGGGCCCCGGGGAAGACCCTGTCGGCGACCAGCCCACGGCCTGTCCGGTGGTGTATTTGGGTGTATTTGGGTGGTTTTCAGCACTCTGTTTCAGTTGCTAAGGGAGATGAAGCCGGGGGCTTCTTGAGATTGTGTGGCCACGGGACCCACCAGCGCAGCTGGTTGGCGGCGGTGGGGCACGGGGGTCCGGACGCCTGGGCCAGCGAGTGCGGGGTGAGGGCTGGGGTGTCTGCGAGGAGGCCTGCGGGCTCTGCCAGTGTTCAGAACAAGAGTGTGGAAGGGAAAGGCTCAGGGACGAGAGGGGAGCAGGGTCCAGGGGCAGCGGGACCCCAGGAGGGGACGCAGGAGGGACCAGCTGCTGGCCCCACGGTGGCAGTGGGTGCTGCACGGGGTCATCGGACGAGGAGGAGGTCCCGGGCACGGAGGGCACAGTTTGACTGCAGACCCGCCGTGCAAGTCCCCAGGAGTGCGGGGACCCCAAGATGCCGGCCCCGCAGGAGAGGCGCCAGGGCCAGATCCCGGCTTGCGGCTCGCAGGGCCCAGGGCTCACCGGCGGGCCGGCTCGGGGGCCTTCGCAGGCAGGCGGAAACCATCCCGCTTTGCTCCAAAACTCACTGCACCGGGAACGACCTTGGCCAGCGCCCAGAGCCTTCCCCGTGGGAGTGGTGCTCGGTGGCCGGTCTGCGTCCGCCTCCCGGGCGGTGCCATCCGCTGCCGCGCCTCTGCGAGTGGGGCGCTCACGGGGGGAGCACGAGGGGCTGGGGCGCCCCGGCTGTCGGAGAGCAACGGGGTGTGGGCCCCGCTCTCCACTGTTGGGGTGTCCGATCGTGCTGGAAACCTGACCTGAACCACGGCTCCCGCACGCGGCCTGGGGTCAGCGGGCCTCACACAGATGCGCGGAGCCCGTGTCCTGCCCCGGCTGGGACTCTGGCCGCAGACGGCACCTCCCGCGGCAGGTGGCCAGCGCCCCCCCCCCGATGGGCTCCTGAGGGAAGCGAGGGGACTGCCACCCGCCAGCCCCTTGGGACTGCCGCCTTGCCTTCTGGCGGCTCCATCACGTCCCTCGGGGTCTCTTGTGGCCACCAGGGCCTCCACACCAGCAGCTGCAAGCAATGAACCCGCGGCCCCCCAGGCCCCGGAGCCCCGCCGTGTCCTCCTCGCGGTACAGCCGCCGGGCAGGGGGCTTGGACTGTCCACACAGGCCCAGGCGGGGGTCCCCTTCTGCTTTAGAGGGGGAGACTCCCCAGGGCGGCCTGCAAGGGCCCTTCCCGAGCGCCCGCCTTCCGGGGCCTGGGCTCCTGGGCTGGCCTCCGTCTGTCCAGCCGTCTGTCCGGCACTAGTGCGGCCATCGGGGGTGCCCTGCTGGCCTCCTTCCTTCCCCTTCCTCCGCGTCATTGGGGTCTCTTCCTACTTCTTTGTTGAAATATTTATGTTTTCATTTCTGCCTCATTTTGTAAAACCCGTGCAAGCGCTCGGTTTCCTCGTCAGAGCGAGTCTTCACCCCGATGGTCGTGGTGACGTGTTGACGCAGGGGCTGTTCCCTGAAGCCCTTCTCCCCGCCGACGGTGGGGGGACTTTTAGGTTGAACGTGGTTTCATCTTTAAACACCCCCCCTCCTCCCTCGCTGCTGTCCCCTCGGTGTCACGGTGTCACCGGCTGTGTGTCCGCGGTGCCCCAGCTGAACTGCTGCTGGTTTCCTCTTCGCGCTGCTTCCTCTCAGAGCCCCTGTCGCGCAGCCCTCCCCGGCCCCGGCCTTCTTGCCCTTGTCCCTTTTCCTTAACCGCCCGCGCCACGCTCGCTGTCCGCTCCCGCCACCTCCGTGAGCGCTGGGGAATTCCTCCAGGTACTAGCTGGGCTTTCTCTGCCCCGGCATGCTGCTCGCTGCTCCTGCGCAGCCCAGGAGCAATGGCTCCTGAATGTCTTACTTCTAAAAACAATATTGTAAAAATTTCAAGTGGTTCTCTTTTCGCAGGTGCAATTTCGTCCCCAGCCCCTGGCATCCTCCCAGCCCCGGGTATCCCCCAGCCCCTGGCACCCTCCAGCCCAGGGCATCCCTCCAGCCCTAAGTGCCCCCCAGCCCCTGGCACCCCTCCAGCCCTGGGCACCCCCCCAGCCCCAGGTACCCCCCAGCCCCTGGCACCCCTCCAGCCCCAGGTACCCCCCAGCCCCTGGCACCCCTCCAGCCTTGGGTACACCCCCAGCCCCTGGCACCCCTCCAGCCCAGGGCATCCCCCCAGCCTGAGGCCTCAGCTGACGCCACCTCCCTCCCGGGTGGCAGCTCAGGAGGCCCCAGGTCCTTCGGCACAGATGGCCTCAGGCCGCCAGACGTGGTTCAGGGAGGGGAAGCGCGGGCCGTCGGGAGCTGGTCTCTTCTCGGGAGGCCCCACCGCCCACTTGCCAGCAGCCTTGAGCTCAGGTGCCAGGGCTGGACAGGTGCCAGGACAGGAGTGGCTCTGTCAGGCTCGGGGTCAGGGACATGAGTCTCGTGACGCTTCCCCCAGAGAGGGCGGCCCTAGTCCCGGCTTGCCCAGACGCCTCGAGGTGGGGGCCTGACCCCGAACCAGGGCCGCCGCGTGCCCCGCTCCTGCCCCACAGGAGGGCCGCGGCCGCTGTCCCCCGCCAGCAGCAGGGCCTGGGCGCCTCCTCCTGTGCAGCAAGGCCTATCGGCACCTTTAAATGGCAGCTGGTGGCTCTTAGAAGTGACGAAGTCCTCCCCACGGGGAAAGCCCGTCGGGTTCCCAGCCCCGCAGGCGGGTCCCTCGGCCGCGGGTCCTGCCAACCCCGTCCACCTCCCAACTCAGGAAACGGAGCGGCACTTCCAGCTGGCCGGTGGCATTCCGCGTTTCCCGCGTGTCCGCAGTGACTTTACTCACGCGTCCCCTTCAGGGGCGGGAGCCCCGGCTTCGTGTTTGGGATCGCTCGGGGCCCTTGCACTTCTCTTACACGATGGGATTTATCCCGCAGCCTCTGGCCTCCCGCCCTCCCGCAGCTGACCCCTGACCGTTCCCACGGGGCCCGGGGCCCCCCGCCCCCCAGAGCTGGAGAGGAGGGTCTCCTGCGCCGGCCCGGCCGCTTGTCCCCCGCCCCGGTGCAGAAGGCGAGGCGCGCACCTGCCGCTCCGAGGGCCCCCGGCTCCAGGCCCGCGGGGGGCAGGCGCGTGTGCTGGGCCCGGGCACCCCAGGGCCGCCTCAGTGGACACCTGAGGGTCCTCCAAGGAAGTTGTAGCTAAGAGGCTGAGGAAACACCCGTTCATACTTGTAAGTACGTTTTCTCGAGAGCTTCGTGCTTGTTCGTCGTTCACTAGCAGAGGGGGGTGGGGGGGAAGGCGGTGTTTGTCCCTTCCTCGGCGGCCTGGGGGGGCCATCCGTGCCCTCCCCCGAGAACCAAGGGCCCTCCCCGTGCCTGGCGGCCCCAGGGAGGGAGGGCCGACGGTGACCAGTGAGGGTGGCCCCGAGTGACCCCACGGTGACGAACAGGCCCCGATCGGCCCCAGGCGGGCCCCCGTGAGTCACTGTCCCCGCCACAGGGAGCAGGTACGTGTGCAACCGTCGTGCAGGAGTAAATGGGATCCCATCGGCATCCCGTGACTGGGGAGTCTTCTTCACCCAAACGAGCCGGGAGGGTCAGCAGGAGCCTGGTGGCCCCAAGCCTGGAGCAGGGGGGCCCGCACACCCCAGGGAGCGGGGGCTGAGCGGAGCCACGGGACACTTAACTCTGAGATGCTCCGCCACACTCCGGGTCCCCGTCCCCAGGCCCGCGATGCTTCCAGCCGCCCCGGGGGGAGCTGGGTCCCAGCCCGGGCTCTCGGTCGCCACCACAGAAACCGCCGTGGGTGCAGCGGGGCAGAAGCGGAGTTGATTAGACCATCAGGTGCTCCCGGAATCAGCAGAGAGAGAAGAGAGCTCGTGACGTGGGCGGGCGCCCGGAGAGGGCGGCAGCTGACGACACAGCAGCCGGCGACACCCCACCCGGACCTTCCCACCAGAACCTCGCTGAGGCCTTGGCGTTGAGGACACGGGCAGCCGCCGGCGTGGGAGCGGGCGGGCCGCGAACGCTGGCCTCCGAGGGCGCTGGGGCTTGGTCGGGAGGTGAGCGGCGGGGACGGGCCTCGGCGGCGTCCCCGGGCCGGGCTCCAGACTCCAGGTGGGCGCAGCCTGTGTGGACGACAGAAGACAGCGGGGTCCCCGGCAAGCGGGAGAAGGCAAGCTGTCTGGGGAAGGACACGGGTGGGGGCTCCTCCGGCGCGGAAGAGCTCTGGGTGAGCAAGGACATCATCTGAAGGGCACCAGGGACGGACAGGTGCTGCAGTGTCGCGCCACGATGGGGATGTTGTTGGTGACAAAGCGAAGCAAACCTGCAGGCAGTCATTAGAGCAGGTGATGGGCTTGTCACTGCGCTCCCTGCCAGCTCTGCCGGCTTCTGATTTCCTGCCCCGCCCGTCACCTTTTGGGGGCAAGCGTGTCCTCCAGGCTGGGACTTGGCAGCCAGCAGAACCAAGTCAGGGTATGAAACTTCTGCCTTCCCCCGTGCCTCCCCAAGAGAAGGCGACGAAAGCGACGAGAGGTTTCCTGAATGACCGAGTGGCGCAGGTCAGCCCCCCGGGATGAGGAGCCAGAGGACTCGGGCCAGGCCGGAGTAGGCCCTTCCCCAGGGGGCTCCCGGGACGCGTGGTGGCGGGAGCCCGGGGGGGCCAGGGGAGCCCCAGAAGCCGGTCCCAGCGGCGGGAGGCCCTGCGGCCCTGCGGCTCTGAGCCCCCGCGGGCCCGGAGGGAGGACCGGCCTCTGCAGAGCAGGACGGATGAATCGGATAAATCACGTACATGAAATCAAAGCGAAGAGGAACCTGTTTTAGAGGCGGGAGAGCGCGCGCGCTCAGAGGAGAGGCCAAAGCCCCGAGCACTGGGGACATATGGCATTTGTCAATCAAACGCAGAGCAACCTTCAAAAAGCCATTAGAAGGCAGCCCCATGCCGTCTGGGCCATTTGTGCCGGCTGATGGCTCCCCTGCCCCGCAGGCCCCACAGACGCTCCGTTCCTGGGACTAATTAGCCTTCCAGAGGGCAACGAAGGGCCTCTGCTGGAACTTTCTTGGGAGCTGAGCGGTTACGGCTTCAGACGGACACCCCCAGACCCGGGCAGGGCGGCGGCCCCCTCCCTGGCGGGGCTCCCTCTCCCTCCCACGACCGCCTCCGGAGATCCCCCTTCCTCCTGGCCACAGTGGCCAACCTGCCGCTTCCGTCAGGACCCATCTTCGGGCGCCAGGAGGGCGAGGAGCGGCGAGGAGCGGCGAGGACCGGCCTGCTCTGCTCGCGGCCCAAGAGCCCAGGCCGCCCGGCACCCAGCCCCTCGCTGAGTGGCCCGAAGGCGTGTCCCGGCTGAACTACGCCCCCGGCGCTTTCCTTTGAGGCACATACTTCTAGTAGGGCAGATGTTCTTGTTTCCTACTGTTTTTTTATTAAAAGATTTTATTTGTTTATTCATGAGAGACACAGAGAGAGAGAGAGAGAGAGAGACACAGGCAGAGGGAGAAGCAGGCTCCATGCAGGGAGGCCCATGCAAGACTCGATCCCGGGACCCCGGGATCACACCCTGAGCCAAAGGCAGATGCTCGGCCACTGAGCCACCCAGGGATCCTATGTCTTCTTGTTTTTAGCATGATTTAGATTTTGGGAGAATTTTTTCCTTCTCTAAGTCTCTTCACCGTGGTCTTCATCCACCTGCTGGGAATAGCGTCAAAGGGGCTCAGCTGGAAATGCCAGCTTCTGCCAGGGCTCGGGCTGCCTTACCTCAGATGGGCCCTTTGGGCTGTCTCCTTCCTCCCTGCACCTTCCACACTGTTGTCCTGCCCCACAGGGGCCCCAGGCACCCACTGGCCCTGTGGAGCTCAGGGGGCACCTAGGAGAGCGTCCGCTGAGCCCCTGCCCCCGCAGCCAGGGGCTGACACTCAGTGAATCACCCCACAGAGGTTTATTGTTTTCCCTCTCCGGGCCCTCCCGTCCACAGGTCAACCTTCCTCCAGTGTCTCTTTCTTCAAACAAGAGGTTGAAAATGTGTCCATTGCAGAAATGTTGAAGAGTTTGGAAGCACAGAGATAAAAATGAAAAATAAAAATTACCTATAATTCTGGCACCCAGAAATATCTTTCATAAAGGGTTCAATTTTATAAGCAAATTCTAAAATGTATTATATCACGAGCCTTCTCATGTCATTAATTTTTCTAAAATTTGAATCTTAGTGGCTGCCTAGGGCTCCATTTATTCCACCTATCCCCTATTGTTGGACATTTATGTCTTTTCCCAAATTTTCACCATCGTAAAAAATGCCGCAGTGAACATCCTAGGAGGTAAATCTTTGTGACTATCTCTAATTAATTCATTAAGATAAATTCCTAGAATAAATTCCTGTAAAAACAATGTGTCAAGTGGGATGAGTATATTTAAAACTCTTCAGACATGTCACTCAGGGACACTCTAGGGAAGTCACATCACTGCAAACCCTGATGTAAGGCCCAGCCAGCACTGAGTATCCACTCCCCCTCAAATTTGACAGACAAAAAAGACATTTTAGTGTTTTGTTTTCATTTCTTCGTCATCAAGTTTGGACTTTTGAAAACTATGCTCTTAACATATCTATATTTTGTGTTTGAGAAAATTTCTTTTTTTTAATATTTTATTTATTCATGAGAGACACAGAAAGGGAGAGGCAGAGACACAGGCAGAGGGAGAAGCAGACTCCATGCAGGAGCCCCATGTGGGACTGGATCCCAGGACCCTGGGATCACCTGCACTCAACTACTGAGCCACCCACATGCCCCAAGAAAATTTCTATTCGTGTCCTTTATCAATTTTTCCACTAGATTATTTTTTGTAAGAATTGAATCTATATAAATTATAAAGAAAAGCAAGCCTTGTGTCACATTTGTTCCTTTTGTCTCCCTTAGGTTTTATATTTCTGCCCCTCAGTCTCTATCTGCAAAGTGAATTGCTTCATCCAAATGACCTCTTGACCCCAAGGTCATGTCAAATAGCTCAGACCTTCCTCTCTACTGTCACCCTGCCCAGTGTCACCAGCAGGCTGAGTCCCCAAACTCCTTAGCATGGCTGGGGTGGGGGGACTTGAGTTTCAACTGTCTGCCTGGGTGGGGTTTCACCCTTGAATAATCCAGGTAGGGTGCTCTTGAGCACCCCAGCCCCGTCTGGGAGAGGGAGCCAGTGTCCAGTCCCCCCATTCCCCGGGAGGGGTCCAGGCTCGCGTCTCTGTGGTTTGCGCCTGGAACCTGGTGCGGGCAGCTCCAGACGCACCACAAAGCCCCAGGGAAGGCCAACGGCCCCTCACTACTGGCTGAGGAAGTAAGTCCACACCATGGATTCTGATGCTGATGCGAACTTTGTGACGGGAAAGAATTTATTTTTAAGTGAGAAAAGTTGATTCCAGGGCAGCCCTGGTGGCCCAGCAGTTTAGCGCTGCCTTCAGCCTGGGGTGTGATCCTGGAGACCCGGGATCGAGTCCCACATCAGGCTCCCTGCATGGAGCCTGCTTCTCCTCTGCCTGTGTCTCTGCCTGTGTGTGTGTGTGTGTGTGTGTGTGTGTGTGTGTGTGTCTGTCTGTCATGAATAAATTAATAAAATCTTAAAAAAAAAATAGTAAAGTCATTTCCAGAGCAATAAAAGCCCTTTCTCTCTCTCTCTCTCTCTCTCTCTCTCACACACACACACACACACACACACGGGCCCCTGTACACTTCGGGAAGAATGTTCCCCTGTGGGCCATTTAGTGGATCTATGGGCCTGGGGTCAGAACCTCCCAAAACGGGGGGCTCTCAAGGGCACGGGAGCAGGATTCACTGTGCTGCCTTTTCAAACTCTAGGACCAACAGACAATGAAAACAGGTGGTCTAGGGTCCCCTGAGTGCCTCAGTTGGTTGAGCATCTCCTTCAGCTCAGGCCATGATCCCGGGTCCTGGGTCTGCTCAGGGGGAGCCTGCTTCTCCCTCTCCCTCTGCCCCCCCCGCCGCCCCGGCTCATTCTCTCTCTCTCTCTTCTTCTCCCTCTCTCTCACTCTGCTGTCTCTGTCTCTCTTAAATAAATAAATAAAATCTTAGAAAAAAAAAAAGGAAACACGTAGTCTAGGAATTGAACACTTAACCTGCCCCAACACACCCTCCAGCAGCCCCACGCAGCTTCTCGCAGACTAAGGCAACCCCATCTCAGGCCTGGGGGGCTCTCGCTGGCTCTCCGGCTGGTGTTTCCCGAGCACATGAGAACAGCTGTTTTGCCGTGACAGGTGAAGCCTGGGCTGCAGCTGAAAGAGAAAAAGCTGGACACTCCCGCAGCGCTGTCATTTGTCTGACACACCCAGGGCTGCAGAAGTGAACTGGCTGTAAACGAGCGCGGCGTTGTTTTCAGCTAAAGACGTGGGGCCCACGCTCCATGGTAATTACATGCATCAGAGCTCACAAGCGTGGGCCTGCCGAGGACGCCACTCCCTGGGCCCAGGTCCTACCGAAGCTCGGCCCTGGTGGCCTCTGTCCCCAGCTGAGCCTCCTGAGTGCAGGGCCCCAAGTCAGACGCCTCATGTCAGGCTCAAGATCATGGCAGCCAAAAATACCCCTTCACATGCCAAGAGGCAGTTCCCTAAATTTCAGAGTGTGGGAGGGAGTAGATCCTTCTGGAGAGCTGCAGGCTCAGGCTAGGGGAGCAAGGAGGGAGAGCCAGGGGCCCCAGGGAAGGGCCAGGAACAGGGGTGTGGAGGATGGAGCTCTTGCAGAGCGACGGCTCATTGGACAAACACATTATCATCAGGGTTCAGGACTGTCAGCTCCTGGGGTTCCTGGGATGGCTCTTTTCAATAATTCTTTACATTTAACAAAACCCAGTTTTCCTAGTTTCCCGTGTGGATAAATGGGGGGGTGGGTGCTTTGGAGTCAGAAAGACCTTGAGCAAATTAAACTTTCACCTCCAGGATTCTCAGCTGTGAATGGAAACTCTAATAAAGGCCTTGGATTAAATGAGGGAGTGCTTCTGAGGTGCTTTGCTCGGGGCCCAGAGGGGCAGGAGGGCGGTAACTGGTCACCATGTCCTCCTGCTGTCTGCAAACCGGGACCAGGGACGCACCAGGGGCCCACTGGCGAGGTCAGGTCACCAGTGTGGGACGGAGCACCTGCCAGGGCCACCAGCCCCCTGGCAGCAGACACACACAGAGTGGAAGATGAGCTCCTGGTCTAGCAGCAGTAAATTGAGTAAGAAATAGGGCAATTAGTCAAGTAATTATAACCATGACAAAATACAATTAGAGACTACCGGGCAAAGTGATCTGGGAATCCAAGGAAGGAGTCAGTTGTTTATTAAATATATATATATTTAATATATATATAGTGTATATTTTATAGGTATTACATATTATATAGATATGCCTGGAGTATGATTCATAGATGATAGATAAATGATAGATGATAAATAGATGATAGATTGATAGATGATAAATAAGTTGATTCATGATAAATAATAGATGATAGGTCACAGATCATAGATGATAGATGATGGACAGATAGATGGGAGATAGGTCATAGATGATAGGTAGATAGATGATAAGTAGATAGATCATAGATGGTAGATTGATAGATGATAGATTGATAGACAGACGATAGAGGATGGATAGGTGTCAACTGTGCACCAAGAGCCGGGTATACAGTGTGAACAAATCAATTTGGACTCTGCCCTCAGGGCACCTCAGTGAAGTAGGGGAGACGGACAGTGAACAAGAAGACAAATGAAAATAAATTACAATTGGAACTATGTATGCTAAGGGGGAAAAATCTCGGTCAACACAAGAGAGAGTAAGGGGAGGTTCCCGAATTGGTGTAGCAGAAAGGGCTTCTCTGGGAAGGTGCCAGAGTCAAGCCACCCAGGGAAGAGTGGGGGCAGGGGCAGAGGGAGCCCCGAGGTGGGGAAGAGCCAGCTGGGTGGGAGGCAGGGGCCCCGGGCAGGGCCTGGAAGGGGGCTGTCGGGGGTTTACTGGACGAAACGCTGCGCTCTGGGGAAGGTGTCCCAGGCCAGCGCAGGACTCCCCATCGAGGGCAGAGGCAGCCCCAGTGAGGGGGGCCCCAGGAAGTGGGGTGAGGGCCAGGCCGAGGCTGCGAGGCCGTGGGTGGGCAGCACCCAACAGGGCTTTGCTTTCAGGGAACCTGCCCCACCTCAGTGAGCCCTGGGGTCCCGAGGAAGATCTTGGGGCAAAGGGGTGGGGGTCGGGGGTTGGGGAAGGCTCGCTTACCCCTGTTCTTTCATTTGGAGCTGCTGGAGCCCCTGGGCCCCTTCGTGAGGCACAAGCAGGCCTGCTCAGGCCTCGGCGTCTGCCCCAAGGCCACAGAGGCAGGGGTCCCCATCCCCACACCAGGGCGCCCCGAGGTTTGTCCCGGGCTGTGTGGGGGTGGATGGGTGCTGGCGGGTGGGGGGGCGGGTGGGCAGGCAGAGGGGTCCCCCCGCGCCCGTGGTGCCTCCTGGCAGCGCCCCCCTGCCTCACAGGGCTTCAAGGCTCAGAACAGACCTGGTGGCTAAGGCCTCCGAGCTCAGTGCCCCAGGACGCAGCCGGGGAGGCGGCCTGCGCCCAAGCACCCATGGGGGGTGCGCTGCGTGTCGGGAGGTGCCGCCTCCTGAAGATCAGCTCAGGCGCCCTGGGTCTCGGACCTTCCTAGCTCCCCCTGACCCCTGCGTGCCCCCTCCGGGGCTCCCAGCCACAGGTCTATCTCCTGTGGCCGTCGGGGCTGTCATCCGCACCCCGGGTCTTCATTCGGCAGCGCCCCATGGACTTAACTCTGGTTCTCCTTGACCACCCGTCCCTACAGCCCCTTGATTTCTGCCTCCTGGGCCACTTCGCCCAGCTGTCTGGTCTCCATGGCGACGAGCACCTCTAATGGATGCACAGTTCCTGTGAGGTCACACCCGCTGCCTCTTGTCACCCCCCTGCCTGCACACACCCCTCTGTCACACACAGTCTCTTCTGCCCCCAAATCACCAACGAACACCCCTGGTCTAGTTTCACCTCCCAAGACTCATTTCCCTCCCGTTTGTTTCTCTTGTTTTCTACCCAGTTTTAAGGGTGTCAAAGACAGTTTACTGGAACCTGTGCTGATCTGCTCCGGATCCTGGTCTCTTGATAACAGGGATTAGGGATGGCCCGGGGTGTGGATCCCCTGGGCAGAGGGGTGGGTGCCACGATCTGACCAGGGACAGTGCTGTTCTGTGCCCTGTGTGGAAGGGCAGGGGCTGCTGCGTTGAAATCTGCATGCAGGGGATCCCTGGGTGGCTCAGCAGTTTGGTGCCTGCCTTCAGCCCAGGGCGTGATTCTGGGGTCCTGGGAGCGAGTCCCACATCGGGCTCCCTGCATGGATCCTGCTTCTCTCTCTGCCTCTCACTTTCTCTGTGTCTATCACAAATAAAAAATAAATAAATAATAAATAAATAAATAAATAAATAAATAAATAAAATCTTTAAAAAAAAATCTGCATGCAGCCACTTATTAGGTGTGTTCAGTAAATACACTGGGAGCTCACTGGGAGCCAGGCCCTGGGCATACGTTGTTGGACCACGTAGCATCTTTCTTCATGTAGCCTTTGGGCTGGTGGGAATAGGGTTGCCACATTTAGCAAATGAGTATATGGGATGCCCAGTGAAATGTGAATTTCAGATAAACAACAATTTTTTAGTGGTTATTTATCTGAATTCACATTTCACTGGGCATCCTGTATTTTATCTGACAACCCTAAGTGGGAGAGAAAGAAAACAAATAAGGAAATAGAATAATGAAATGCCATGATTCTGGTGGGTGCTGGGAAGAAAAACCCAGTGCTCTGTGAGAGCATCTCAAGGTGCCAACTGAATGGTTAGGGATGAGCTCCTGAAGTCCTGGGGGATGGGAAGAAGCCTCCACATACCAAGCCCAGGGGTGAGCATTCCAGGCAGATAGAAGAGCCTGTGCAAAGGCCCTGAGGTAGGAAAGAGTCTGACATGATCCTCAGCCAAACAGGCCAGTATGACTGGATGGAGAGGTCAGTGAGCAGGTGTGTGCAACTTGAACTGATGACATAATAGACCACAATGAGCAGGTGCCCAGCAAATTATAGCTATTATATATTGTTATTAATAATTACGATTTTTAAAATTCAAGCCAAATATGAGTTCCAGACATGGTGTGAAACATTCCTTCAGTCACTAAACTGCCATATTTATACTTTCTTTTTTTAAAAGATTTTATTTATTTATTCATGAGTGACACAGTGAGAGGCACAGACATAGGCAGAGAGAGAAGCAGGCTCCCTATGGGGAGCTTGATGTGGGACTCGATCCCAGGACCCCAGGATCACACCCTGAGCTGAAGGCAGACGCTCAACCACTGAACCACCCACGTGCCCCTCATCGTACCTTTCTGTCAAGAGGACATTTCAGCACATATTTTACTGAATCCCGCCGGCCAAGCATAAGATATTTACCTATACATCCAAAAGTTATCTGAAAAAACTGAGATGCAGAATGTTGTCTGAAATTCCTGTTTTTCATCATAAGATGCTAAAATGTCAACCAGCAACCGCCCCCCCCCCACCCTGAGTGTTATTAGGAAAGTCGTAAAACCCGGGTGTCGGTCAGCAGAGGCCTTGGGCCTCCACTCACACCTGTGCACTCCCGTGACGCCCCATATCTGCTGTGTGACTTGCAGCGTGTCGCTTGACCTCACTGAGAACGGGTTTGCTCATCAGTAAAAGCAGGAATAATAATAATGAGGGCTACAAAACGCAGAGGGTGACCTGGAGGATCCAGTGAAATACCATCCGGGTGATTGTGAGCCAGTGGGGCCGAATGGAGGAAGCAGGTCTGATTGCTGTTTGTCTCATAATCGTCCCAGGTACCACCTTCCTCGCTGGAAAGCCGAGCAGAGGGAGGCCCAGGGGTCCGAGCCCTGCAGAAAAGCCATCTTCCTGCTTCATCTCCCTGCGGAGGCTGCTTTCAGCCTGTGGAGGCGAGGAGAGATGATTTAACAAAACCGCTCGTGAGCACCGGAGACGGATTTAGTGCAGGGACACCTGTCAGGCTAAATGTCAGCAGACAGTGTGGAAGGGAGCCATGACTCACTCCTCATGCGGGACCGTGATGGGAAGCGCTGGCCTTCCCTAGTGACTAAGCACGGGCTGGTGTCACTGTGGCCCAGTGACGGGGACAACAGGGGGGTCTGTCTCCAGCAGAACCAGCTCTCAGTAGGACATGGTGGTCAGCAGCCCGGGGGCCTCACATCTTAACTCCACGTCCAGGGCCACATGAGTGTCAGCTTTCTCCTGAGCCACACGGGGATGCAGGCAGAGCCGTCGCGTCACAGCCAGGTGGCATGGGGTCCCGAGATGGCCTAGGACTAAGCCGTGTGGCACAGTGTGTGCAACAGAAACTTTGAGCCATCGCCCAGAGCAAGGCCAACACACCATCTGCATTACTGCAAGGGCCCGGGCATGACACGACTATGGCTGAGTGAGTGTCTGTGTGTAGATGGCCGTGATCGAGCGCATATACCTGAGCCCCGGCCACAGCAGTCCCCAAGGCCCCAGGTCCTCTCCTTCCTGGGCTGCACATGCCTGACCGTCCGTGTCAGCGGCCCAGCCCTCAGTTTGGGCTCCGGGTCGTAATTCTGCCTCAGGCTTGCAGACCCTGGCGCAGGCCACTGCTCCCCGTGGGCTGGAGGCTGGGCCCCTGCCAGGACAAGGGCTGGGGGTGGGGGAGGACCTGCCCTTGGAATTCGGGGTACAGCCACTTTCCCGGGGAGCTAGCTGCACGATATTTTTGCTGCACCTCAAAAGAAAACTTTACATTTTAAATTAACAGCATGTCCACTGCCAGTATTTGTGGTTACTACCTGTAACGTAAATCTCTTTTAGAGATGTGTGAGAACAGCATACATAATGAAATATCAACATGTAACTTGATTTAAAGTGGCTTTTCATTAATATAACAAATGAAGTGTACCAAAATTTGAAAGTGTATTCCTTTGGGCCTAATTAAAATACTGAACAAAATACATGTATATGTATATTTTAAATGAAGACATGCAGCAGCCAGAATTAGCTACAAAAATTAATTCAAATCGAAAAGTGCACCGTGAGTATATTGTTATTATTACCGTAGCCGGTCCTCTTCCCTGAGATGGCTCAAACAACATGCGTCTGATTTAGGGCCTACATGAGGGGACAAGTGGGCTTTGCTTTAAAAATACCTCATTCTCCATCTCGGCTTGTCTCCGGGGGCTTTAACTGTGCTGTGTTTTGGTTGGAGGAGAACTTTCCATGCACCTCTGAAGGTGGCCTCATCTCTGATTGAGGGGAGCATTGCAGGCCGAACTCATGTGTCCAACCAAGGGCAGGTGGCCTCTGCCTTGGGAGGGCATGACGGAGCTCGGGAGGGAATGGGCTCTCTCCACAAGGAGACAGTAGCCTTGACGGGCACCCAAGCTGGCGTCCAGGAACTGGTCCCTGAGGGTCACCTGAAGACACACGGGAAGGACTGGAGGAGAGCAATGACGGGACAGGAGCTGGCAACAAAGGAAGCAGCTGGTGGCTACTGTGGAAAAGCAGTCTGGTGCCACCACTGAACCCAGGGCAGAGAGTTAATGCAGCATTGGCCACACCCTCACCAACTCTTTGGGGGCAGCACTAAGGAGTGTGCCAGAAACCCCGTGGAGGGACCCAAGGCTCAAGGTGGGACTCCAGGCTTGGAGTCACACCCCAAAGGCTTGGGCAGGGAATGGCTCCCTGCTGGCAATTCTGCCCAATGGCAGAAGATTCCCCAGAGGTCGGGCCACTGACCAGAGAGACCCCCTTGTCCATGCACGTCTGGGACAGGGCCTGGTTTCTAGGCTGTGGAGCAGGACTTCTCCCCGTGACCCTCTAGGATGTGGATGGGCCTCTACACTTGGCAGGAGATCCCTCCTGGCTCAGCAAGGGCCCGAGGACCAGGAGAGCCCAAAAGGAGAATGGAGAAGTGTGCGTGTTAGCACACGCGTGTGAGGATAAAGCTGGAGAAAGATGGACTTTCTCCAAAGGGTGTCTGCATCTATGCTGGCTGGCCGGCAACCCAGAACTCCAATGGTGGCCAAGACATGTCACCCCTTAATTCTTCGCCTCAGTGGAGACAGCAATGGTATCTATCCTCTTAGGGACTGATCGTGGATTGGATTAAAGACTTCATATGAAATATTATTCTTCAGAGTGGTAAGTATGTATAATCGTTCATCATTACTCTCGTTATTGTGAAGTTACTGGCTCATATTCCAGTCCCTGGGGGACGGGAAGTACCGTAACAACAATATTTGTACTGCACTATATAATTTACACCTTACTTTCAAGTACCTTATCTCTGGTCGCAACACAGGCCAGGCTCTGGGGCGTGATTCCTCCCTGAACTGAGGAAACGGGGGAACAGACTTGCCCAGCACCACATAGCCAGGTGCGAGGGAAGTTCCAACCTCAGTAATCTGCCTTTGAACTCCTGGCCCTCCACCATGGGGATGGGAGAGGAAACCCCTCATGGACTCCAAGGAAAGCTCTCTAGGACTTACAGAACATTCCAGGCTTCACTTCACAGGCCGGGGAAGAAGAAACTAGGCCAGGTGGGGCCGGTGCAGACAGCAGGGCTCAGCCTGGCCAGGACCATCTCCTAAAAACACTTCGATTGGGTCAGCAACTGGCTTTAATTCTGCAGTTGCAACACCTGTTTCCACAGTGATGGAAGGACATCTCCCCCCACCCCCCACCTCCCCAGGTCAAATCTCTCCACTTACGTGATTTGTTGGAAGGCTGGTAGCTTCCATCAAAAGCTCTTAAATATTGAAATATTCCATTGGAAGCAGAGTAACAGGCACATAGTAAAGATTTCCGGGTTCATGGGACTTCTTAGATCTTTGGTTGTCACGCATGGGCTTTTGCATTTGAAGATACTGTGTCATTTCCCACCAGCACAAGCCTGGCTCCAAGAAGAGGACGTGCAGGGTGTGGTCCGCAGAGTTCACGGGCGCGGTCGGGCTGCTATTATTTTATCCAACTAACATACATGTTCTCCATGAAGAGGCCTAGAGAGCAGCCGTCCCAGCTCCCAGATCAGCGGCGCTCAGTAACACGCTACAAATCCAGGAGCAGAATCCCTGAGAAGGCAAGGTCCAGCGATGGGGTCAGATGGGAAGGGGGGAAGGCAAGAACCTGCCTATTCAAGGAAATTTTGAGGAGAGACCGACGTAGGAAAGGGGGGCCTCCTCTGTCCTGAAAGGCAGGGGCCCGACCCCAGCCTTCACAGGCCGGGAGGGACGTGGGCTGTGTTGAGGAAGGGGACGAGAGTCTGTTTCAGTGGGTGCCCAGAAGGGTCGGCTCGCCTGTGGGGAAGGGACTTCAGAAGCTCACTGCTCCCCGAGAAACGATGGAGACAAAAGACAGAACTGGACGGCAAGGGCTCTAGGATCAGTTTAACAACCGAGGAGAGGAGGCGTCGGAAGGGCAGAGGACTGGAAGGGCTGTGTTGGCTTCTAAACGGCCGCAGAGGGAAAGGCCTGGTGGTCCAGGGAGCCCCTGCAGGGGCCTCCAAACACTCACCAGTGCCCAACTATGGCTGGTCTGCAGCCCCTGCCTCAGCATTTGCAGATCCCTTGCCTAGAACCCCCTTCCTCTTGCTTTTGGCCTCCGAGACTCAACAGTCATTGAACACTGCGCGGATTTGAGCGACATTTCAAGGATTTGGATCTGACTGAATTTGGTGTCAGGAGAACAAGGAAAAGATGTCAACACAGAACACATGTTTTTGATGTTGAAGTGCTTGGGGGCTGTAGCTATTCCAAGTAGTGAGGACATGGGAAAGGGGGTGAAGGGAGAGAGGTTCTCCTTCCATTGTCAATGGGGTGGATTTTCCTGACAGCAATACTCAGTCATGGAAGATGGCTGAAGTCACCAGGAAAGCACCCCCTGAAGACTCTGGCCTGGTCGGTAGACCTGGAAGTGTACTCGGGATGCCAGTGGCCAGAACGGGGCTAAGGGGGAGACACTTAGACAGGCTGGAAGTGGGCCAGGTGTGCAGGGGCAGCCAGCAGGAAGAGGGCACAGACCAGGCACCCTGGCCTCTGGCAAGTTTAACCTGGTCACATCGACTCTGGCTTTCTTCACTGCTCTGGAAGGGAACCCAAAGCTCCAGGATTCAAAATCTCATGCCACTGCTCAAATACAGCAATGGGGGGGGGGGGGGGGGGGGGGGGGAGCATTCCTTAGCACTCCATATGAGCTGGTTGAAGGCCCTAGGTAGAGCCCAAGAGTAGAGCTGGGGTGTACAGAACCCCGCCAGGTAGGAGGGTGGGGAGGGGGCCGCCCCCAGCCTTCAGTCACCAGAAGAAAACAGAATTCCTCCTAGAACTGAGGCCCCGACTGCCGCCGGCCCAGGCCTCAGGGGCCTCAGGTCACCCCGCCAGCGGCCCGCCTGGAGCGTCATTAACCCCGGAGCCCTGGCCGCTCCGGTGGGGGTCACAGGCCGCTCCTGAGCGGGGCGGAAGGACGGGAAGGGGTAAAATGCCCCTTTCCTAGGGGTTCAAAAGCGGGCAGGGCTGGGGGCTCCCCACAACAGGGAGCGGAGGAGGGAGGTGGAGGAGGCCAAGGGCCAGGAGCGCTCCTCTGCGCAGGGGCCTCCTCGGGGAGAAGGGGGCCGGGACTGGGGGGCGGGATGGGGAGGGGCGCCCGGGGCACCCCGGGGCGTCGGTGCGGAGGGTGGCCTTGGTGGGTGGACGCGGCCGGACCCCTCTGCGGGTCTGGGGTGGGCGGTCGGGGGCGGGGACCGGGCTGGGGCCCGCGGGGAGGGGCGCCCCGGCACCTGCAAGCCCGAGGGCGGCACAGGGCTCCTCCCCCTCCCCGGGCCCACGCACGACTCCAACCGCCGCCCTGGGCGCCTGCGGGGGCCGCCCCTCCCCCCATCCCGGGGCCGCCCCTCCCCCCATCCCGGGGCCGCCCCTCCCCCCATCCCGGAGGCCGCCCGCGCCTCCCTTTCCTCCTCCGAGCGGTGAGCTCCGTGGGGCCGGCGCGCGGCAGGCGGCGGAGGGGCCCGAGCCCTTCTGGTCCGGGTCCCCGCGGTGCAGGGGGTGGGGGGGTCGGGGTCCTTCAGGTCACGAGTAGTTGGGGCCGCCCCCGGCCGCTCATCCAACCACTAGGGGTGCAGCCGAGGAACATGCCTTTCAAGCCCGCGCCACCCCGCCCCGCGCCCTGCACCCCGCACCCCGCGCCTCCTCCCTCCTCTCCACCTTCCTCCACCCCCACCCCCCACCCCCCACCCCCCACCCCCCACCGCCCCGCATTGGCTGGAAATCGGGCGGCGCCCGTTGCACAGGCTTGTGCCCCTCCTTGGCGCTTTGGGGTGCATTGGAAAAGGTGCCCCTGCCACAGTCACGTCCCTGTGCAGCCGCTGGTGGGCGCCAGGCCCTGGGGTGGATCCGGCCCTTGTGCAGGCCGAGTAATGATACTCCGGGTGCAGGGGCACCCAAGGGTGCGACAATTCCTCGTCGGCCTGCGGTCCCAATTGGAAGTGGATGTTAAAGATGAGAAATTCAGTTTTGTAAAGTGAAATGTCATGGATTTAGAGTCTGAAACCCACCCCTAGCCTTTGGTATTTGACTATCTTTATCCTTGGCAGTGTGTGATTCCCATGTTTCAAAGAAAGAACTTTAAAGGTTCATAAAGCTCCAAAGATTTCAAATAGCTCTTTTAAAAGCACTTTGATGGTTTAAATGCAGACACATGAATTACATATCTCTTAAATTACACAGGGTTTTAAATCTAAGGGAAAATGTCTTAGGCAAGATGGATTAGAGTTTTGTCTTGTGGGGGTAGTTTTTTTTAAAGGTGTTCATAACATTCAGGTTGATGGTGGGAAGAAAAGAGACAGGGGGCATCGGGTGAAGGATGCCCAGACTTCCTGCCACCCAGCCCCGTGGAGGCTCTAGGAGCAGAGCAAAGACACACCCACCAGGCCGTGGCGGGCCTCCCAAGCAAGGGCAGGGACACTGCCACATACGGCTCCTGAAGGGCCGTGGGTGAGCTCCTCCAGGGAGGGACTGCCTCTGCTTCTTCATGCCTTTTCCACCCTGATCAGTGCTGAATGAATGAGCAAATGATACAAAGAACTAATGGATGTAAAGATCACATCTCCATTCTTGCTACATCTACAGCTTGCTCACGACCTAAAGTGATTGATCTTTTCAGTGTCCCCACGTCAAGCCTTCAAGAAATCCCTAACAACCAGAGGCCCTACCCTAGGAGGAGAGGTGGTTTGGTATATGGTGAGCTCAGGCTTTGGAGTCAGGCTACACAGACTTGATTTCCTGCTCTGTCACTTATTATCTGGGCGACCTTTTTTAATCTTCAGTGTCCTCATCTATAAAATGAGATTGTAGTGGTCCTTCAGTCACTGGATTAATTTAGATACATGTAAAGCCTTTAGCAAAGAGCTTGGCTCACAGGCACTGTTCAGAATAAACAGGGATTGGTGGTGGTGGTGGTGATGGTGAAGGTGAAGGTGGTGGTGATGGTGGTGGCGATGGTGGTGATAGTGGTGATGGAGGTGATGGTGGTGGTGGTGGTGATAGTGGTAATGGTGAGGATGATGATGGTGGTAATGGTACCAGTGGTGATGATGGCATTCACCCCTCAAGCTTTCTCGCCCGTACAGCTGTGGCAGCTGGTCGTCTTACAGGGTGGTGGAATTACCGAGAGCATGCCTCGTCCCAGGCCTGCGAGATCCCTCTGTTGATGGAGTAGATGTACAGAGAGGCAGACTCTCCCACCCTGCATGGGCACAGGGAACTTTGCTGGAGTTTCTATAGCTGCCAAGGAGTCCTTGAACAGTTGTGGCCTTGGGCAGGTACAAGGGATGGCAAAGATGGGAGTTCTTTGAAATATTTCCTAGAACAATAAACTGAGCAATGAAATTTTCCTAGAACAGAGAGTTTTTGGAAGACAGCATCTAGGGGTCACAAATCTTCCAGAGAGACAAAAAATATTGATGAGCAGGCCCTGTGGATGGACCATGTCCACCCAGACAACTTCCCCTCTCTAGCATGTCCCTGAAGCCCTCTGGGCAGAAAGAAAAGTCCCCTTGAGCTCACCTCCCCCCCTCCGCAGGAGTTCTTGCTCATCTTCCCATCCCGGACTTGACAAGATGCCTGCTCCTATCTATTTGGTTTGTGTACTTGCTCCAGATTTGCAGCTGGGATTTAAGGCTCTGGAGCCCAACTGTGCCCTACTTGCAGCTGGGATTTAAGCCTCTGGAGGACAGGGTTCCTGGTTTGCTTCCTCAAATGTCTCACAAAGCCCTTAGTAGACAGCAGAGAGGCACCTCGTATGCGCCTCACACCGTGCGTTGCACATACTGGGTGTTGGCTAATTCCTACTGAAGAGACAGGTGGCCAGTGACAGAGGTGAGGGTGCATCTCCTCAAGGCAAGCTCTGTCCTTGTCCTTCCCGACTCAGGTGGCCCCAAAGACGGTGTGCTCAGGACCTTAGTTATATCTGGGTGGGACCTTTGGAAGCCACCACGTGAGGTCCCTCTGGAGGTGAGCCACCCAGCCACACCGAACATACTCCTGGAGAACTTGCCTCCTCTTGTGAAGAAACTCTTTGTGATTCTAAGCAATCGGTATTATTAGATTTTTCAGAACTAATTCCTCATTCCGTCCATTTTCCTTCCAACCTCAGAAATGCTTCAAATCTCAAAACCCTCCACCTCAGAACGTGGGGTTCAGAGCGCAAACCCTTGCTTTTAGCATGTAATTCATCATGGGGCTGGGGCCGCAGGGGTGGGGAGGGAGCCAGGAAGTCCCAGCAGAGTGCCACCATCACCCTAATCTCTCTCCATTAAGGAAACGGATGGCAAGACGGGGATTACTGCGCCTATAAATCAGCGTTGTGTTCTGGATAATCTAATACATTTTTCAAGTGTTGTTCTCTCGCCGTTTGGCATGCGCAGAACTGCTCAGTTGGCACAAAGTTCGCAATCAATCTCTCCTGCCTGCTCCCCACCCGGCCTCGCCACCTCCTCCGAACCTTCCTAATATTTTATACATAAACCGGTTTGGATTCACAGGGCATTCCAGCTAGTAAATGCTCTGAAGATGCATCTTTATGGACTAGCAGCCCAGCCTTGTAGCGTCTCAGCTTCTCAAGATGAAAAGGAATTTTATTTGGTGTGTTAGGCCACGCGGGGAATGGCTGCTGGCGGGTTGCTCGGTTCTATTATTATCGCGTGCGCTCCTCTCCAGGGAGGGTGAGACGAGGCGGGAGAGGCCTCACAGGTGGGAGCCTCAGAAAAACGATGCTCTTCATTTCCCCTCTTTCTCCCAGACCCTTCCAAAAGCTTGGCAGGGCCCTGAGAGGCTCCCCAGAACCCCAGGGAATGGGGATGGCGAGCTTTGAGCCACCAGCGTGCGTCTGCACTAGTCTGCGCCCTGGGAAGAGGGACCAGGGATCCACTAGATTAAGACAGCGCTTGGGGGAGGGCCACGGCCCCACCAAAGGGAAAGAAGATAGTGCAGTTTCATTTGCTTTAAAGCACGGCCTCATAATAAATGTGCACAGCAAATGTGCTGAGCAAACACCTCGGCGTTCATCAATATGCGGGGGCTGTTTATTGCCTCATAAACTTGGAAGCAAGTGATATTGTCTCTTAAATCAATGGCTCTGTGGACAGCCTTGGCGCTCCAGGAGAACAGGACATCCAGGCCACGCGGCGCTTAAATTAATGGCTGGAGCGATGACTAGGAGGTGCTTAGTCACTGCCAGGGGATTAGGAGCCATTCCAGAGGACGCACAGCATCCTTAGGATGTATGTGTCAGGGTGGTGGGCCAGAGCACCTGGGGTGCCGTGGGGCATCCTCACCCATGAGCTGTGCCACCACAGGGGTGGTGGGTCCTCAGGTGCTCATCTGGGTCCCTCCCATTCTGGATCCCTGGCACCTGCATCAGGCCCCACCTGGGGTAAATCCTGGAAGAAGACGGCAGGAGGGAAGGAAACCAGGCCACCAAGTTTTGAAAGGAGACCATGAACGAGAAGAGAAGCTTTCATTGGGGGAGAGACTGCAGTGGAGGCCTTTGGGGAATGGCCCTGCCACCTCCTGGGAGGCACAGCTTCCAAGGCAGGATGAGGAGCAAGAGACCTGCCGCTGAACTCAGGGCAGCGCTGAACACAACGCTGTCGTGTTGATGAAGCCCTGGCTCAGTTGAGAGACATTCACTAGGCCCTAAATACAGACCAGGTCAGGGAGGTGCTTGCAAGCTGAGCCAGTCTGCTCCCCCAGGCTTCAGGTGGTGACTGAATGGTAGCCCCCTCCAAAATATAAGTCCACATCTTAATCTCTGGGCCTTGTGAATGTGATCCTAAAAAAAAGAGTCTTTGCATATATCGTTAAGGATCTTGAGATGAGAAGATTATTTCGAATCACCCGGGTGAGCCCTAAATCCAAAGACAAGTATCCCGTATAAGAGAGAGGCAGAGAGAGATCTGAGAAGACAGAAGAGGTGAAGAACAGTGGAGACAGGAAGGCAATGTGACAAAGGAGGCAGAGATGGAGTGATGGGGCAACAAGCCAAGGAACACCGAGGATTGTCAGCGGACGTCCAAAGTTAGGAGAGAGGCATGAACGGATTCCTGCCCCCAGTCCCCAGCCTTGATCTCAGACTTCTGGCCTCCAAACCATGAGAGAATACATTTCTGTTGTTTTAAGCCACCACAATTATGGTAATTAGTTACAGCAGCCACAGAGACCAGTATGCTCCCCTTCCCCAAACTTAGGCTCAGAAAGGTGTATGCTCTTGCAGCAGCTGCTCCTGCCTACTTGGGAATAACTGGTTCTGGTCAGAGGGCCCAGACCAGTGGGAACGGCGCAGCCTAGCAGGGTGCTGGCAAAACTCAGGATCCTTGCTTATCTTTCCTTGTCCTCCGCAGGTGTCCTAGTGATAGCACCATTCAAAGCACAGGTGGCTTGGTACACCTGCATTTGTGAACCTGCTCAGGTACTCCAAGACTCCTGCCAGGTAAAAGAATCAATTAAAGCAGGAATCAATGGGCACTGAGGGGGGCACTTGACGGGATGAGCACTGGGTGTTATTCTGTATGTTGGCAAATTGAATACCAATAAAAAATAAATTTATTATTAAAAAAAATAAAGCAGGAATCACCCCTAGAATTTGCCTGAGGTCACAACCAGGCTTGGGGACGTGTGACAGGAACCTGAGATGTCAGGCATGTGGTTTGTACCTGGGCAGCTTAGGTCGCCTTGGGTGGTTTCCTTGTCTGGACCCCAGTCACTTTCAAAATTCAATGCTTATTCTCACCCCCACCCTAAGTGGTGCATCTGCACTTTTCTCCTTGGTTTTCCCTTCATAGACCAACACCACTGACCCAACCCCTTCCATCTGGGAAGAGTGGGCAGCGTCTCAGCCCGTGCAAAGTCAGAATTCAGTCACTTTGCAAGTTGTTGAGTTAACTGACTTACCAACATGGTGGAAGTTTATATGGAGGCAGATTCTCTCGGATGAATAAATTAAAGAAGGTGCCATGGGGAGAAATCTGATATTTTCTCAAAAGCCTCCTATTATAACCTTGATAATCTTCAGTGTGGTTTACAGTTAAACCCTCTACCTTCAAGGATCAGAAATCCCACACCGTTCACACCCAAAGTCCTTCCTATCGCAGGAGACCGTTATGGGCTCCAGAATGACAATTTATTAATCTACAGCGAGCAATAGTTAGGCTCAACTATGTAAAATTGCCAATATTCAAATGCTTTTGAACTGCAAGAGTGGCAAATTCATATGATTCAACATTAATATCACCATGGGGATCTGAAATACTCAGATCTGTATGCCCACAATTGTCCCCTGCAGGCCCCCTATGTGGGAAGCCCAATTATAATCAAAGAGGTACTTGGTGAGCGATGAACCGGAGCAAGGATTCTGGGGCTAGATGGTGAGAAACAAAAAAGCAGGCCCTGGCAGCTGGCAGCTGGGAGCCGGCCTGGCACTCACAGCTAGGCTGTGGTGTTCTTTTGTTGAACAAACACAATTTCACTGAACACCAACATGGAACAAGGTCACTCTGTGACCGGGATGGAGAGAGACAAAAACGAGGCCACTCCCGCAATCATGTCTGAACACAGACAAAAAAACCCCAAGCATACTGTTTAAACCACAAAGTGACCGCATGTCCCTCCCTCCCACCTGGTGTGAATGACGGCCACTTCTCTGCCAATTACGCCTGAGCCTCACTCATTCCTCCACCTCTTAGATAAATCCAGGGATGCCTGACTATATCCAATTTCAACGTTCTGATGTCCCACCTAGAGCAGCAGCCCCCAACATCATCCAACACAAGCCAAAATCCTATAAAAGGTCCCCTCCACTACCTCCTTACCAAGGTACCCTAAGATTCCCCACAGCGTGCAGTCTCCCTTGAGGCCACAAGCACTGAGAAACCCTACTTTGTTCAACTACCTGGGTGTTCCTGGTGTCTTTGGATGGTGGACGTTGATAATGGCATGAGACTCTGCCAGCCAGACCTCGCTAACTCTGCATTGAGGATAGGTCCACCACCACCACCACCACCACCACCACCACCACCACCACCAGAACCCCTTGCACCATCACTATGACCACCACCACCATTCTCACTACTGCCATTACCATCCCAGTCACCACCACCACCACTACCATCATCACAACCACCAACCTGCTAAGTGCTTTATACACATTTTATCACTGTATCCTTCTTCAACTCTGTAGGGTATGTACCCTTATCTCCATTTTCCCAAATAAGGCTGCTGTGGCTCAGTAAGTTAAGGGCTCAGGAAGGCTCGAGATCACACAGCTAGTCAATGACAGAGCAGGGGTTGGAAACCTCAGTTGCCAGGGATACTCTACTGATTCTCCCGAGGTGGAACACTGCCGAGCTGGGCCCGGAGGTGTCCTGTGACCTCCGTGACCTCCCCAGTCTCCCCTGTGCGCCTTGGCTCCTCCCGCCCCTCCCCAAGCCTGGATATGAGCTGCCAGCAGCTGCTTCTGTGACTCTCCCGGTGACCTCCATCTGACTTGTCGACTGTTATGTTTCATTAAGGTGGTTGTGCACATGTTTGCCCCAGTCTCTTATGGGTGGATTTCATAATTTAACTTTTACAAGAAGATCTTATTTCCTTCATATCCAAGTTCCTGAATCTATCTCCCTGCTGCCTCCATGTGCCAAACGCAGTGAACACATAAATTCTTTCCAGAGCCAAGAATAGAAACTAAGATTTATGAGTCCCCATCTATTACTGTAGCCAGCAGGATCACTTACTCCTCATATCCTTTATTTCATGACCATATTTTTCTTCATAAATGGCACCTTTTTAAGATGTGACATAAAGAGGTCCAATTCAAAGTTTTAAATTCAAATTATTTGGGCTATCCAAGAACATACTAAGCATCTGAACTACGCATGGAAAATACCCTTTTTGCATGCTTGAATAAGTCCAAAACAGCTTAAGGGATTTTCTCCAATTTAAAAAAAAAAATAATTCACTTCTGGACTGAGGGGGAAAAACATGATAAATTTCTACACAAAAGCAATGCCTTGAGAGAGAAATAGCTTACGTGGCTGTGAAAACCAGAGGCTTTGTAAGAAATGCAACCCAGCCTACAAGCAAAGCTTCCTCGGGCTCATAATGTAGATGTCAAGGGTGTTTTCCAGAGAACCAGGCGCAGGTGGATTTAGGGGCTGTCTGAGTTCTGAGATTTCTTCCTCAGATGTGTGTGTGGTGGGGAGGGGGTTAAACACTCACCCAGCACAAAGATTAGAAGCTGTAATTGGTCTTACCACACAGAGTTTTAAATTCTTTTTGATGTTATTGACTGGGAAGCAGGGACTTCTCAGGAAAAGTGGAGTCTCAACTTGGCACAATTCACACGCGTTGCAGCAAACCCCCAGATGCCACAGGGGCTTCCCCCTTTTCTTTCTGGTAAGGCTGTCCAGAAGCAACTTCCAAAAATCCTCGAAAGGCCCCTCAGTTGCCCTGGTGCTGCTCCCTCGCCGAGCTCTCCAGGGGTCGAGCGCTTCCCAGCCACAGGCATGAGCCTGCACACCTAGCGTTTGCTGCCTCTGGCCTGGCAGGTCCTCCCTGGTACAGCTCCCCAGCACTCACCAGGCCCTGGGGCCCCTCCAGGCTCGCAGACAAGGGGGTTCACTCTGCCTACAGACAACCACACAGTGAGGGACGAGGGACGCCGTGCCTTTGTCTTCCTTGAGAAAAACCTTCCAACCAGATTGGAGGCTTCTCTGATAGTGTGAGTACACAGTTACTTTTCTCTCTCTCCTGAATGCATCAGTCTGTAGAAGAGAAAAAAAATTTAAAGGCTCCATAGAACACTTGTCTACTTTGCTCACAATCCCCCTCCCATGCAACAAAACACAAAAACAAACAAACAAAAAAACAACCAACAATCCCATCTCCCCAAACACCTCGGGCAGCCGCCAGCAGGGAGGAGAGACATGCTTTCTTCATCAATGTCCTGGAGATGACGTTCTGCTGTTTTAGTTTAAATATCTCACGCTGGTGACTCCAGCCAGAAACAAGAGCATTACAAGGCTCCCCGTCTCACCGCCTCCTGTTGGGCCCTGTTGTGTAAGGGATTTGTGTCACCCTCTAAATGGGGTCTGGACACCCCCCCCCCAAGTAAAGTGGCAGATTCTCAGCAGGGATCTGCATTTTCCACTGTGAGCCCCTCCCAGCCCCTCCATGCATCTCCCTTCACCCCGTGCACCCCACACCTACCTGTGTTCTGCACCCTTGGGCACCCCATGCCCTCCTAGACACCACCCCCAGCCCATGCTTTTCTGGCCCTGGCTTATAGTGGACTCATCCCAGCAGTAGGAGGAGCCAGGGGGGGCTCATCATCCCCTGTGCCCAAGGCCTAGAGCCTCCTGTTTCCTGGCGCCAGCATCCTTTGGCCGCCCGGGAGCGGCAGGGCCAAGTCGGATCAACGCCTCTGCAGCCGCCTCAGAAATACATTGATTTTTCTTACAGCCACGAGGCCCATCCAATTAAAAATAATCACTGGCGTGTTCCAAGGCTTTATCCTTGCCAAGTGCGTTGACTGCTGCTCGCACAGAACAATGCCGTTTGTCAAACATGACCTCATTTTCATAGCTGGTCAGAGAAGTCTCGAAGCATCTCCCCCACCTCCAGCCCCACCCCCATTACTGGAAGGTCTAGAGGTTTTCTGAGGTGATATTACTCCATACTTAGGCCACAAGGGGGTTGGGGCCAAGGCAGCTTCCCTTTTCCGGGGTGTGGAGTGGTTGTAGGATTTAGGTTTTCTCTCTAGGGTTAGTGAAACAGACCAAGCTGCTGAAGAAGAGGCAGGCCGGGGAAAGAGGAAGATACAGCCCAGAAAGTATTTAAAAACTGCTGGTGGGTGGGAGGATGACGAAGTAGCCATTAGGGACCATAAAGCAAACCATGAACACACATCTCTTGCCATTACATAATATAAAGGATGAAAGAAAAAAAAAAGGATGAAGACATGTGATGGAGGCAGGCAAGCATTGGCCCAAGGAGGACCAGCTCATGTAGAGATCAACCTGGGTTCAGTCCCGGCTCTGCCCCTTCCTAGCTGTGTGACCTGAGGCAAGTTACTCAACCTTTCTGAAGGCAAGTTGAATCATCCCTAAAATCTGGCTATACATACCTTCCATCAGAAACTCAACGGCATTATTATTTATTTATTATTTATTATTCCTCTCTAGGAATAGGTAAATACTAAGGCTTATTCTAAGAGCAGGTAATTATTGGCAAATTCTGGGTGATTGATGAACAACTCTCTGCAACTTCTGGCAATCTTCCTAAGATGTACACGCACAAGTCTGGAAGTATATCAGGAATCTGTATTTCACTTTTTCCATTCTGGTTGAGCTTTAAGAAAGAAAGAGAAATTACACACACATACACACACACACACACACACACTCACCAAGAAATCTCATTTTTCTTCCTAGAGATACTCGTTATGTTTCCAAACTTTTCAAACATTTTTTATCCCAAATTTCTTTTTTTTTAATTTAATTAATTTATTTGACAGAGAGATAGAGCACAAGCAGGGGGAGCAGCAGGGAGAGGGAGAAGGCAGGCTCCCTGATGTGGGGCTCCATCCCAGGACCCTGGGCTCATGATTCGAGCCAAAGGCAGGTGCTTACCCGACTGAGCCACCCAGGCACCGCCATCTGAGATTTCTGTATAGTGTCTCTGTTGATACAGAGGTGCCAGCTGTGTGTGGAGGTAAGTGGTGGTAATCTTCCTCGTGTTGGCCCAGGACACTTTTAGGTTCCTGACATCAAATTAACCATTATTTCATAATATTGCACCCTTCCAAAATAACTTTTTCTAGAAAGTAACCAAATTATTTCCGACTCATGGTGGAGATCCCACTGTTCTGCATCCTCACCACAGCTTGATAAGGTCAGTCTTTATAATTTACCCATTTTAGTAGGGGTGTCCTGGTATCTCATCATGGTTTTCATTTGTATTTCCCTAGTGATGCATTTTTTTAAATTATTATTTGCCATCCATGTTATCTTCTTCGGCATTATCTGACAATTGGCAAATTGTTCAGATCTCCTGTCTAGTTTTTAATTGTGTTGTTCATTTTATTACAGGGTTTTGAGAGTTTTAAAAAATACATTAGGGGTGGGGAGCCTTGGTGGCTCAGTGGTTGAGCATCTGCCTTCGGCTCAGGTCATGATCCCCAGCGCCTGCGATGGAGTCCCACACAGGGCTCCCCTCAGGGAGCCTGCTTCTCCCTCTGCCTGTGTCTCTACCTCTCTCTGTATCTCTCATGAACAAATAAATAGAATCTTAAAAAAATTACATTAGGAGTATAAGTCCTTTGTCCAGTAGGTATTTTTCAATTATTTTCTCCCAGCCCATGATGTGTCTTTCATCCTCTTAATGTTTTCCTTTGGAGAGCAAAAGCTTTTAATCTTGATGAAGTCCAATTTATCATCTTTATTTCCTCTTATGAGTCCTGCATTTATTTGATGTTGTAGCTGAGAAATCTTTGCCTACACCAAGGTCACAAAATTGTGTTCTCTGTTTCCTTCTGGAAGTTTTTGATTTTTTTGATTTTTAAATTTTTATTTATTTTTTTTAAACTTCTGGAAGTTTTATAGCTTTAGACTTTACATTGAGGTCCATGGTCCATTTGGAGGTAATCTTTACATATAGTGTGAGGTTTGGATGGAGGTTCATGGTTTGCATATGGATATCCAGTTCTTCCAGCATCATTTTTTGAGAAGATCATCCTTTCCCCCATTGAGTTGCCTTTGCACCTTTGTTGAAAATCAGTTGACCCTCTACATGCGAGTCTATTCTGGAGAGCGTCTTGATTTCCATTGTAGATGGAAATCTGTATTTCAATCTGTTCTGTATTGAAATTCTCGGCTGCCATGATACCTGGACAGGGCCTCCTCTCTTTCCACGAGCACTGCTCACTGCTGGGTCCCCACCACGGGCAGTACTGACTGCTCTTCTACAACCTTGAAGCTTCTTGAGCCTTGCCCTAGTGGGGCTGGCTGCAGATGAATGCATAGATCTCCCAGAGGTCAGAAGTGGGGGGCCCTACACCACATTTTCCAGGAAGCCTCTGTTGCAAAAGTGCATTTCTCACTCTGGGATGCAGCTCTGGATGTCCGAGAGGCTCTGAACCGCTGGCTGGAGGACCCAGAGCTCCCCCACATCCTCCCACTCCCCACCCCAGTTCATGACCTTCCCTCCTCACCTTCCCTTAATTCCAATCAGGCTGGAGAAACTTCAAGAGAAGGATTGATTAGAAGTCCCGTCTGCCTTTCAAAAACCCAGAAGGTTAACTCCTCCAGCAGCCGGCTTGGCCGCCTATCCTCCTGCAGCTGCCCAGGGAGGGTTGCACAGAGGGAGGAACATGAGAAGAATCGCACGCTGAGTCCCCCAGCAGTTAGGAATTAGATGAAGTCATAAGCAGCTCTACACTTGGCAAAGCACCTGGACACAATAGTATGCTTAATGAAATGATTAAATGTCTCTGCAGCAGAGTCCCATTTCATTTATTTAACTTTTATTGACCTCTAATGAATGTCTGCCAAATACTAGTGCAGCATGGAAAAGCAGGAGTGAGGCATCTGCCACGGGGCAGGGTTTAGACTGACCCTGTGCTCCCCAAGCCAGAGAACTCCGTGCCATCACCCTCAGTCTTTCATCCGCATCTTCTGTAGACAATTGAATGGGTACTGAATTGGGGTGGGGGACAGGACAACAAGAAAAATGTTACCTTTTTTCAAAGAAAACTGGTCTTGGCCAGGCAGGAATGCGGAGAACTGTGTTCCTCAACCTCCTCACTTCTCTCAAGGATGAGGCACTGCCTTTAGGACATTTAATTGGCTGAAAGCTATGTGGTTTGTATCTAAGGACAAAACATATTTCCAGAGACTTCCTCCCAGGTATTCCACACAATTCTCAAAAGAGTGAGTTTTGATGGTAAAATTCATTTGAGAAACCGACCTGCTTTATCCCTTCTGCAAGATCAGGTTAAGGACTTTGAGAAGCCCTGATGCAAATTTCCTAAACTTACTTATGTTAAGAACACTTTTTTTTTTTTTCACTAAACACCTACGAACTATCAGGGAACTCGGCTGAGAAAAGTTGTTCCCCCAAATGCCATAGATGTTCTGATAAAAAAAAAAAAAACAGTGTCTGCTGCCTTATTCTATTCAGCTAACTTAGAATCAGTGAAGGGTGAAGACAATGAGGAATTTGGGCTTTTCTCGGGCACCCTGCTTGCTTCTCCCTGGCATCCAGCTGGGGATGTGGAAGAAGCAATGGCATCTTCCGGCCGGCTGATGGGGGTGGAAGGGGTGGCAGAAGAGGGATGATTTGCAGAAACCCCAACCAGAGCACTCCCATTGACTAGCTGGTTAAGACTGCCAGACAACCCTAGATGAGAAGAGTCCATCTCCCCAAAGTTCACATGTATTGACCTATGATGACATAGCTTCTAGCATGCAGTTTTTTCTTCTTTCCTGTCATGCTAGCTTGCCAGAGATTTATTTTCTCCAAATATCACAACTGAATTGAAAACTTTTTTTTTCTTTTAAAATGTATTTATTTTGGAGAGAGAGAGAGAGAGAAAGAGAGCACGTGTGCATGGGGGGGAGGCAGAGGGAGAGGGAGAGGAGCAGACTCCCCACTGAGCAAAGAGCCCCAAGCGGGGGTGGGGACTCCATCCCACCACCGGAGATCACAACCTGAGCCAAAATCATGAGTCCCATGCTTAACCCACTGAGCCACCCGGGTGCCCCTAAAAACATTTTTTCTACGCCCCCCCCCCCATCACTTCTGTACTACATCTCCATCCTACTCCAAACTCACGTTTGGGACTAGGGCCCCCCCTTCCCGCTATGGAAAACGTCCCATCTGTCTTTTAAGGGGTGTCAGCCACGAAAAAAATGGGAAGTCTGCAAGGCAAGTGGCACTTTCCCTCCTTCGCTTGGTGCCTCCGCTTGCGCTCCTGTGGAGCCGAGCGCCCGCCTCCCGGCCCCGCAGCAAACGCAGAAGGCGCCGAGTCAGCAGCCCGCGCTCCCGTCCCTCCGCCGCCCGCGCCGCGCGCCCCTGCGGCGCCTGCGCTCAGCCTAATTCTTTATGCCTTGTTATTCTGTCAATTTCTTAATCTATTGGTGCTGACTTTATTTTTAGCGCGCCTATTGTGACAGCAAATCCTGAAATTGCCTCGGTTGTTTTTTCTGAAAATGGCCTTTACCAACCCATAATGCAGACCCCGACTAAATACTGGGGCCCCGGGCGCAGCCGCCTCCCCTGGGAGCTGCGCATCCACGCTCCCCTTGGAGGGGGCGCCCCGAGGGGCCGCCGGGAAAGCCACCGGCTGTCACAGGAAGGTGAGCATCTCTGGGGCTCGCTGGAAAATGCTCGCTTCCTCCTCTTTTGGAGAATTTCTTCAAACATTAATAAATTCCCTCCCCTTTCCCTATCTTTTGTTGGCAAACTATAAAAAATGCAAATGATCCAGAAACCAATTAATTTTTAGAAGGCTGCAGCTGTTTTGCAGTATTCACAAGACATGGTGGGCACATTTAGGGCGTGTGCCCGCAAAAGCACACACACACACACTGTGGAAGGCATCGGGCCGCTCATCACAGACGCATCACGTCTCCAGATTTGAGCCATCGTGTCGGCCTCCTCCAAGCCTGCAGATCCGATTCAAAGCGTGCTCGGCACCCAAATAATCGGGAATTGCTAAGGGGCGCATTCTCCAGAATGCGGCCTGGAGATGTCCCCCGTCACACAATAAAGCTTCACCTCCCAGGACCCAGGAAGGCTCCCTGGGGAGGCAGAGGTGCCGGCAGGGGCTTTCTTCAGGCAGGCTGGGCCCTCCTCTGTCTTAAGTCCCAGGGACTTTTAGGGGCTTTTAGGGCTATAGCTGCTGCCCCCCACCCCTCCCCTGCAGTGGAACTTGGTTGGATTCAGAGCTCAGAACTCTGAATCAAGCGTCAAAGTCTTTTCTGGTGGTTGTCTGAGTATCAAGATAATCTTCCTGCAGGAGAACAGTTTTCTTCTACCTTCCATTGCATCACCCCATGGCCCACCTGAAGCCACTTCTCACTTTTCTCAGTTTGTGGGAACAGGAGCAGGGAGCAGCTGGGTTTGGTTGCAGTAGAGGGGTAGGGGTTCCAAGCTGCCCACCTTACAAGGTACGCTGTGCTTGGTCTCAGCACATCACTGCGATTCCACAATGCTTGGAGACTAGGCCCGTGACCAGTTGTGGCCAGTGAGATGCAGGCAAGTAGGCTGATGGGGCTTTTGGAAAAGACTCTTTTCTGTTAGCAAAACAAAGTCAAGTATGGAAACAGCCTTTCTGCACCCCTGCCTCCTTCCTGCCCCAAGAACACTTCTGTGTCCTGATGTGAAGCTGGTGGCTTGCAGTGTCCTGTGACCATGAGGTGGCAGGCCTGGGATGGTGGAGTGGTGTAAGGGGAAGCCATCGAGCACCTGCAGCCATCCTGGACCAGCGGGTTTCCAGACTCCTGGCCACATGAGATAATTGCCTCTTGTCACTGCTCAATCGAGTGTTTGACCGAGGTGTCCTGACTGACCGAGGGTTCTTAGGTTGGAAGAGACCTCACAGCTGTGTCATCTGGAATCACGGCCAAGGGCTGCTTGGCTTCCTGCTCTAACATGTCCATGGGGCCATCTTCTAAACTGCACTTCAACAAGCAATGAAGAGGACCCACTTTCTCCTGGAGCTCTGGGGCTGCCCTGGGCACCTCTGCTGGGATGTCTTCCTCATGTGGGGAAAGAATCCAGTTTGCTAGTGTTCTGGAGGGACTGGCATGGGGGCTGCTCCCACAAGAGATGCCAGGGTGAGGGCTGAGCCCCCCGGGACAAGCAGGGGGTGATGCCAGGCTTATTGAGATATAATTCACATACCATGCAATTCACCCATTTAAATGCACAATTCAGTATTTCTTAGTTGATTCATACATGTGTGCAAACATTACAAGCCAATTTTAGACACTTTTCATCTTGAGAAGACACTGAAGAAACTGAAGAAACTCTGTGCTCTCGAGCTATTGGTCCTCTACTTTCTACCACCCCTCCCTCCCCCAGCCCTAAGCAACCACTAATCTTTCTTTCTCTATAGAGTTCCCTATTCTGGACATTTCATAAAAGTGAATCATACCATAAGGGCTTTGTGACTGGCTTCTTTCACTTAGCATCACATTTTCAGGGTTCATCTACGTTGTAGCCTGTGTCAGTACTTCATACTTCATTTCTCTTTCTGGCCAAAAATGATTCCATTGCATATTCAGCCTTGTTATTTTGGGTAGTTACATTCTATAAAGTCACCATGATCATTGGGTTATTGAACACTGCCCTGTTGCTGCTAAGGGGAATACAGGGTTAGGTTTCTGCAAGCCACTGATCACACTTTCATCAATCAATCAACATGTAACCTTGTTTTATATGTATGTATAAATACCTTTTATACGTATGTATAAATACCTGCTTAAAAACACCTTATTTGATATATATTATTGGTTTATTAACATTGAACTCATGGCCAAAAACACTATAACTCCTATATGAATAGTAGGGGATGGGGGAAGGGGTGTTGCCCAGAGGACTCTCAGGATAAACACACCTATATCAACCCAAAGTCAGCCCCAACAAGGATGCCACCAATTGCCCTGGTAGGACTTTGAGGACTAGAACCAGATAGTTTGGGCAAAGTGGGATGATTGATTCATGCCAGCCTAGGTCTTCCATATGTACATAGTTTTTACTTCTACCCTTTGGAATGACACAAAGATGATCCTCTTTTTTTCATGAGAAGACCCTTTCATTGTTTGAAGACACATCTTGGGTCCTCCTAAGTCTTCTCAGGCTTGACATCCTCAGTTTCTTGGACCTTCTTCTTTCTTTTTTTAAATTTTTTTTAAGATTTATTTCTTTACTTTAGAGAGAGAGAAGAGAAAGCACGGGTGCAGAGGGAGAGGGAGAGATAATCTCAAACAGACTCCCTGCTGAGCTCGGAGCTGGACTTGGTGCTCCATCTCTGGCCCCGAGATCATGACCCAAGCAGAAATAAAGATTTGGACACCCAGGCCACTGAGCCATCCAGGCTCCCCATATCGGACATTCTTTACACTGTACACAGTAGCAGAGGTTGCTGGCTGATGATCAAGCTTCTCTTCTTCTGGTGTCATGGCCAGACTGCACTTCTCAGCCTCTCTTGAAGGTCGGTGTGGATTTGGGATGAATGTGAACAGAGGGCACGTGGTCATTTCCACACCTGGCCTGTACATACCTGCACAGGCTCCATGCTCTTTCAGCATGAAGAGGGGCACCATGCACCCCTGCTGGAGGAGGGCTGACCCCCACTTAGGAACGTCGGTTATGTGAACAAGTACTAAGCTGTCCTGTGCAATCTCTGTAGCCTTATCTGTTATTGCAGCTAGCATCACTTTGATTCACGTGCTTTCAGGCCCCTGCATTTCCAGCTCCCTCTCTGCACACATTCCTGCTTGTCCAGACTCCTTTCACAGTGGGCACCCCACATTGGCCTGGGGGGGGGGGAGTGTCTGTCCAGAGCTAAGGGTGATTTTCTCCCTTGCCCAATCACCCATATCTAGGGACACAGGGTAAGATTTTTGGAGGAGATTTTTTTGGAGGAGAGCCCACCCTGTGGTTGACCCCTATGTAACTTACCACTGAATAATCCCCCAGGTCATCTCCTCCACGTACCATTGCGAGACCCTGTTTTTCTCATCCTGCATAGCTAGGGGGTTGGGGACACAACAATTCACCCAGAACCATGACTCAATGAGATATTCTGGATCCTACTGGGACATTTACTCACAACCATGATAGCTGTGGTAATAACAGCCAACACCCGGATGGTCAATTCTAGATGCTTTATGAGTCTCAACTCTTCATACTATTGATTCTAAAGGCAAAACTATTATGATCCCCATTATAGAGCTGAGTAAACCGAGGCAGAGAAGTTAAATAACTTGCCTCAGCCAGGACAATTAGCTAGTTATAGAGCTGGACTTGATTTGCCCCAGCAGTTCAGTGCCAGCCGGATTCCTACCTACTAGGCGAATATGCTTTGTATGTCCTGGTCATGTCTGAATCCAGGTGCTACATGCATACAGAACAAGGACAGTGAGGCCCTCCCCTGAGAGCCCTTTGAACTAACACCCATCTGCTTCTGGGGCACCTTTTGGATGGTAGTCGCCTCCAGCCTATGTGTTGCCATTTTATCCACAGGGATTTCAAAGGAGATGAGGATCTATGCCAAGGAGGAAGAGGAGGAGGAGGAGGAGAAAGAAGAAGAAGATGAAGAAGAAGAAAAGAGAGGAGTGAGGAGGTTGGAGGGAGTTGAGGGTGCTGATGAGTTCTTTCCTGTCGTATCCGGCTCTCCGCCTCCTCGACAGCGAAGCCTAGAAGAAGAAGAAGAAGAAGAAGAAGAAGAAGAAGAAAAGAAGAAGAAGAAGAAAGCAGCAGCAGTGGAGGAGGAGGAAGAGGAGGAGGAGGAGAAGAATGGACTCAGAGTTCTGCAAGCTTGAGGCCCGCTGAGCACAGCAGCCCAGAATCCTTAGGGACTTTCTGCCAAAACTCAAGGGTATGACCTTGAAGAGACAGGAAATCAAACAGAAAGCACTTGCCTTCCTGGGACCAGGGGTGTTGAAAGAGGCCGGACTAAGAACTACAAAGATAGAACAGATGCAGCTCTGAAAGCCTGGCCACTATTCTGAGTGTGTCAAACTGAGAAGAAGTATTGAGAGTGGGTGCTTATAATTTATCTAACAGTATATAGTGAGGACTCGGAAATGTATACCCTGGTAGAAGAATCGATCTTGCTTTGCCTTGTTCTACACCGAGGACCTGTTGAGCCAGACTGCACCGAGCCATCGGCTCCTGGCTTTATGCAAAGTAATTGGCCAAACATTATACGAAGACGTATAATCCACAAGCTTGACCCTTGTCGAAATTATTTTCTTATCACTCTACGGCTTGAGTGTTGGAGAAAGATGAAAGGAAATTGAGAACCTGCTTCTCCGGTGGCGACAGCAGAGGCTGCCAGTGGCAGGATAGGGGGCTGGTTACACAGCGCGCCCCGAGTGTGCAGCCACACGCAGCTCACGCTGGTTCTCAAGGGTGGTAAGGAGTGCCTTTGGCAGGCAAAGGCTGCGACTGGCATGGCAAGGGCTTCCAGAGCTGGAATATCCATGGGAAGGCTCTTCCTAAAGCTTCCTGTCCTTTCAGCTGATCCCGACCCATCCAGCCGCCAGAAAGGCAGCCATAGGCCAGGACCTGGCAAGGAGGGACAAGGAATCTACCCCAGGGAGGGGCGGGGGAGGGGAGTGACTGAGTCTCTACCAGGTTAAGGATGGGGTTCAGTAACGGAGAGGTTGCAAAGAACAGCAAATCCTGCTAAAGAGCCTGGAAATTTGGGGTACCCAGGTGGCTCCATCAGTTAAGCGCCTGCCTATGGCTCAGGTCATGATCCTGGGGTCCTGGGATGGAGCCCTTCATTGGGCTCCCTGCTTGGCGGGGAGTCTGCTTCCTCCCTCCCCCTCTGCTCCTCCCCCTCCTTGTACTCTCTTTCTTGCTCTCTCTGCCAAATAAATATAATAAATCTTAAAAGGGGGGGGATGGGTAGCTGGAAATTCAACTAACTTACTTTGCATGTTCTATCTTGGAGTCTGTGAAGACGCCAGCAGAGTTGGTTCGGGAAAACCCGTTCCAGGCCTTTCCCTTGTTTCCTTAGATGGCCAGCTTCCATCCACATTGTGCTCTCCCTGAGTGTGTGTGTCTGTGTCTAAATTTCCCTTTTTTATAAGGACACAAGTCATATTGGATTAGGGCCCTTCCTACTGAACTCATTTTAATGTAATCATATGGTTACAGGCCCAATCTCGTGGTCACGTTCTGAGGGGCGAGGGTTAGGACTTCGACATGTGAATTTGGGGTGACACAATTCAGCTCCTAACACCACTCTCCCCACCTTAACATTCTCTTACCTTGTTTTTGGCTTGCTTTGCCTTGTTTAAAGCATTTGTTAGTACCTGAAATCACTTCATTTATTTGTTTGGAAAGTATCTTTCCCACTTGAATAGAACATCCCTGACACATTTTCTTCCCTGGGGGCCTGGCACATTTGTGGGGCAAGTGAATCCGGCTCTCACCTGTGCCTCTTGGTGGCCAGTCCCCCTTCCAGTGAAAGCAGCAGGATCCCCAACCCACATTGTCCCGGTGAGTGCAGCCCTGAGTGTACCCCAGGAAACCCACTGGGGACAGAGAGAAGAGGCCTGAATCTGCCCCAAAAAGCCTAGGAGGGGAAGGAGAGATGAGAACTTTTCTCTTTCCATGTTATCA